>NC_090937.1:1509343756-1509646786 GCF_040938575.1 Ambystoma mexicanum | reverse complement strand
CCAGGGCATGGAAAAACGTCAGAGTGGTTTTTACTGTGACATCTTAATGTAACTTAAAGCAACCTAAATAAAGTAATTTACTGGCAACCTACATGAAGAGCCTGAGGAACTAACTTTACATCAGGTATCAGCATGGACAATCTGCATATGACATGGAGTGCAGCAGCAGTATTGGCAGTGCCATTGGTGAATGGGAATGCAGTGCTCACCATGTATTCTGCTACATCATATACAGCTCATGTATCGATTACCTTGCAATCTCCTTGCCTATGACACCAAATAAACGTAGGAGAATACACAGGAATCCATTGTAAATGCTCTCTGCACTGCATAAATAGCAGAGCATTGGCAGCTGAAAGTATGAGAACAGGTCATCCAGGTTGCCTATTTGCACTTTGTGGTTCAAATGACAACATCAGCATGCACCGGATATGTTTGAATGTACGTGCAGCTGTAAATTTACTATACATTTGCAATAACTTCGCACAAGTTACATGGAGTGCACAGTTCCAGGATCTTTACACTGGAATGTTGGCATCTGAACAGCACAGTGTATGATCAAAAGGGGTTGCCAAGACATAGCTATTCCAATCCATATGTGTGTGTGGGCATCTGCTCGAGTAGTGTTATCACAAAAATGGTTAAGTAAGCCACAGAGCACTGTGTATCCAGCGTTAGTGCTTTACATCAGCCTAACTGCACATATGAATGCCATACATCCAGGTTATGGTTTGCCACCACACATTACTTGAACACATTATGGTACAGCACAGCAACAACAACACACAGTTGTTCATACACATAATGTATCAATTCACATATCAATTTCGATGAAACTCTATTACTCCAGCAAGGAACAATTTAATTGTACTTAATCGTATTGTAACAATGAAGTGGACATTATACTGTGCACACCATGTGATGCATGTATGTGTGTTATACATGTGTATTGTACACTCGTTATTCCATGTACCTTCTACACTGACCTTGAGCCTTTAGGGAACCCAGATAATATGGTTGTGGAAGTGGATGAGGATGATGATTAGTTTAATAGCATAGATTGAGAAAGCCAAATGGGCCATCTACACATACCACCAGCTGATACCACTGAGCCCAAACCTTTCTTCAGGGGTAGGCTACAGCTGCATGCTAAGCTGACAAGGACACTGTCCACACTGATACCACTAAGGACAATGCTACAGTTGCCCCATGTAATTGACTTCATACTTTGCCTGGGTGGGACTCTGGTGGTTGAGATGTTGCCACACTTTTACAGCCATCTCTACCTAGGTCAGGAAGATAGTATGCTGCTCTTCCTACAGGGGCCATTGGATTGCTCTTCAGTGATGAGCAGTACTCAATCAATCCACACCCACTTGTCCCTGTGGCTGCTGGTCTCTTGGAAGACATCATTGAGAGAGTGACAGTCCTATAGTCCGCCCAGGCACGATGATTGGCTGGGAAATTTCGAAGATATGCTTATCACTTAGCCCTACATTGGGAGATGTCCAACAGTCAATGGTGGATATGTGGCATGAATTGGAGTCATCTAAATGGTTAAGGGCACATTTTATCTAGGTGGCGTAAGCAGCAAGTTAAGAGGTCAGGAAATATGCATGGCTTGCCAGAGACAGGCCTCCGCTTCTACGGAAGCAACTCCAGATGCATGTGCACAACCAGGAGCATTGTTTCAGCAGTCCAAATGCTTGCTCAATGATGGTCTATGTTTGTGTGCATGTAGACATTCTTGTAGTGCTTCTGGCTTGATTTCTGGTATTCCACAGTGGCTTGATCAGTTAAGTGTGGGTGGGGCATCCACTATCACCTGAGTGCTTTAAAGGGTGAATACCCTATTTTATCATAGCCGTTGTGATTAATGGAAGAAACAGGATGTAGTAATTGAGTGTAATTATGTATTTTTTGGTGATGTTCCATGCTAGAAGTTGATGACCAATGAAGGCACTGACCTTATACATGTGTTCCACCAATAATTATGACTAAGACGAAGAGATAGGTTGCAAGGAAAACAACGTTTATATAATATTAATATGCCAGCTAAGAAATCTGTTGCCCGAGAGCGCTCTGCCAAAAATTACACGGGCAGCACATTAAAAAGGCTCTAAGCGTCATCAGTGACATCATGTATAGGGTACACATTTTCATGGTCATTGCTCCTCACCTCTAGAAACTCCTTCCTGCCCATCTTCGCACTGTACAGAGGGTAGATCACCCCTCAAACTGAATGTATAAGAGATAGACCCCACCCACTCAAACCGAATACAGATAACTTGTCAGGTTGATCAATGACTCTAATACTGTGAAAATCAGAAATGTAGTGCCTTTCAGAAAAGTGCTTTGAAGGACAATCTATTTTGAGGGGTTAGAATGCCTTGCACAGTAAAGAATATGTCAAGAAGTACATGTTTATCATAAATTAGCAAACAATCTAGATAAGAAACTGAGCAGGCACTAAGCTATAAGTAAAACTAGGTTGGTCAGCCATTTTTGTTAAGACAAGTTAGGCAACTCTAAATAGATGTTGGGGATACAAAATGGTCAAAATGGCCTGCCTTTCCTGATCTATGTGTGCCAATGCCCAGAGTGCGTGTTGGGATCCTCTATTCACATGGCGAGTCAAGCCAGGAGTCCTGAGATTATTTTTGCCAGTACCATGAATCTGGAATAAAGGCATATGCTAACAGGACTGGGATAGCGAGAGAGAGATGGAGGGGCAAACAGCTGATGCCCGCACATCATTGTGGAAAGGGGACTCCCTGACCTGATAGCATGGGTGAGCACCTTGTCACCTATGGATTGGGGAGCTATTTTTTGGACATTTTACAGAAAAAATATTTAATTATTTATTTATTTTGGGAGGTCTTCCAAAAAGTTATTTTGGCAATTTTTTGGGTGGTCTTTCAGAAAAAAAATGTTTTTGGGTGGTCATCTAGAAAAATGATTTAATTATTTTTCAAAGATTTTTGGGGAAAAAATATTTGATTATTCTTTGTAGTCTTTAGAAAAATGTTTTTATTTTTGGTAAACCAATGATTTAAAAAGTAAAAATAGGAGCTTAGAAGAAGTAATGGGGTTTGGGGTAATTAACTCGAGACGATGAGCGTCAAGTTATTAAGTAATTAACTTGAGGAAATGAGCCAAGCAATTGAGAAACTGTGAGGTGAAGAGCGTCACAGTAGAGTAAGCCCAGTGTCCTGCATCATAGCATGTAACAGACAGAGTCGTATATAGAGTCCCATTAGCGGATGATGTAGGCTACAGACATGTTTAAAGACTTGTCTAGAGAGAATGATTCACATCCCAATCAGGGTATTTGTTAGGGGCAATAGTCTCGAGGATCCTAGACTAAGAATTATGTGGACGGCCAGTCTGTCAAGTTTGTCAAATTGTAGTGTGTGTTATGTGTTATGCATTTGTAAGAGGTTTTCATGATAAAAAGTCAAGAAAATATATGTTTTTTGAGTTAAGGAAAAAATTGGTGCCAATCCAGAAAAATAAATTGATCAATGGTGGAAAAAAGTGATGTAAAAATGAGGTAATGATGAGAATGCACATGTGTGCATCGTTTAAATTATGGTAAATGAAATAGTAGGTGAGATAATGTAAGCAAAAGTCAGAAAATGCAGTCACTTTGTACCTATGTAGCAGCCAGGCCATGGCAGATACAGTTTCATGAACAGAATATATGTCTGCCTAGCAAAAGAATGTTGAACAATAAAACTTCACACTTGTCTTGTCAGGAACGAAGAGCACAGAAAGTATGCTTGAAGGACTAGGAGACAAGATGATACATTCCAGAGGCTATTTCACAGGAATAGCTCCCAGTTTGCGTGGACGAAATGACAATGAATAATGGTGATAAAATACAGATGTGAGGGAAGCCCTTGTCTGCCAATTGAAATTAAACAAAGCAAGTTAAACCCTCAGTGATTGGTATGCTGAAGAATCTGATGTTCTAGACTGAACGGGGATTACATGGTTGAAAGTTTTGTTTTGTATTATAGGAACACTTTCAGGATTGCATGGGCTGTATCCCATTATAGGGGAAGTGTTTGGTCATATTAGCTGGGTGGCTATGCATGCTTTTTTGATGGGTGTACAATGAGAGTGCCCCTAAATTGTTAATTTTATATGTGGAAGACAGCAGTCTCTTGTTGAAAAAATAAAAGGGGACATTTAGGAGAGACATGAGTTATTGAGAAACATGCATAGATTGACTGTGCCAATGAGAAAAGAATGAGCCATGGAAATTATTTGTTTACTACTCCATGAAGAGGAAACAAGATAGTTTGCCAAATGGAAGCAAGAGGGTGTTATGGCAACCAGAATGAAGAGAAGACAGGGAGTTAGGAATAGAAATGTAATGCAATACAATTGTAGCATGAACTACAATGCATGTGAGTATAAAAGGTTGTACCGAATAGATTCAGAGCACATTAGAAAGATGCCAGGTAGCAAGACAATGTTTTCCATGCTGCGCATCATGTCTGTAAAATATGAAGACATTTGGATACAAAAGCAGAAATAATGTGTCTAGGATCACACAGGTTGGAAGAAGTGAAGCAGAGATTCAAATTGCAATGTTGAGTGCAAATTACAACACACACAAGCAGACCAATGTGTTAATGGATGTTTTTTTGAATTCGGTATACTGAATATCTATCAGGGAAGAAAAGGATAAATTAATTAAAAGGCAATTATTTGCTGACAAAAACATGATGAATAAATGTGAAAAGGACATGTTTTTACTTTAGCATAAAATAAGCAGTAAGCATTGAAGGAAGTGCTCACAAGCCATAGCGACATGGGCAGGCAGTCATGTAGATTCACTGACATGGGAGAAAATGTAAGTGCAAACACACACACACACACACACACGTTAGATGACATGAAATAAAAATAATTGTTGATCCTTTTGAAGAGATTGAAAGGACAGAAAGCATGTGGTTTTATTTAAGATTACTGAGATTCTTGTAGTACGGAAGCGAGAATGAATAGCAGAAATGATATTTCACTGCAGTTTTGCAGTTTATTTTAAAGGCTATGTGAAATAGATATGAAGGATTGAGAAGCAAGTGGGATTAACAGTGAGATCACCAGAGTAAGAATGCTGCAGTTATCACACATTCTGGGCAGGCTCAAGGTAAGATTAAGAAAGTCATGCTGATTCAAAGAAAAAAAAATATCCAGGCATGCCATGGGAAGGACGGTGCTGGCTAGTGATTGAGAGAGGCAGGAATGAGGCAAGCAGTAGGAGCTTCATAAGGCAAATCATTCTGTATTAAACAGATTAAGGAAAGAATGGGTGTATGCTAAAAAAGCAAAGGGAACCGATTTTGGAAGAAGAAATGGCTTGTAGGCCAAGGAAGAGGAGACTTTTTAGTATAGCCAAAGGCAGTGCCCAAATTGCTCAGGATGGGCAAGTCAGGAGATTCCCTCCTGTATGTTGGGCATGTGGAGTGATAGGGAATGGAGAGCAAACCTGTGGGAGCCAAGGGTATGTACCAAATGGGCAATTCTCAAGAGGATGAGGACAGCTCATCCTCCAACATATAGCCCATGAAGTTGAAATGGGTTCACCCATGATCAGACGGTGCATCAGACTCTACTCACCACAAACACGGCAGCCTTTGCAATCAGCAGCTTGCACCCATGCAGATACGATAGAGCACATATTGGACACACATATGAAAACCAAGAATATGCAGGACGGACAGATCTAAACATAGGAGGCTTCTTCTGCCTCAAGCATAGAGCCTTGTCTGTGAACAGGTTGATTTAATATAGAGAATAGAGAGATGATAAGTTGCACTAGTTGGGGACAAGGGATGTCAGACCAAAAAAAGGGACACCTGTCAAGGGGAACAGGGCACTTATGCATGTGATCCCGAAGGGAGGGCTTTTCTTAGACAGACAAAGAAGTGGGATGGTCGTACCTAGACCTACAAAAACCGAGGATGCCAGAACCTCTGGCTTGGCTAGATTGACCTTAAAAAGTGAACTTTTAGTAAGAGAGGGGAGAGCACATACCCTAATATGTAATTTACAAGTTAAGAAAGGGTTTGGCCAGAATCAGACAGTATATCAGATATGAGTGCTGGGAGTGCAGCTGGTACAGCTGCTTAGGAAAGTTGCACAATGGATTTACTGCAGAGGGCAAGTGCAGTGAGCCCGCATGCAGACTCAGCAATATGTAAACATGGTATAAATAGTGACACACAGGAGTGAAGGTGTCATTATGAAAGGAAGAAATGCTTTCACAAGAACCAGGGTATGCGTGCATCCATACTAGGACAGCCTCACAGAGTGACTTAATGTGCTCAGATTTGGTTAGTGGCACTAGACCTCAAGGAGTGCCCAGAATTAATATGGCAAACATATTTTTTTTCTAGGGTTATACATTGGGACTGTATGTCCATGCAGCAAAGACAGAAAGGTGTTGAATGAATATCAGACGATTGAGTGTTTTTGTTGAAGACTATAAATGCAGTTTTCTTGCCTAGTGATGAATTAGTAGTCTCTAGAGGAGAGTGTGTTAGGATGAATTTTCAACCAACACCTGCCATTGTTTTGAGAAAGGGATTAGATGACACAATCTGACCATGATGATTTTGTTTAGTGAATTAAGGATAGTGTGTTCCACTTTTCGGAATGCACCATGGGAATATGGATCAGTTCACTGTGGCATGCACAGGGCAAGAGGCCCTAATAGACATTTCGGGTAGAACCAGAGTTTTTTGTTGTTGTAAAATAAGCACAGGGTTGCAGATGGAAATGTGACCCAGTGGAAAAAAGTGGTAATAATATGTGATAGATTTAGTCTCAGACTGCAGATATTTATGAACAAAGAGGGAGTACAGATGACCACCCATATAATTAGAGACAGCCATAGTATAAGAAAAAATGGCAAATGATCAAGGAAAGCATAATAAGAATGGACCACAGAGGACAGTGGTGGTGCTCAAGAGAAAGGTCCAGGTTTATTGACATCACTGATGAGTTATATCTAGATAAGTCTTAATAAATGATGAAGTGGTGTTTCCGTGAGAGCATCACACACTGAAAAAGAGAGAAAGAGAGAAAAAAGAAACATCTTCTTGCATATGGCAATACTGTAGCAGCATTTAATATCATTTTAGGAAGACATATAGAGAGTGCCAAAATGTCAGGTAGACTATGGGCCTTTTTGGCATGGATCCAGAAAAATGGATTAGGAGAAGATGAAAAATAAATCATTAACCTTAAACAGTATAACAGTAAGAAGCTCAGTTTAAAAATAAATGGATGCGATTTGGGTGAAATAAATAAATAACTGAAAACTGAAGGAATGGGAAACATGAATGAATACATGATTGGATGAATGAATGGATAAAAGTTAAAAAATCTAAATTCTGAATATTAATAGCATCAATGAAGGTTGTTTGCCAAAATTGAAAAAAAGTTGTGCATATCAATAAAAAAAATAATAATGGGATTAATAAAGGACCAAAGATGTATGGTTGACCAAAATTGAGTTAACCATACAAGGAACATTTTGTACAGAGCCAATTCAAGAGAACATACAAGGGTAAGTAAAATATTATTTGAATGTATTTAATGGTTTTGGTTTACATTTTATAGATGAAGGTTATGGACCTTTCTTGAACATAGGAGGAATGGCTGCATGGCCCTAATAAGGTAAGAGATAGTATATTACGACAAAGGTGAGTGCTAGTGAATAGGGAGGGATGAAAAGAGGTGAGCACAGGTTCACACCACAGTGTGTGGACACACTGTTGATCATTATTAGGAGTAAGAAGACCCAAGTGTGTACAGAAAGAAAAAAGGCAGTTAGGGATGCAGTGGTTAGAGGCAGCCATAGTATAAGAAAAAATGGCAAATGATCAAGGAATGCGTAATAAGAATGGACCACAGAGGACAGTGGTGGTGCTCAAGAGAAAGGTCCAGGTTGATTGACATCACTGATGCGTTATATCTAGATAAGGCTTAACAAATGATGAAGTGGTGTTTCCGTGAGAGCATCACACACTGAAAAAGAGAGAAAGAGAGAAAAAAGAAACATCTTCTTGCATATGGCAATACTGTAGCAGGATTTAGTATCATTTTAGGAAGACATAGAGAGAGTACCAAAATGTCAGGTAGACTATGGGCCTTTTTGGCATGGATCCAGAAAAATGAATTAGGAGAAGATGAAAAATAAATAATTAATTTTAAACAGTATAACAGTAAGAAGCTCAGTTTAAAAATAAATGGATGCGATTTGGGTGAAATAAATAAATAACTGAAAACTGAAGGAATGGGAAACATGAATGAATACATGATTGGATGAATGAATGGATATTATAATAATAAAAGCGTTAAACGTTAAAAAATCTAAACTCTGAATATTAATAGCATCAATGAAGGTTGTTTGCCAAAACTGAAAAAAAGTTGTCCATTTCAATAAAAAAAATAATAATGGGATTAATAAAGGACCAAAGATGTATGGTTGACCAAAATTGAGTTAACCATACATGGAACATTTTGTACAGAGCCAATTCAAGAGAACATACAAGGGTAAGTAAAATATTATTTGAATGTATTTAATGGTTTTGGTTTACATTTTATAGATGAAGCTTATGGACCTTTCTTGAACATAGGAGTAATGTCTGCATGGCCTTAATAAGGTAAGAGATAGTATATTACGACAAAGGTGAGTGCTAGTGAATAGGGAGAGATGAAAAGAGGTGAGTGCAGGTTCACACCACAGGGTGTGGACACACTGTTGATCATTATTAGGAGTAAGAAGACTCAAGTGTGTACAGAAAGAAAAAAGGCAGTTAGCTATGCAGTGGTTCAATTAGGTAGCCTTTTTTCCAGAGATCGTTGCAAATAGGTGTGAGCATAAGAGTAGCATATAAATGCAAACATGGCCACCTCAGACAAAGCAAGGCATAGAAGACGTCAAATAAAAGGTGGTCAACCTTTTTTTCATTTTTTATAGTTGCTTGATGCCAAAAAGGGTAGATTTGACAAACAGATAGGAACTATTTAGGATAGGCAAAACAATGTAGTTTCATGATAAAATGTGAAGGCATGTAGAACAAATGGGTGTGAGATTCCAGAAAAACAGGGGTATGCTAGATTAGTGTGGGGTAAAAAGGGGACAATGCACAGTGAAGTGTCTATTGTGTCTCAAAACAGGATGAAAACACAGCACAGAAAGGAAATGCTTGTGGTTCAACACGATCAAAAGGGAGATGGTGAAGGAAAGTAGCTGAGCAGTAGAAGCATGTTCAGGAAAGGCATAGGAAGCACATTCAGCTGAGCAGTAGACGCATGTTCCGCTAAGCAGACAAAGTCCGTTCAGCTGAGCAGTGAAAAAAAAAGATCTAAATTTTGTACAGGCCCAACAAAAAAAACATTGTATTTGGACCAACGAGTCAGAGAAAGCCTATAAATTACATGTGCTAAAAGTAGCCAGAAATGATCATAGTAGACATTTTTTTGTGAACAGCAAGGAGAAAGGGTTTATGTTCGGAAGAAACCTGACCCCCTTTCCAGTCCCCAAATGGCTTTTGTCTCTATTTCGATTTTCTACAGAGAACAGGAATCCCTACCAGCAATGTCCTCTTCTGCTACGGATGTGCCTAGAAGATAGGAGAAGAAGAAGAAGACACCTTTTGTTTAAAATGTCTTTCTTAAATGTGTTTGTTGTTTATTATTTTTGTCTCCTTGGTCTGAAAGTGTCGACCTGAGGAGAAATGAATCCTCTGAAGGGACAAATCATTTTTGTAATAAGAAGCCCATAAGACAGAAGGGTAAAAATGAGACAGGCAATAAATATATTTGCCTGTCTCATTTTTACCCTTCTGGTGAATGTGTTTATTGAAAACACACCAGGTCCCGGTATTAGACAGCATACATTAAGAAAAAGTAAAAGTGTACACAAAAGGGAGAGGATCAGTAGCTTTGCTATATAAAAAAAAAATGATGTAGTTTGTTTTAGGAGGCCGGGATGTTCATTTGTGATATATAATGTAGCTTGTTTAGAAGGCAGGAGTGTTTGAAAAACTCATAAGAGTAGATGCTTTAAGGGTTGGCTTGAAAAGAAAAGTACTGATGATAGAGATGTATTTATTTTTCAAAGAAAACTCATTCCGTTTTGTATTACAGGTGTTCAATGAGGGCCCTATATACTTGGAGAATTAGCAGCATTCAAACCTATGAGCAGAAAGAAGGATCGAGGGACCTTACCAGATGCCCATACACAAACGATTCTGCTGTTCAGGTGTGACAAATAATGGACTAACTGGCCTATGCATTGAAGGCCCAGGAACATGATGCAAAGCAGCATGAAAAGAGGACAAATACAACCGGACAAAGTTGATTCATGGATACGCAACCAGGATGATTCGGGTGGAATTGTTAATCCATGATGAATGAAGAAGACAAGAAAAATGTGGATGCGGAACCAGGACATTTTTGAGAAAAAGTGAATGGCAGAACCAATGTGGAATATGAGCCACACGTGAACAACATGTGAAAAACAAGCTGGTGGGTTACCTCAAAGGGTGACCATCTTTCAATTCTCATAGTGGCTGTAAAATTATCTGAGGAATATTGTTAGTTTAAAGTCAATTGGGTAATGGAGATAAAAGTAACCACAGTGTTCTTTAGGGACACATACATGTTTAGACTAGGAGAAATAATGTGTAGGTACTGACTCTGTAGAAATGTTTTAGGATGCCTCTCAGATTGAAATAACTTGTTTCACAGAAAAGGGTGACTAGAACAGAGATGTGTAGGAACAATGAACATTGAGGAGTTTGGGCATGGGTGTAGTGGTATGTATTGTGTATGTGACTAAATACAATTCACATGGGGGATACCTCCCTCAAATTGAATGCATAGTAGATAGACCCCACCCCCCTCAACTCGAATGCAGATAACTTGTCGGGTTGATCAATGACTCTAAGACTGAAAAAATCCGAAATGTAGAGCCGTTCAGAAAAACGCTTTGAAGGTGATCTATTTTGAGGGGTTAGAAAGCCTTACACAGTAAAGAATACTGTAAGTAGTACATGCTTATCATAAATTATCAAACAATCTAGATTCAAAACTGAGCAGGAACTAAGCTATAAATAAAAATAGGTTGGTCAGGCATTTTGTAATTTGTTCAGCCATTTTTGTCAAGACAAGTCATGCAACTGTAAGATAGATGTTGGGCATACAAAATGGTCTATTTTTACAAAGTCATGATGATGTCAGCGGATACTTTTTTCATAGAAGTTCATGAAGAGTCCACTGCTCTAGAATGAGCTAAGTGAAGCCTGTTTAGACTAGTTCTGAGTGGCAGTTAAGGCAACCAACCAGGGCTTGGAAAAGGGGTCGTCTTCAAGTACCAAGGCCAATTAGGATGTTTTATGTTAATTACTAGATTACCTCACTTTTTAAGACTGTATGTAAGAGACTGAAATCAGGAGGGAGGAAGGAGTTGCTGAGTTTTCTGCTGTATGCTGTATCCTGGTCTGCTGAAAAGAATAAACAGATGGCTTTTGAAATCCAGCCTGAGTGTCCTGATGTGTTTCAGCCTGCCTTTCCTGATCTAGGGGTGTCATGAAGCCCGCTCCCGGGGAGCCGGTTCAAGCCCTGCATCCCCAAAAGCGGACATCCAGTCCCCAAGGAAGGACCCAGCAACCCCATATAGGGGCCCTTTGGACAGTGTCCTGGCACTTATGGCGCCAGTCTCATAAAAGACATCAGTCCTGGCGCCATAGGCGCCAGGCTCATTATGAGAGTGCTTGGGTGCACTTACCTGATGCAGACCATGCTGCAGGATCCCGGCCTCCTTGAGGCCTGAAAGGAACTACTTTACCTGTGGGACTAATTTACCATCTGGGCGTGGCCAGGGAAGGACACATACCTGATTGGAAGAAGGATACATAACTGGAACTTCTTCCAAGGCTATTTAAACCCCACCCGAACAGCCACACGTGCTTCGCGTTGTTCTGCATCTAGCAGCTAGATGCTCACCGTGTCTGCTCCTGCATCCTGACTTCTGCCATGCCTGCCAGCATCCTGGATCACCTGCAAAGGAAGAGAAGAAGAGAACAGAAGAAGGAAAAGTCCTTACCTGCTAAATCCGCATCCCGGAGACATCTCGCCGACAATCCTGAAAAGGAAGACTTTTATTTAAAAGCTCATCGTGTCGATCGCTGCAGCCCCGCATTCCACTCACATTAACAGGGCGCCTCCATGTTCAGCAGCGATCATCCGGATTCGCAGTCACGCCCCAGCGCCTAGGGAGAAAAAGACCAGAACAAAAGGTGAGAGAGAGAAGGGAATAAGGAAAGCTAAATCTCCATGTTAAGACTTACCTGTTGATTCATTCCCTCTTCATTTCGGGTCCGCGCCGCATCCTGGCATTTCCGGACCCCGGCCCCTAATGGGAAAAAGAGACATCAGCGTTAATGAGCGAATGAAAAGACATTACCAAAACACGCTCATTAAAGACTTACCTGATTTCTACAAGGATTTCACCTCTCATCTCGGGTCGGTGCCTGTTCCCCGGCATTCCGTGCCCCGGCCCCTATTGGGAAAAAGACACTAGCATTAGTACATTAATGCATGGACACAAGGGGAACCTCTTATCAAAACACTTACCTGGAAGCCAAGCAAGTTTGGTTCTCACCATCCGAAAATCCAGTGAAGTAACTGGATACCAACGCACCCCTGCATCAGAAGCAGGATGGAGAGCTCGTCCTTCCAGACCCTAAGGTGAGCCGCTACGAGAAATCACGGAAGGGTTTCGAGGAGGGTGAGAGGGGAAAGTGGGAGGCCGATTGCATTACCCCGCAGACAGTTAATCCCCTATTTTCGCCTACAGAAGGATACTTCTGCGAGCCAGGCAAGCCAGATTTGGGGGTCCGGTCCAGTCCGTCTTCCGAACCCTACACATCACCTTAGAAGAGGTCACAGCAGCGCGAACCAGGCCAGTGCCTCTGTGGGAGTCAGGTGAGCGTAACAGGGGTGCCAAAGCCCAGAGTGGGTGTTGGGCCCTCTCTTCAGCACTTGTGATGAACTATTGTTTAAAAAAGCTGTCAAAACGTATCTTTTTGCTTATGAAAGATAGTGCTTTTTCAATCTTTGGATTCTTCGATCTTGACCTATTTCCTCACCTCTTTCCTCTAACTTGCCACGCACTGAGGTCCCTAGGCGAGCTATGCCATATAAAAGATATATAACAATAACAATACGCAGCCGCTTATTAGTCAATTAAGAAATGTGAGGTGTGCCAAATTGTTGGCTTTGCGAACTTCGCCTATTGTCCGTGAACATGGCGGAAAACAAATATTCAAAAACAGATTACACTGGTCAAACAAATGAAACAATCTCTTGGAGGTGAGACATTGATGATGCCATTTGCAATGTAATCCCTTAAGCATCTGAACACTGCTTATTCTTAAACACAGGGTGTTGTGCTCTTTTATCAACCTCAGAAGGATGAAAGGCTGAGTTTGGCAACAATAACATCCCATTAACAACGTTTTTTTCTATGAATTACATGGCCTGCGGGAGCGGCCATGTAGTTGTGGTTAAGTTGCTAAACTAATACTAAGAGTGGTTCTTGGGTAGCTTAAAACTTTGATGTTGATTGACAAATCCGCGCCAAACTTTGCAAATGGAATGGTCCGAGAAAAGGGCATAGAGGATTGTGGCAGGACAGGGTTACAATTTGGTCTTCCGTATTCATGGCATGCATTTAAACAAAGATACGGGTGTCAGAGTGACATACATAGTGGTATAGATTTGATAGTGGTAGACTATTGTTGGTTTATGAGAAGTTCTTTGACTTTGGCTCTGAACAACCAAAAACGATGTGTCAGCTCTAATTGTCATAGGTAGTGCATTCCAACATTTCGCTGCTAGTACAGGAAAACTTGCTTCCCAGATGTTTTCAGGTTGAACTTCGGGATGTTGAGTTGGTGTCGATAAGGGGATCGGATTGGTCTGGTAGAATTCTGTCTCGTAAATTTGTCTGATATGTATCATGGGGCTGTCAGGTATAGGCATTTCTGTGTAATGACCAGAGCACGTAGTTTAATTCTCTCACGGATGGGGAACCAAGGAGATTCCTTTCTGAAAGTGGAGATGTGGGCCTTAAGGGGAAGATTAAGAGCACATTGGAGGGCGCCTATTTTGGAGTATCTGTAGTCTGTTCAGATTGTGGTTAGTGGAGCCCAGGAAAAGTGTATTGCAATAGTCCAATTTGGACAATTTGAGGGCTCTGGCCAGTGTGAGGCAGCTGTTGGTGGATAGAAAAGGTTTACAGGCATTTTGGTGTATGCTGTAGATGAGATGGTGGCATTGATTTGCTTTTTGAGCGAGAGTGTGGAGTCAAGATACACCGCTAGTGTTTTTACTTCTTTCAAAACTTTTATGATGTTGCCATCAAAGTGTGAAGGATTGGTATCTGGGGTCGAGTTTGTTGTGATGGACCTGTGGGCCGACAATCAGCAGTTCCATCTTGTCATCGTTTAGGGAGAGGCTATGGTTGGCCATCGATGCTTGAATTTCAAGGTAGATCCGATTCAGCTTTGCAACATCCTCATCATAGCTCCCCGTGAGAGCAATGAGGACCTGGGTGTCATCAGCATAGTTTGTATATGTGAACCTAGGTCATCAAGGCGGTGAAAGAGGAGCTTAGTGAAAACATTGTAAAGCATGGAGGGATGCAGGATCCTTGGGGTACTCCACATTGGATTGGGACCGAGTCGGCTGCACCGGCACCAGATGGGGTGAAGACCCTGGTTGTTCTGTCCAATAGGAAAGACTAAATACAATTGGTGGCATCCTGAGAGAATGCAGCAGCCGAGGGAAGGTGTTTAGTGAGAATTTTGTGGTCAACTAGGTCGAAGGCTGCGGACAGGTCATCATAACTGTTGAATTTCTTAGGTTTTTCTATTTGACTTGTAACCATAATGTCCCTTTAACAACATTTTTTCTCTGAATATATATTACATGTCCTTCGGTAGCGACTATGTGGTTATGGTTAAGTTGCTAATCCCATAGGAAGAGCACTTTTTGGGCGGCGTATAATTTCGCTCCCCCTGGATGAATACTCACCAAACTGATATATGACCCACTCTGAATTTTGGTGAGGTTTGGTCTGGGGGGGCAAAGTTATAGGAGGGTCCCAAAATCTATTTTTTTCAAATAGAGTGAATGGGGAAAAAACTTTGCTCACACCTACAGCTCAAACCACTGGACATATCTGCACCAAATTTGTGGCAGGAGCAGCGGCTTGGTTCCAAACGCGTGCTTTTGTAAGTTTGGTGGAAATCTGCCCAGTAGTTTTTTTTAAAACAACCGAAAAGTAGGTCTAAAAAAAATAGTGATATTAATGTCCGCTCCGCAGACATATTTCCCTGTTCGCTCCGCGGGCAGGGCACCGATTGGCTAATCAGCTTGTGTCATGTCCATGGACATGTGATGTGCTTGCTGATTGGCTGGGGTGAAGCATGAGGTGTGTCTGATTTTTGTAAATGCCCGCCATCTTGGATTCGCAGACATCAGCCAGTGTCCGCGGACATCGCAGTAAAAACAGATAAAAAGATTGCACTTGTCAAACTAATCAAATAATTTCTGGGGAGGTGAGGAGTGATGAGGATAGGATGGAATATGGCTGCAAGAAGCAAAAAAAGTGTGTTTTTTGACACAAAAGTCGGCAAACAGTTTGGATGTTCCTGGACAGACCTGAGAAGTTCGGGGACACTTCAGATGTTTGGGGTCAGTTTTTGGATGGCTTATAACTTTGTGTCACGGCTCGCTCCCTTCGTTCCCGTCCCCGCCACTTGGGGGCATGTTCTGGGGTTTATTCCTTACTGGACATTTCCTTCGAACCCTATGCTACAGTGCTCTGATGAATTGGGAGTGTTTAAACCTGATTTTCCAAGTTACTTCCCTTCCGGATCCATTCCAGGTTTTTGGCAGCCAGCATGCTACTTAAATCAAATGACTATGTTTCCCAGAATGCCTTGGCTCACTGCTTCACCTCCTACTTTCCAGAATGCCTGGCTCACTGCTTCATCTCCTCCCTGGCAGCCAGCATGTTACTCAAATCAAAGGACTACGCTTCCCAGAATGCCTTGGCTCACTGCTTCACCTCTTGCTTCCCAGAATGCCTGGCTCACTGCTTCACCTCTTGCTTCCCAGAATGCCTGGCTCACGGCATCATCTCCTCCCTTGCAGCACAAGGCTGGGAGGAGGATAGGCAACACCTGTGGCTCCAGGTGCAGCAGGCAACACGCCTGGGGGTGTGCTCGTTAAGCAGCTTTAAAAACCTCAGTTTGCTTCAGTCCGGCGCTGGTCATTGTAGCAGTGTTCCTGTTGTGACTAGTCCCTGTTTCCTGTACTTAGTTTCTGTGCCTTGTACCTAGTTCCAGTACCCTGTTCATAGATTTTGAGCCAAGTATCTATTTCCAGTTCCTTGTTCCTAGTTTCTGTGCCTTGTATCTAGTTCCAGTTCCTTGTTCCTAGTTCCATGCCTTGTACCTATTCCTGTTCCTAGCTTTCTGCCCAGTTACTAGTTCCTGTATCTTGTTCCTCTGTCCTGGATTGCGGATTTATGCGCTTATTTGATTTATGCTTTCTGAATTTCCCTTTCTGTCTTTCTCTGTCTGCAGACAGCCTTTCTCTGTACTTTACTAATTGATGCAGCCCAGTTTGCCGGTGTTTTCTGTCCCTTTATGCTGCCCTGGTTACTGAAAAGCATGATGTATTATTATTTACTTTCGTAGAATTAGTTACTGCCTTTTCTCCTTGGATTGGGTGGGAAAGGTTTCCTTTTGTGATATCATTTTCCCTGCTCCTGATCCAATTTATTGAGATTCCACTCCATGTTTTCCATTGCACTTCTACATTCATTTTCCATTGATTATTAGGTGTGGGTTTGTTGTTACAAGTTCTAGAGTGTTCCCCTTTTAGTTTTCCTCACGATTTTTCCATTGCACTTCTGCATTCATTTTCCATTGATTATTAGGTGTGGGTTTGTTGTTACAAGTTCCAGAGTGTTCCCCTTTTAGTTTTCCTCACGATTTATCCCTTGCATTTCTGCATTCATTTTCCATTGATTATTAGGTGTGGGTTTGTTGTTACAAGTTCCAGAGTGTTCCCCTTTTGTTTTCCTCACGATTTATTATCACAATTCAGACTTGCCTTTTACTAGGGTTTATGTATTTTGTTATCTTTAACCCTTTGCTTTTACAGCCTTCTGGGTCCCTGTTTGATCTACAGGGTTCGTGTAATCACTGACATTCAAGTGGTCTTTCCGGTCCTCGTGAGTACTGTTTATAATTGCCTTATTCAGTATTCTACAGATTGTCAGTTCACAGAATCTGTCCTTGCTTGCCCGCTACGTGGGTTTAGCTCTGTCAGTATCTGTAAGAGCATAGTGGGTAAAGAGTTTGCTGACTTTTCCTTTCAACCATAAGGAGGTCCTAAGTGTTTACCCTACATCCCTTTTCCTAGATTGGTAATACTGTTTTTACCTTATTGACATTCCTGGGTTTACATATATACACAAGACTTGGGTATTATATACACGTTGTTAGATTCAGAGTTGTTCACAGTGCAACTGTGTGCATTTTCCCTTTTGCCATAGTATGCCTTCTTCCTTTCTTAACAGAATGACCAGCCCTTATTCCCGTTTGTATACGGCCAGATTAAGAAAGAAAGGCAGCAAGGCTACTAAAAAATGTGTACATAAAGCTTTGACTACGTTTGCCTGTGATAATCAAATCACTGATCCTGATTTAAATGAACTCCTAGACACAAATGGGTATTTACGTGCAAAATATTTTTCCCACAGCCTGGCCCATCATACATTGCCTGATCCTAGTTCTGTCTTTAATTTTGATTCAGATATGTCCGCACAAGCCTTAGCAGCGGAAAATAAAACACTGTTAGATTTACTAAATACGAGTACATCTGTTGTTGAACCCCATGATTCCGGTTGTGCTTTACCTCAGATTGAACAGTTTCATGATTCAAACATAAAGAATGAAGGGGTTCATTACATAACTTCTGTTTTCAGCCCTCAGTCAACTGCTTACTCCTCTGCACAAGTACTTACTGTAGTCCCTAATGTCAAGAGGTCTGATGTCAGATTACTTAAGGGTAACACAGACCAAGTCGGTAAGCGAGAGTATAGATCGCAAGACCTGCAAGCAGTAAATGACGATGTACAATCAGTACACGTCCAGATGACTAGGGCAGGTTCCAGCCCCGATGCCACCATGCCTTCCCTTGTGACTACTGATAGGGATGTACAGTTAAGCCTGGGCATGTTAAGAGTTGAACTTGAGGAATTAAGACGAGAATACATCAGTTTACTAGAGGAGAATAAAACTTTACGATTGTTTCTGACTACACCTCACACTTTATCCGTTGATGAAGTGAATACTGTTCAATCTCTGAGTGAGGAGGTTTTAGTAGGTCCTGATACTTGTCAATATGAAAAACCTATTGGGAGTGAGAGTCCTCTTTCTTGCACAGCACTTATTCAGAGCACAGATTCTGACAATTGTTCTACCGTTTGTCAGGAATTGCTGTTAGTAGAAGATTTACAAGTCACTCCTTTGCCTAAGAATTCCTCTGTAGCAGTCAGTCATAATTCAGAGTTTGAACACATACATGCTTCTGTATTCCGAACACAATCCACAATGGATGCGTACACAGAATCAGTCATTACTGTAGGCTTAGGTTCAGCCCTTGATCCAGCTGCTGAGACTGAAGTAAACATTCAAGCTGATGTGGAAAACGATGCTACCTCTGTGTTCACTCCTCCTTCTGCCAAATATTGTCACAATGAACAATCAAAGACAGTACATATTTCTTATTTTGATGGACTCATTCCACAGTATACTAAAACAAGGACCAGGCAAGCGATTCCTGAACTGTTGATAGATAATCTGCCACCTTCAGAAGTTAAGACAAAGGAATGGACACTTGACGGAATCCTGATTAACAGAGACTTTGGAAATGACTCTATGTCATCCACTAAGGAAAGGTGCGGCATGGGTCCAGCTCAGTCTTTGGTTAATGGTGTCATGGAGTCAACCGTCCTAAAGGTGCTTTCCATTCCTGATTCACAAATATGTCTGTCGACTTCTGGGACTTCAGTCTGTCCTTCTACAACTATTGACTCTTCGACTACCCAGTCCACGGCTCTGCAGTCATCATTGTCAAACGTGTTTTCAATCAATGAACAATTGCTATATCTGCCAGTCACTCAAGAGTCTTCACCATGTACGTGGTCAGAGCCAAAGACCTTGACAAGTTTGTCTTCTGCTAACGAGACGGCTCCAGCTTGCATGCCCTCAGCCTCTGAATTTCCTCTGGCATGCCTGTTTTCAGATACATTGACTCATCCAGCAGTTTATCCTTCAACCATGAAGCCTCTGGTAGCACATCCTGAGTGCCTGTCTCCGGTCCCAGAGCCTACTGCTAGTTTGGCTTCAGTTCATGAAAGACCTGTATCCTGCTCAGCCTCCCTGCCAATATCGGAGGTGAACCTGTCTGCTCTGTTTGATCATGTTGCAGATTCATCTACTTCAGAGCTACCTCCTAAATCCCAGCCATTTATTACGGATGAACATCCAATCTGCCCATCCTATGCTTCAGGAGGATCACCAGAAGGCCTGCCTTTTACACAAGCTAATTCTCCCAACTGCTTGTCTGTAGAATTAGCACCTCCCGCATATGCTACATCTGAGTCTGAGACTTCTGCCAGCTCTCCCTTCAGAAACATCAAGCCGGCTCACGACTCGGGAGGGCCTTACATGCGAGGCCGCTGGACTTGCCTGGAGTATTACGAGAGAGAAACGGATGCCATCCACCACGGCCCAGTCACCGAACGAGTAGCCGACCAAGATAGCGGGCTGGACGGTCCGCGTTTGGAGTCCGGTTTTGATCAACCGCTTGACAACCCTTTTGTTGCCGGATCCCACATGAGCCTGAGGGAAGGGACGGGCACGGCCCTCCAGCTGCAGCGCCAGTTGGGTGCTAGTAGCCGAAGGAGGGGAAAGTCTGCTGCAGTTCAAGATGTGCCTGTTTTTGCTCCCGCTGCTAGTATGCCTGATGTTCCAAGTACTGTGTCTAACACTCCTATCAGTATGCCAAACGTTCCTGCGGTTGTATCCCACGTGCAACAAGGTGGCTACTTGACTGGCTACATGACTGTCAATGGGAGTGCCAGCCTTGTACAACCCATTGGATCTCCAGACCTCCAAGGCATGGAACTTATGCAGGCGAATCTTTGTCACTTTCAACCACAAACTTTTACCCAGATGGATGACAGAGTATCCGAACCTCTACCTCAGCCGCCAGCTTCCTCTTCCGAACATAAACATTTCCTGAAACCTGCTGTTTCCTCACCTCCTGTGTGTCCACTCTCGGCAGTGAGGCTAACAGAACTTCTACCGTTGTCTAAGGCATGTAGCACCAGCCTGCCTCTCTCCCCAAAGATGTATGCATATCCTCTTCCAGTGACTAAGCTTCCCGGACCTTCCGACTCTGCTTCGGGTCCTGCCAGTCCTTCATGCCTTTCTTCAACCCATGAGTCCTTTCCTTACCGAAAACCTGCCTATGACTCTTATAGACTGCAGCCTGATTCTATTCATTCCAGTCCTTCTGCTTCTGCCCGTGGATCATTGTTTTCGTCTGTGCCACCTCCGAAGACGAAGCGCTCCAGTCATGGAAGGAAGATGTTTTGTGCGAGTAACGGCCGCCTGGAGTCGGCCGTGGAAGGGGGTATAGTGTCACGGCTCGCTCCCTTCGTTCCCGTCCCCGCCACTTGGGGGCATGTTCTGGGGTTTATTCCTTACTGGACATTTCCTTCGAACCCTATGCTACAGTGCTCTGATGAATTGGGAGTGTTTAAACCTGATTTTCCAAGTTACTTCCCTTCCGGATCCATTCCAGGTTTTTGGCAGCCAGCATGCTACTTAAATCAAATGACTATGTTTCCCAGAATGCCTTGGCTCACTGCTTCACCTCCTACTTTCCAGAATGCCTGGCTCACTGCTTCATCTCCTCCCTGGCAGCCAGCATGTTACTCAAATCAAAGGACTACGCTTCCCAGAATGCCTTGGCTCACTGCTTCACCTCTTGCTTCCCAGAATGCCTGGCTCACTGCTTCACCTCTTGCTTCCCAGAATGCCTGGCTCACGGCATCATCTCCTCCCTTGCAGCACAAGGCTGGGAGGAGGATAGGCAACACCTGTGGCTCCAGGTGCAGCAGGCAACACGCCTGGGGGTGTGCTCGTTAAGCAGCTTTAAAAACCTCAGTTTGCTTCAGTCCGGCGCTGGTCATTGTAGCAGTGTTCCTGTTGTGACTAGTCCCTGTTTCCTGTACTTAGTTTCTGTGCCTTGTACCTAGTTCCAGTACCCTGTTCATAGATTTTGAGCCAAGTATCTATTTCCAGTTCCTTGTTCCTAGTTTCTGTGCCTTGTATCTAGTTCCAGTTCCTTGTTCCTAGTTCCATGCCTTGTACCTATTCCTGTTCCTAGCTTTCTGCCCAGTTACTAGTTCCTGTATCTTGTTCCTCTGTCCTGGATTGCGGATTTATGCGCTTATTTGATTTATGCTTTCTGAATTTCCCTTTCTGTCTTTCTCTGTCTGCAGACAGCCTTTCTCTGTACTTTACTAATTGATGCAGCCCAGTTTGCCGGTGTTTTCTGTCCCTTTATGCTGCCCTGGTTACTGAAAAGCATGATGTATTATTATTTACTTTCGTAGAATTAGTTACTGCCTTTTCTCCTTGGATTGGGTGGGAAAGGTTTCCTTTTGTGATATCATTTTCCCTGCTCCTGATCCAATTTATTGAGATTCCACTCCATGTTTTCCATTGCACTTCTACATTCATTTTCCATTGATTATTAGGTGTGGGTTTGTTGTTACAAGTTCTAGAGTGTTCCCCTTTTAGTTTTCCTCACGATTTTTCCATTGCACTTCTGCATTCATTTTCCATTGATTATTAGGTGTGGGTTTGTTGTTACAAGTTCCAGAGTGTTCCCCTTTTAGTTTTCCTCACGATTTATCCCTTGCATTTCTGCATTCATTTTCCATTGATTATTAGGTGTGGGTTTGTTGTTACAAGTTCCAGAGTGTTCCCCTTTTGTTTTCCTCACGATTTATTATCACAATTCAGACTTGCCTTTTACTAGGGTTTATGTATTTTGTTATCTTTAACCCTTTGCTTTTACAGCCTTCTGGGTCCCTGTTTGATCTACAGGGTTCGTGTAATCACTGACATTCAAGTGGTCTTTCCGGTCCTCGTGAGTACTGTTTATAATTGCCTTATTCAGTATTCTACAGATTGTCAGTTCACAGAATCTGTCCTTGCTTGCCCGCTACGTGGGTTTAGCTCTGTCAGTATCTGTAAGAGCATAGTGGGTAAAGAGTTTGCTGACTTTTCCTTTCAACCATAAGGAGGTCCTAAGTGTTTACCCTACATCCCTTTTCCTAGATTGGTAATACTGTTTTTACCTTATTGACATTCCTGGGTTTACATATATACACAAGACTTGGGTATTATATACACGTTGTTAGATTCAGAGTTGTTCACAGTGCAACTGTGTGCATTTTCCCTTTTGCCATAGTATGCCTTCTTCCTTTCTTAACACTTTGGCGATTGGTGGGATTCTGTCAAGAGGGAGCAAAACTAGAGGGGGGTCCCAAAATTATGTAAAGGCTTATAAATGAGGCGCCATTTGTCAAATCTACACTTAACTTGGCAAACTGATAATAGATCTAGATATAAATGTTTTTGCAAAGTTTGGTTGGATTTTGTCTATAGGGAGAAGAATTAGAGGGGGGTCCCAAAATATTGTAAAGGCTGATAAATGTTGTGCCATTTGACAAATCTATACAAAGGTTTGCAAAAAGATTATAGATCTAGATATACATGTTTTCGTAAGGTCTGAATGGATTTTGTCAAGTAGGGTCTAGGTTATATGACGATTGTATGTGCATACATTTGACACTTTTGAAAAAATAAAAGATGGGTGGATTTCCAGCAAACCTGTGTAAGAAGCATTGGCAAGGACCTGAAAGTATGGTTTTGCAAATGTGCACATGTTTTATTGTTTGACAAGTGTCATAATGTAGGTACCAAAAATAGTGATATATCTTTGGTGACTGAGGTGTAGCCTGTGGCCATGGGCAGTGGCCAGATTGTCCAGGTCATTGATTAGGGTCCTGATCCGGAAATCTGGCTACTTGCCATGACCACGAGGGACAACATATGGGGTTAAAGTGGCCATGTCCACCTGGGACTGGCTTTGTGTTGAAGTTATTCGAAATTGGGATAGATTTGAAAGGGAAGTAAAATGTGCTTGTGGTAATAAGGTCATAGGGTTCTCTTTTTGCCTTCTACAGGCTTCCATGGAAAGCGAAAAGAGGGGCCCTGCATGTAACCCTAACTTCCCTTTCGATGGTGGCCATCTTGGAAACAGGCTTACATGGAAAGTGAAGAGGGGTCCTGTATGGAACCCCGCCTTCCCTTTCGATGGTGGCCATCTTGGAAAAGGATTTTTGATGTAGGAAGAAAAATCCTTTTTTTCAGCACCCTGGCCTTCATCCCCCATTAAAGGGGCTGGAATGGGAGGATAATGGTCATGAGACCTCATTATCCACCCTTGCTTCACTTGGGCTGATAACTTGGGCTGCCGGGCTGGTATTCACCATTCCAGTCCTGGAACGGAGAATGAACGCCCCAATATTCCCATTAGCATAACACAAAATGCAAATGGAAATGTTCAAACATCTTTTTGAGTCTATGTACTTTACTGAGAAATATAAAATAGACAGACTCTATACGTTTTTTTTTTTTCGTTCTATTTTTTAACTGCGAAAGGTGGTTCTGAAAGGAACATTTCTTTTGTTGTTTTTGGATGTATTGTTATTTGGCAGGATATCTAAGAACAAAATGTGGGGAGGAAATGAGGGAAGAGGAACCAAACACTAATATGGAGGGGTAGGTGGACAGGGATAAATGTTGAGCGTGTGTTATTTCTAAGGTAGGGGCAGTGTCTCTCATGCTCCTTGATTAAAGCAGTGGTGGTGGCTCTTGGGGAGGAGGGATGGCAACAGCTGTATAATCTACATGATTGTATTCACGCACAAAAATGATTGCTGTGTTTCAGGCCTGTTTCTTTCCCTATATATGTACCTCAAAAAATGCGAAAAAGTTCTAAGGAAAGTAGTGTAAGAACATGTGAGAATAGCAACATCTATAAATGTAATACCTTTTGAATGTTAAGTTTCTGACTGTCAGTAAATAAAACCACCTGGCCTAGATATGGCAGTGAACAAAAAAGAAGGGGCTAGACATGTGATGTCATTGGTGATGTCATCAATTATATTTGTGATATCATCTTTGATGTCCTGGATGTTATTCTTAGCAGTGCACGGTGGTGACGGGAGTTATGGTTGCTCAGATTACCATAACTGGCGAATTTCAGGGGTTTTTCAATTTTACTTGTAACCATATCCTATTAACAACCTTTTTTTTAACTGAATTTCATAGGTTTTTAGTAGCACAACACAACCATAATGTCCCTTTAACAAACTTTTTTCATTGAAAATATATATATATATTCAGTGAAAAAACTTTGTTAAGGGGACGTTATGGTTAAGTTGCGCTACTGAAAAACTATGAAATTCAGTAAAAAAACATTGTTAAAGGGACGTTATGGTTAAGTTGCGCTACTAAAAACCTATGAAATTCAGTGAAAAAACTTTGTTAAAGGGACGTTATGGTTCCAAGTAAAACCGAAAAACCCCTGAAATTCGGCAGTTATGGTAAGATAAGCAACCATAACTCGCGCCACCACCGTGCATTGCTAAGACTAACACCCAGGACATCAAATATGACATCACAAATGTCATTGATGACATCACATGTGCATTTACTTTTTATGAAAACTCTGTACAAGGGATTCTTATTATAATGTTGACAGAACAAGTGTCAAGTATCATTGGAATAGATATCTTGAACTATATAGTGCATTAGGCCATAGCTATCTGTTCTTCTCTCAGGAAAAAGACTTTCTGACAAAATCTCAACTTATACAACACACCCAATAAACTTTACTGACCAATCCCTTGCTCTGTTCATTCTCATTTGCATGCCTCTCTACCCCAAAATCCCCATATGTTATACGCCCTGTCCGTGAACTACCGCCATGTCCGCGGACATATCAAAAGTCTGAGCGTGGTGAAAGTAAATTTAAATAGTGTGCCCCATTTCCCCTTTGAGGTTGGCTCTGAAAGAGCGGTCTTTTTTTTTTTTTTGCGGCTGCTTGACAGACACCTGTTATTTTGTATTTTTTTTCTTTTCTTACTTTACTCCTAAAATCTTCACATAACCTTCTCCAAAGCAACCCTTACATTCCAAAACAGAATGACATTTCCCATTAAAGATAAGAAAATGCCATCTTCTTTAAAATAAACAGCATTACTGGAATCAATATTCTCATTATTACAGAAGAACATTCCAGCTCTAAGCATGAAATCACACAAGCATTGGTTGATTGCATACCTAGCAATGTTTTGCTGAGGACAAAAAACAGAACTATTGTCCCATATTGCCCTTGGTACTAATCCAGAAAAAATTACTCTGGCATTTGCAAGGATGTTCATTACTGCTTGAACCAAATGTTCCAAATCTGCCAACAAAGTAGGGACACTGACATAGCCCAAATGGAAAGCACCATAGTGCAAAATTACCACATGGGGACTGTTCATCCTGCCCATATCTTCACAAACTTGTACAATTCCCTGTACATTGCAATAAGGCATAGTGCTCCGCAAGACCTCCACTCCTTTAAAATCAAAATTGTTTGCCACATGCCTGCATTGAGGATACTGTTGTAAACCATGCACAAATATATCACCAAGCACCAACACCCTGACTTTCTCCTCCTCTGCCATCTTCACTACACACAGTCTCTTTAAACACAAATCTACAACCTCAACATCTGATTGGCTGATCCCTACAGTCCCATTTCCATGCTGGTTTGCTGGAAAACTCTGGATGTGGCCAGCCCTGTCCGCGGACAGCTGCAGTGTCCGTGGACTGCGTAACTCTTCTACCCTGTCCACTTCACTCTCTCAGCCATTCCCTCATTGGATACAGCTAAGCAGCCACACAAACATCCACCAATCACATCCAAGACCTCTACATCTAACTCCATCATCAGAGCTTAGCACTTTAAATGTACTATTGATCACTCTGAGTACAAGTCTCATATCATTGGAAAGCACCTACTACAAAAAATACTGTACAAGTCTCCAAGATTTCTACTTGCAGTTGCATGCATATCCACATGCATGAAAACAAACTACAGGTATGCATATTTTCTGCACAGTACATCTACAACTCTTATGAATGCATATAAACAGAGTAACTGCCACTTAACCTGCTATAATCAACTGTCACTTCCAAACCTGTCTGCTATCGATTTTTTTTTTTTTTACACATACAGCTATCTAAAAAATTATAATATTAAAAGATTTGAGAAATAACAGTATAATTGTTGAAAAACACTTAGGTGGTAATTCATAGAATTCAGCGCACATGTGGCGCATGCGGCTGGCGCACAGTGTGCGCGTGCGAACCCCTGCACCAGCCGCGTGCGCTAAAATACATTTCCGTGCACAGCGTATTCATGGATTCCAGCCACCAAAATCAGCCGTGGCGCACAGTGGCGCAGCGAGCCTGCAGCAGCGCCAGTTACGCCCCCAAGAACGCCCCTTGTGCAGGGAAAAGCCATCAAAATCCCCAATTCAGCACAAAGGGCTGCGCTAACCCCGTACCAGCACGGCAAGCGGGGTACGTGTATCACTGGGGTGCGCGGGAAGTTTCTCACGTGATTTCAGCTGGGTACGTGTATTACTGGGGTGCGCGGGAAGTTTCAGACGCGATTGGCCCTGTGCGAGCGGGGTACGTGTATTACTGGAGTGCGCGGGAAGTTTCATGTGCAAATTCAGCAGGGTACGTTTATTTCAGGGGTGCGCAGGAAGTTTCACACGAAATTCCATCAGGGTACGTGTTTTTCAGGGGTGCGCGGGAAGTTCCACATGCGATTCCATCAGGGTACGTGTATTTCAAGGGTGCGCGGGAAGTTTCACACCCGATTTCAGCTGGGTACGTGTATTTCAGGGGTATGCGGGTAGTTCCACACGCGAATGTCCTGGGTACGTGTATTTTGGGGAGCGTGGGAAGTTACATGCACAAATTCAGCAGGGTACATGTATTTCAGGGGTGCGCGGGAAGTTCCACACACCATTCCATCAGGGTACGTGTATATCAGGGGTGCGCGGGAAGTTCCACACGCAATTCCATCAGGGTATGTGTATTGCAGGGTTGCGCGGGAAGTTCCACGCGCGATTGGCCCCGTGCAAGCGAGGTACGTCTATTACTGGGGTGCGCAGGAAGTTTCACACGCGATTTCAGCTGGGTACATGCATTTCAGGGGTGCGCGGGAAGTTCCACACGCGAATGTCCTGGGTACGTGTATTTCAGGGGTGCGCAGAAAGTTCCACACGCAATTCCATCAGGGTACGTGTACATCAGGGGTGCGCGGGAAGTTCCACACGCAAATTCAGCAGGGTACGTGTATTTCAGGTGTGCGTGGGAAGTTTCACACGCAAATTCAGCAGGGTACGTGTATTTCAGGGGTGCGCGGGAAGTTCCACACGCGATTCCATCAGGCTACGTGTATATCAGGGGTGCCCGGGAAGTTCCACACGCGAATGTCCTGTGTACGTGTATTTCAGGGTGCGCGGGAAGTTTCACATGCAATTTCAGCAGGGTACGTGTATTTCAGAAGTTCCGTGGAGTACTACACGTGAATTGGCCTTGTGGGTCCTCCCAGGTGTTCGCTCTACAACCTCCACGGCCCCTGAAGGCAGCCCACACCACGGGGGACTACCCTGCACCCCTGCTCATGTCCCGCAGGCAGCCCATCCACCATGGGCATGCCCCCCAGCCAAGCCACATGTCACCTTGCACTACTGATCAACAATGCATGTCTCCCAGCACCCCCACCCCATAGCAGCGCAGGGCACCCTCCACCAGGCCCCCATACATGTCTCCCAGCACCCCCACCCCCCAGCAGTGCAGGGCACCCTCCACCAGGCCCCCACTCCTGTCTCCCTGCACCCCCACCCCCCACCAGTCAGGGGCACCCTCCACCAGGCCCCCACTCCTGTCTCCCTGCACCCCCACCCCCCACCAGTCAGGGGCACCCTCCACCAGGCCCCCACACATGTCTCCCAGCACCCCACCCCCCAGCAGTCAGGGGTACCCTCCACCAGGCCCCCACACATGTCTCCCAGCACCCCCACCCCCCAGCATTGCGAGGCACCTGCCAGCAGGCCCTGACACATGTCCCCCAGCCAACACGTCATCACAATCTAGATCCCTGGCCCTTATGGGCAGCCTCCACATGCCAAACACCCAACCAAGTATTGCATCCACCCACTCAGAATTGCCAATTAGATGATACAACCCCAATGGCAAGTATGTAAATGAACACATGACTCTCACATACACACAATGGGTGTAAGTGAATGTCAAAACCCATCTCATGACATGCATGAAACCAATGATATGATAATACACATTGAAGTTTGATGGAAAAAATGTATTAAAAGCAACATACATGGGATTAAAAATAAACAAACGACAATGGGAATTAAAATCAAAAAAGCAGCATGTCCGTAAAATAATGAAAAACCACAAATCATAATCCAAAGGCAAGGTGTCCAAAGTCACAGTTCAAAAAAGTACATCCAAGGGAAAAAAAAAACCAAAAACCATAGCTCCATGGGTAAATCAAAAAAAAAATCCATAATCCAACAGTCAACTATATACAGATAAACAATCCAGGGTCCATGAACCCAACTGAAGAAATGAAACCTATCTAAAAATACTACGTAATAAAAAAACTATATACAAAAATGTTGGCCATTGTCCAAAAGGTCCAAAATCAAGAAAAAAGCAAAGGAAACCTAACACTAACTACATAACTATTTACAAGGGCAGCGGGCTAGTCCAACGGCTCACTGGATGTTGTCATGGGCCAGGGCATCATCGAACTCCTGTTCAATGGCTTGGAGGCGGGCATGTTCCCTGGCCCTGAGGTCTCGTAGGGATAAAGCAGTGTCCAGCTCCACTCCCTGCGAAGACCCTAGAGGCACTCAGCCCACCTCAGCGCCCTCCGCATGGAGTTCTCCGCCCTGACCATTGTGAGCCGTTCTTCCTCTGCCTGCTGCCGCTCCGCACCAATCTGCTGGCCCAACCGCTCCCACACGGAAGCCATTCCCATTCCAGGGTTCTCCTGCCCTCTGGCCGATGCCTGCACCCCTGATGTTGATGGCCCCAAGCCATGATGCCTCCCACGTCGAGCCTGCCGTTGCCTCCGACGCAACTGCCTGTGCCAGCACGACGGCATCCAGGCTGATGGAATCCACTGACGCCGTCGTGGACGTGCCTGCCCGATGATGCCGTCACATCCTCCATCTGCTGGGGTCCAGTTGCTGGTGTGTCCACCCCTGCTGGACCTCCGACTCCCGACTGTGGCAGGGATGGGATCCCCACTGAGTTGGCTGGATTGGTCGGGGCTGGTCCACAGGGGGCCCTGGTGGCATCTGGGCCAGAAGACGGCATGGAGAACGACTGGCGCATAGCATCCACAGAGGAGGAGAGGGTCACCAAAGTGCCCGACACATGTATGAGACCCCCGACCACGACCGCTCCCAACTGGGCCACGTTGGCACGGTGCTCTTCGTGACGACATGCGTGCTCCCCCCGGGAAGCACGCACCTCATCACGAATGACACCCGTGCGAAGGCGACACCAATCAGGACCTTCTCCATACGGCCAGGGATCCCCACGTCCGCAGGTGGAGGGGAGTCAGATGACATGGACATGCCCCTACCTGCGGACGGGCCTCGGATGGGGCATCCGTGCTGGTGCATGGTAGTGCAGTCACAGTGTCAGGGACAGTGACATTCACAGGCCCCTCCACGGCGACCTGTGCTGCCTCCTGCCCTTGCCCCTGCACTGCACCACTTGCACCAGCAGGGATGCCCCCACCAGGCCCCATGTGCGGCTCAGTAGCGGCCTCCTCCTCCTCTGTGGAAACCACCAACCTGGATGGCTCCACACTGTCTTCTGCCATTGCAAGCCCCTGTGGGGGCTCACCCACCCCTTCCGCTGCAGCCGTGGGGACATCCCCGCAGCTTGGCTCCACAGTGCCGTCTCCGCCCTCTTTTTCACTTTGCGCTGCATAGCGGGAGACATAGAACACAAGCATCAGGATACTGTACAATGGTCCCCTAGACAGGAAGCAATAGCAGATGAGTGGCACTGTCAAAGATCACTTCCATCATGTCCCTCCACAACACATGGGTCAGTGCAGGCAAAACACATGCAGTAACAGGCATGGCACATGCTATGGACATAAGCAAACATGTCCAAGGTACTCTTGAACCATACAATGTTGTTTTTGAACTCACATGCATCATGGGTCATGCCTATCACATTCACACACTTCACCGTACTTTCATCCATCTGGACTCGTACACCCCAGACACAGTGGATGCAAGGATCGTTAGGCTGCATCAGTGGATCTGAACATTGACACAGACATGTGTCATGCATCCATGGCATTCACAAGTCACAGACACACAGGTCAGACACACAGACATGGAAACCATACATGTACATGGCATCATCACCCATCCCTCACCCCCACCCATGTCCACGAACAGAGACTGGCATACTCTCATGTGTCCATTCCGCATAGGGCTCCCCATGTAGCATTTAAACACATACACCAACCGTGTGCTTCACACATTACTGGTCTCACATGCATGAACATGATGTCCCTGCACACACACACGCGTACATGGCCTATGTCACACATACAGGCATGTATCAGACAACCAGCACACTACAACATGCCCTGTCTCACACAGCAATGCCTGGCCACTTACCGCTCGACTCCAGACGGGTCTGCCTCTCAAGGACCTGGAGGTGGAGCGCTGGGGATATGCGTTCCAGGACCCTCATCTGATCTTCCGACAAGTGGCCCCGGCGCCCCTTAGCTTCCGCTGCCTTCAAGAGGTGCCGAGCCTTGTTGAGGGTCCTGGACCTGAAGTCCTCCCAGCGCTTCTTGACATGTTGAAATTGGCGGACTGCCACCACCTCCGCGTTGATGGCAGTCACAATGTCCGTCCAGATTCTGTCCCGTCCATCCTTGTCGGCGCGTGATGATCCGAAGAGGGCATCATAATGCCCCAGGACATGCTCCACCAGGACACCAACTTCCTTCTGACTGAAGCTGGTGGCCCTCTGCCCCTCTGGCTGGGGGTCGCCAGTGGTCTCGGATGGTGTTTGGCCCGACATGGCGACCCCCGAGGCAGGCGTGGGTGGGCAACTGGGTCCTGGGGCTGGGCTGTGGATCGATGGTATCCCAGTCGGGAGTCTTCTGACACAGCAACTGGACCCCTGCAGATGGATGATGTGCAGGCACCAAATGGCAGGGCACGGTGGCAGTAGGCAGGCAGCAGCAGATGGCTCGTGGGAGGCTGCTCGGGGTTCTGGGGACAGTAATTCGGCCTTTTGGGCAGGAGCGTGGTCTTCCGTGTGCTTACGCGTGGCCAGCTTGATACGGAGTGATTTGGCACGTGAAAATTCTGCACGTCAGCGTGTAATTCGAGGAAAGGCCCTTAGCGCGCAAGCGCGTCTGCATTCATACGCAATTTCATTGGACAGGAGGCCCTTCAAGCGCAAGCACCTCTGTGACGTGACACGTGGAGGCGTGCATGGGCGTTTCAGCGTGCGTGAAAAACTGCACGTCCACGTGTAATCCGAGGAAAGGGCCCATGCGTGTAAGAGACGTGACGCGCGCGGGCGTTTCCCTCAGCACGGGTTAAAGGTGAGCGGGGCCAGCAGTTCGCTGTACGTGCCTTTCGTGGAGACCGACGTGTGTTGCTGCTTCCTGTTGTTTCACGCGCCATCACAACTTCACAGCTATCAAGGACGTATCTCTTCTTTTGGCGGGTGTATTGGCTACGTGTGTTTTTCTGCATCGCGCTAGTCAGACGGTGAGTCGCAAACGCTATTTTTCCCACTGCGGGTGCCCCTGTGTATTGCACCCATTTTCGATGTCATAGTAGCCTGCGTGTCCCACGCGTATGCGTTATTCGTGTTACTGGGTGCCACCGCGTACTGCGGGAGGTTGATTCCACGCACGTAGGCTGCAGGGTTGCGTGCACGGTTTTACTGCAGTTTTGGGGTGCCTGAGCATTGCGTGACCCGTCACTACAGCACCGGGGTCACATACAGCCTTGCAGGTGCAGGAGGGCTGTTAACATCTTGCTTCCCACCCCCTTCACGCTAATTGCCCAGGTCAATTGTGGTGTACACCTCCCATTGGCACTACTCCATCTGTGTCGGCACTACTACATCTGTGCCATGGTTGGGAGGACACCAAAGGTGAGGGGCGACTGAGCTGGGCATACTCCTCGTGGCAGGCGTGGTCAGGGACATGGCTGTGGTGACCAGGGAGTAGGGGGACTCCAGCGTGTCCAGGGCGGCCACAGAGGGGGAAGAGGCAGGGGTGCGCCACTTGAGCACAATGCTGTGCCATGTGTCGGTGCAGTCATGCCACCACCCCCTGTGGTTCCGGGGGATGCAGCTTCTGCATCTGGCACTGGCACCCGTGTGACCCGGCAGTCCGTTCCATCGACTGCCACGGGCCCAAGGGTAGTGGTAGCTGCAGGTGCAGCTGTGGACACCACCACCCAGGCTCAGGGTCTGCCAGCGCAGGCTGCGTTGGTACTTGAGGAGCCCTTGGTAGATTTCCAACAGGCCAGGAGGGAAACCATAGGGGCATGCAGGGCTGCTCAGACCAAGACATGTGTCCCTGGGGCAGTTATGTCATCTGCTGCCCCAAACAGCCGGATGTTGGCAAGTGCAGGGGCAGATGCACCCAACAACACCCCGGTTGTGAGTCTGCCAACCAGGACCACTGCGGTCAAATACCCTGCCACAGCTGATGTTGCTGCGCAGGGTCCATTAGAGGGCACCCAGATGCCACTGACAGAAGTCAGGCCTTTGGTCGTCCCTTCACCTGCCACTCCCTTGGTTCAATCCACCGAACCCACTGGCCATACTGGTCAGGGCGGCATTAGCCAGCCAGGGTCTGCGCCACAGTCCAAGAGGAGGAAGGTTGCACCTGCAGCACAGGCTGGGACCTCACACACAGCCATGACCTCCTGCACGTCGAAGAAGAAGCCTTTCTGCAAGCAGGAACTGGACTTTCTCGTGGGCTACGTGCGGGGCCACAGCCGTGACATGCTAGTGGGTGCCAATATTCAGACTACGGCTGCCCAATGTGACACCCACTGGAAGCATGTTGCAGAACATGTCAGTTCATTCGGCCATGAGGTGCGCACGCGAAAGAGTGCAAAAAGCGTTGGAATGACATCAAACGCAGCACTAAGGCTATGCGTGCCTCTAATTACAACTTGACTCTCGTGACTGGCGGTGGGCCTGCACCAGAGGAGGAAGAGCTCACTCCGCATGAGACACTCGTTGCGGAGTTCATACCACCTGAATCGGTCGAAGGAGTGGGAGAGATGCTGGACTTTGATGACCAGTCCAGTGAGTGTTTTTACCAATTGAGTGTTTGTTGAGGACATGTGTGTTTCACTTGTGGATGTGTTGTGCATGATTGCCACTACATGTGATGTGTACATGGTTCTGATGTGTAAGTAATGCAATGCTTCCATGATGCATGTCTGCTCTGCTGGATGGTGGACATGTGGAGCAGACGGGGACTGTCTGCATCACCACTATTGCACCCTACTGACATGCTGGTTACAAGTATGCCCCTCCGGTCCATGTTCCAGCTCACTGGCCCTTCTGCATGTGGCGTGGGGTGACCTTCCTCTCAGCCCAGGCACAATGTCATTGCATGACTGACATGCGTGTCTCCTCTGTCTGCATGCGGGGACTCCATGTAGGCATGCTCCCTTGCCCTCATCCGCCACTCTGCACCCCAGTTCCACCTTTGAACTGGTCTGCTTCAATCTTGCCAATGTGTACTTTCCTGTTCATGCGTCCTGTGTAGATGCTAACTTCCAGCGTACAATCTGCCAGACATATGCCGTGTGGTACAGCCTTAGTACTTGATGCAGGGTATCTCACTTGTACTGTGCATAGGTCAGATGTCCCGCAGGGACAAGAGTGCCCATTCATGCTCCATGTGCATTGCACGCATGCCCCTATGTGTCCTTGACTGGATGATCACTGTAATACAAGTCCTGGGTGACATACATTGCATGGCATCTCATCAGCCTTCCCATGTCAACTGTGGGTCAGTACTGCGTTGCACACATGTTTAGGGTCTGACAATCTGTGTGGCTCACAGGCCTCAGTCTGTTTAATGGCCAATGACTGTCCAACTGTTGTTGTGTCTTCTTCACACGTGGGCGACCTCCAGAATTTTCATCATGCGTCCTGCTTACTGTCCCATCATAATTCGCAGTGTTGTCACTTGAATCACATTAAGCTGTTGATGCCAGTAAACACTGCCTGTCAATACACAGGTGTATGGTCAGCCTTTTGATACCATGCTAGGCATCCCTGCTTTTGTACTTGGGTGGAGGGGTGCTTGGCTTCTAGATATGGTACACATTGAATGCACAATGCACGTGATGCCTGAATTTGACCTTGCACTGCCTTCACATTTCCTGACACACACCATGGAGTCCTTGTACATGTAGGTAGTGAGTGGCGTACATATTTTCTGCACTGCATAGACCCACTTCCATGGAAACTGCCAGCTTTCAATAGGTCTGATCACAGAAGCAATTCAAAATTGACCCAGCATGCCAGGTTATATGTTGTGTGTCACGTGTCTGCCTGATGCGTTTGTTGTCGGTGTGTGTGTGTGCTTCTTACATGTGTAGTGACCTTTTTTCTCTCTATTTTTCAGGTGATGACGCAATGGAGGCGGAGGATGGTGTTGTCATGCCAGACACAGGGTTGTTACCACTACATAAACCCGGCACAAGTGGGGGTCGTGGGGTGGTAGGCCACGAAAACCCCCAAGTGCTACAGTCCATCTTGTCTCTGGCTGCCTATGAGTCCAGCCTTGATGACGACTCTGACGTCCATGTTGAGTTGGATGAGCATCAAGTCCATGTGTCAGGGGTAAGTGATTCTGATTTGGACACTCCTCTGTCCGCTACACCTGCACTGAGGGATCAGACAGTCTTGGTTCCTCCGCCCGTGGTGGATCGGGACGCAGGGTCACCCTCCACACCAGTCACTGATGTGCCTGGGACATCACGTCGATGGGGGCATGTAGTCGTGCAGCCGCGGGCGGTGCCAACACTGCGATGACCCCCGGTCCTTGGGTCCTGCAGGGGTCAAGCCCGGCAACGCGGTTGTCCCGCGCAACCACAGTATACTGAGTGGGAGCAAGACATGACTGCCAATTCAGAACGGCAGGGGGCAGTAATGGAGAACATCGCTGAGAGCATGGAGCGTGTGGCCCGATCTGTGCTCCCCCTGCTAGGCAGGTACTTCTCCAGCAGCAGGCGGCACAGTCCATGGCCCACTCGATCAGGCTGGGCATGGCGGCCTCAGACAGGGCACGCCAGGCTGAAATGTCGTCTCTGCGTCAAGCAATTGCTGCTCACGCAGAGGCGCACATGGATGCCCTGAGGGAGGAGTATGCTTCCCTCAAATCCACTCTGGGTGTCCTTATGATGTCCCAGAGGCTTCGGGCAGAGGAGAGGTTTGCACAGCTCCAGCGTACCATCTCGGCTGAGCTACAGGCTTGCCGGGAGGTGCAGCGGTTGTCCAGCCAGGCCTTGCAGGAGGAACTCCGTGTTACACGTGCTACCTTGCAAAAGTAAGCACGTGTATCACGTGAGGTTCTGCATGCAGACCTACGTCACATCGCCACACAGAACCAGGCTCACCCGTCTGGCAGACTTGCTGCCGACGAGGGGCAAGCTGCAGCTAGGTGTGGCCAGGCTACTGTGCCACGTTCTCCTTTTCAGGATGAGCCAGACTCAGACGACCATCTATCTCCCACATAGGTCGGGCTGTGCAGGCGTTGAGCCCATGGAGGTTTTTTTTTGGGCTCAGCATCATCGCATGTGGGTGTTGAGCAGCCCCCTGTACCTCCCCCTTCCTGGGTGCCTCCCCTCCCCCCGGGTCGTATGTGGCCATTTTTGATTTTTCTTTTAGTTTATTTAGTTAAGTTTCTGTTTGATAGTTAGTTTAATTAGGTAATGTAGGTTTTTCATAGTTAGTGTAATTAGTTAATATAGTTTAAAATTGCTTGTCTATTGTGCTTTCATGTGACGGTGCAGTGCTTTGTGGATTTTGAAGGCATCCACTGTCTGTTCCAGCTGGGCCCTTCAGGCTTGTCTTGTGTATGTGTTTGCTGCTTGGGGTCCTTGACTCACATATGCCACTCCTGCCTCCCTTATCCATGGGCTCGCAAGGACGGTTCGGTGTGACAGCATATTACACAAGGGCGTTGGACTGTCATATCTGTGCCATGTCTGGTGCTGTGTGACTTGTGTTGACACCCCTAGTGGGGATGATTGCGGTGTTATTGTCCACTGTTCAGCTTTTGCTAGATGGGGTGTTTCATGATTAATGTGTACATTCATTGCTATGCATTGTGTAGTATGTTTCTTATCTTTACTGTACACGTGCTTGATGCAATTCATGCCGTAGATAGTGTGTTTCACACTTTGGATGTGAAAGACGGACTGATGGTGTGATTTCTGATGTAAGTCTCTGACATGGTCCAGTAATGAGATGCCTGAAGAGACACACACAGATGACTTTAAAGCATTAATTATGTGTTTCATGCCCTTTCTGCAGGGGGATGAGCCTCCAGACCACCTTTGCCAGTAGACATGGCCCATTGGACATCTGAATTCTGGACACGTTTGTTGGTGCCCACATGCACATGTGTGCACAAGCAGAGGCACAGGGATTGCAGACCTACATCCTAGAACTGCTGACATGTTCCAAGGAACTCCAGGCAAGGTGAGCAGCACAGGGGGGCCACAACACAGCAAAGCTTGCACCAGGCGAGTTGCACATGTAGGCTTAGTAACAGCACTGAGGGTGAGCTTGGACGAATATTGGTGTTGAAGCACACAATGCAGCTCAGATGTGTTGGTGGACTGATGGCTGTTGATTATAAGGTTGTCTGGGACACCTGCAGGGGCAGTAGCACATACCCTCCGGTACACCAACGTCCATTGAGGCACTTGTATCAACCATGTAGCCTTCCGAGACATGGAAAGGGGCAGCTCACAGGGACATACAGCAAGGGACATACTCATTTCCATGTACATTTTGATACATGCACTGCCTACTTTGTTTCGGTCATGGTGGAACACGACTTGTTCTGAAGTTATGCCTTGCTATATGGGTCTGTCTGCTTATGATTGTCTGTTTGTAGAGTAGTTTGTTGCTATGGGGCATGTTTGGTGGTGTGTTTTTGTGTTATGGGCACAGACAGATTATTAACTGTGGCTCTCTTTGCAGCATTGCAGTGCTCCTGTAACCGGACCTGAGAGTGCGCAGGCAGGAGGCCAGCACTCAAAACCGGAGCTAAGTGTCTTGTTGTTTTTCTTTCAAACTGCTCTGCATAGGCTTGCTGGGGAGTGTACTAATGCATGGATGAATGTGTAATTCAATTTGGTATGTTTGTTTTCCCCTAATCACCCGGAGTCCTATCCAATTTTAAAACCTTACCCTCTACCCGGTGTTCCTGCTTCCCGTACCTATCCAAGCAACATTCCCTAACCCTCTTTCCCTGCTGGGGTTGCGGATGCCTGTGTAAGCCCCAAACTTGCAGGAGCCAAAACCATAGAGGGGGTGGTTGGTTCATGCCACTCCTAAGCCTGGACTACAGAAGGCCATGACAATGATGTCCAAGTTTGTTCGGATTGTGTATGTGTTCATGCAGGTAGTACATTTTCGTGCATTCCCTACTTTCATGTGTCATTCCTCCTCCCCTCTCCTGCCACTCATTCCAGTTATCCAGTGTGCCAACACCTGTCCCGACTGCATATCCCTGACCCGCCTTCCCCACCAGGGTCTCAGAGGCCTGTGTGAGTTTGACCTTGCAGGCACCCGGGACACTGTGGGGGTGGTCGTTTCGTGCCACTCCTGCACCTGTACACGGGACCTGTGACAGTACACATCCGTTCATGGTGCATCATTCTATGTTATGTACCACACATGTTTCACATCCTGTTGTGACATTGTTTTACTGTGCTACCTTGGTTGCTACATCATTGTGGTAGTACTTGGCCTTTGTGAGGTACTGCTACTTCAGGTCATCTACTGGAGGGTGTTCTGGTTCGTTTTTCTGGCTTGGATTTTGTGATTTTGCAAATGAGGGTGGACGCTGAGGGTACAGGCACCTTTTTACACACAAGGTGGGAGATGGTGACGAAGGGGAAGGGTGATCCTTTGGCCAGGTGAAATTGAGGGTTGAAGGCTCCATGACCCAGATGCCGTTGTTCAGTGGGTCATGGTCATTTGTGAGGGAGGGGGGTTTGTTGTTGATAGTTACCTTGCCCTGCAGTGTGATGGGAACCCTGACATTGTAATTGTGGTATCCTATGTACATGTTGTGTTCTGCTGATCAATGCCTGTTCATGTGTTGTGTTTACCTTTCACGTGTGAGGGGATAGTTGTGGTTTGACATGCTGGGGTGTACACATGGTGAATGTTCACATGTGATGTGTAGAGTCACTTGATTGCACATGCATATGTTGAGTGCATGTCCTTACTGACCCACACACTTGCACTATCATGCACTACATGTACAACCACCCTTGGATATCCACGTGTACACTCTGTTTGCCTGCTGGTGCCCACTGTGTCCCTGCAGCACATGTTTTGTGACCAATTATGGATCCTGTACATGCCTAATTTGCTTTTTGATGTGGTTTGTCGCTTAGATGTGATGCTCAGGGTGTGCATCACACACACTTGGCTCATCAGAACACAACCTGAACAAACTACAGGTACTTCAAAATAATGCCATCAGAGCAGCCCTCAGTATCCCACGAAACGCCCACATCTCCAGCTTCAGACAAGATGCTCACTGGCTCCCAGTACGAGACAGAATCTCCCTCAGATCCCTCGTCATCGTCCATAAATGCCGCTCTAACGACGCACCCAAATACCTGGCAGACAAGTTCCACAATCACACCTCAACTAGACCAACTAGAACTCCATACGCACACTGCCTCTCTGTTCCCAAATTCTCCCTAAAAAAAGCAGGCGGCGCCAGCTTCCCGGTCCTAGCTGCCAAACTATGGAATGCTTTGCCACCATACCTTAGAGCAGAACCCTCATTTTGGACTTTTAGAGCCAAAACAAAAACATGGCTTTCCAACAAAAATGCCGTTTAATGCACTTTCTCTCTGCTTGCCTTTGTTGACCACCTGTAACCCGGTCTACTAAGCCGTTGTTGTTTTTTCACAATCTGTACTGTATATTTTTGCCATGCTGTAACTGTTTTTAAGTCTCCGGCGCCCAGCTACCCCAGGGTTCGGTGCGCGGTACAAATAAATAAACTAAACTAAACTAAACAATAGCTGTTCACTGTGCTGTGCGCTGAGCAGTGTGTTGGAGGAGTTGGACACAGCACACAGAAGCTGCAGTGTTGATTTTGCAATGCACAATGTGCATGTAGACAGGCATTCATTGTTATGTTACGTCTACAACTTTTGTAATGCATTTGGGAATGACTTATTTTGGGTGGGAGGTAGTTGGTCAGTCATTTCATCTGATTCCATGTCAGGCATCATTGTTGGTGTATGTGTATTGCTTGCCATGTCATGTTGTGGTTTGGGAGGGTTTGAGTGACATAACAGTGATGGTCATGGCCTGTTTTGCAGGTGTGTGTGATTCACAACTTGCATGTCAGGGTCATCCGCTTCTCAAAGCAACTAGCTGGGGGTAGATCTCTCTCCGCGGCAGGGGCCTCCCTCTGGAACAGCCTTCCTGCCTCACTGGAACTTGAGGAGAACCATCTCCGGTTCCGGAAGCACCTCAAGACCTTCCTCTTTGCTTCTGCTTTCTCTCTCCCTCTCCCTTGCAAAATTCTTCACTGGAACTGCACTGGATCTGCAACTGGGCCACTCTCACCAACCTCGGTCCCTGGCCCAGCCACTCTCCACTTGCACTGCCTCCCTGGCAACCCCTGCACTGCGGGACTGTCTCTCTATCCCTACAGCCCCCTCTTCCCAGCACTTGTCTGCACTTACCTTTGCAGTTGCCACCAGCTGGCCTATTTATTTGTTTTTTAGTCTACTTACCCTGTACTGCACTCCCCCCTCCCCTTCCCCTTGCACTTTTCCCTTCCCCCTACCCTTGCACTTGCACAATCTAAATGACACCTGGCCTAGTAGTATCGTTGTCTGTCTTCCCTTGTTCCCCCCTCCCTGCCTCGTCGCACCTTGAAACACTTGTGTATAGGCACGTTACAAATGCCATATCATGTCATGTCATATGTGTGCCTTTTGGTCACACAGGATAGCTTGTGTTTAAGTAGCTAGGGATGCAGACAATGTGGCACTTCCATGGCAACTATCTCAGGGTGGTAGGGTTGTGACAGTTGACTGTCTCTTTGTCATCATTGATTGTCACCTGGTATGTGCCAGGCCTGTGTGCACTCTGCAGGGGTGGGAGTTTAGGTGAAAAATGTGGCCACAAGCTGGGTCCAGGCTTCCTCACCATGTGCTCTGTACCCTCCCATGGGCAGCGCCTGTGCCTGTGGTTGGGGATGTGGGGGCACCACCATGTCCACCGGTACGCCCTGCCGTGTTGCAATATTGTGCAGGACACATGCTGCCACAATGATCCTGCACACTACTGGGGTTGCATAGAGTAGCTGCCCGCCAGAGCGGTCAAGGGAGCGGAAACCTGACTTGAGCACTCCGAAAGTGCGCTCCACTATGGCCCTGGTTGCAATATGGGCGGCGTTGTATCTTACCTGGGGTGGTGTGGTGGGGTTCCGGATTGGCGTCATCATGTGGTTGCTCAGAGGGTAGGCACTGTCCCCTGGGGAGGTGTAAATGGTTGTGATTATTGGGGTTTGTGTATTTGTGTGTGTGTGTGACATGCATGCATGTGCAAGGGCATTTGTACTCACCTAGGAGCCAGGTGTTGCCATGCTGCCCAGCTTCCAGGGCCCGGCTCAGGGCGGACATTCTGTATATGAAACTGTCATGGGTGGAGCCAGGGTAGTTTGCATAGACAGAGGTGATGATTCCCTTTGCATCGCATACCACCTGCACATTGATGGAATGCCAGTGCTTGCGGTTTCGGTAGATGTGCTCAGTGGCCCTAGGTGGACGTAGGGCCACATGGGTGCAATCTATGGCACCAAGCACTTTGGGGAAGTGTGCCACCCTGAAAAAATCCAGGACAACGGCCTGCCTTTCTGCAGGTGTTCTGGGCATGTATATGTGCCTGCGGACTGAGGGGTGCGCTGTCATGATTGCCAGTACCTGGTGTAGGCAGCATGACTGCGTGGCCTGTGAGACCCCCCCCACTGTGGCAGTAGTCCGCTGAAATGACCCAGTGGCCAGGAAATGCAGGACATTGAGCACCTTCTCCAAGGGGCTCAATCCTTGGGAGCAAAGGGTGGGGGATGTAAGGTCATCTTCCCACTCCCTGACCAGGTCTAGGATGATATGGGGTGGAAACCTATACCTGCCGTAGACCAGGTCATCAGGCATCCCAAAAAGGCTTGTCAGTGGTGCGTAAATGCATGCCCTGGCTATTCTCCTCCTCCTGCGGTGTCCCACGATCAGTGCTGCGACAAATGGGGCATTCATCGTAGCTGTATATATGTGTTTGTTGTTTGCACGCACTTTTATACTGTGCACGGGGATGCTTCCGCCCTTCCGCCTGCCTTCATGTGGCGGACGCGTTGACGCCTGTGTGCGTCTTTTGCCGTGCGCGGGTTTCCCGTATTCGAATCCATGAATACGGGTAGTTCGCGTGCGTGTGGGCGTTCCGTGTAGTTCCCTGCAGTTCTTCCCCAGTTACGCCTTCTTTTTCACGCATTATTCCCCATTCCGCATGTTATGCCCACTGTTCTGCCCACTTTGGTTGGATATCCGCCTATGTGCACTTTTGCTGTGCGCGCCCCGTGCGCCATGGCAGGATTTGGCGCACGGACAGCGGGAAACACGCGCAGCGTCTTCCTTGAATCGCACGCGTGCGCTGGGTTTCTCACGCTTGCGCCACCTTGCGCCTTCTTGCGCTGGGATTTTCGGCGCACGTTTGCTCCATGAATCGACCCCTTAGTAGTGTATTATAAAATTACACACAGCCAGGATAAGGTCATGCATACGTCATACACTCACACAGATAGACATTATCATTGAAAAGCTCCCAGCTGAAATAACACCACTGCCTGTAAATCACATCCTTCTGCTTTATTACCTATAGCTTCACAAATGCCTTTCTATACAGTTTACACCATTTACCTTATAAACATTGCAAAATAAGTATATCATTATTTCTTCTATCTCTTAACATTCAATAACGCAGCCTTAAGAAACCAAGTGAGTTTCATACACTTAGTATTCTACTCATTTGCACAGCATGTTGAACTAACAAATTGTAAGTAAAATATAAAGCTTGCACATAGTCAAAGTAAACTGCATTCACACACTAGGTTCAGTTATCAAACACGAATACTACTACAAAACATAAAAATCAACATCTAAATTAACATCAGTGCTATACACACACAAAATTACTAACTTCTTTCTTTTACAATTGCAGTAAAGACCACTCTCCTGAAAAGCAGCAGCATCTGAAGTACAACAACAACTCAGAAGAAAACTGCTCATTCCAAACAAAAAATATAAGTGCAATACTACCATAATATTCTTAGTGTTACTCAAACACACTGTGGGGTTGATTCATGGACTTCATGCACCGGAAAACACAAAGATTTGTGCACCATTCTGCCCACAGATCCCCATTTGTTAAACAGGGATTAGCAGGCAGAATGGCACACAAATCCCCGCTTTTCGGCACACAAATGACATAACTCAGCCCCTAGAATGTTCGTATTACCGAAAAAAGAACTGTTTTAATTCTATACCATTAGATTTAGTATTAGTGCTTCTCCTCACCACTAGCTTACTTTGTACTGTCATCTGAACCCCAGTATAGTAACACACAAATACAAGAATAGCCTTCCCAACTAGTTGTACCTGCCCAATGCATAATCACACACCACCGCATACATCCTTACCATCATACTCAGACACTCATGCACACAGCACACATACACTGCAGAACAGTCCAACCCATACCTTCTTTTTTTTCAACGGACCCCAAAGAATGCCTACCAAGAAGCAAGTCCGTAGAAAGCAACACAGAAGTCGAGAAAATTAAAATAAAAGTGTCCAAAATAAGCATCCATCTCTAGCAGACATTGTACAAAAAGTTCAAACAAAAGATCTAATAGAGTCATTAAGCGAAATAAAACAAGCTTCCAATGCAAAAACTATCCCTCCTCTTTCAAAATGTAAAACGAAACAGAAAGTGATTATCAAGAATTCAGCTACCACTACTGCTAACACTGCTCCTATAAATCTTGATGTAGTGGCAAGTAACCATGCCAAAAAAATTATTTTAGAAAAACTGTTCCGCCGAAGAGTCCTTCAAAATCTTATAAAAAGAAGGGAGAAATCATGCACAACCCTTAAAACCTACCGTACAAAATTAATCTTAGAAGTTTCAATAGACAGTGCAAGCCTTCTCAAAAGGAAGTTATTTATTTTAGTGTTAAACAGAATGAAACCACTAACAAAACTAACTACTAAATTACAAAAAAATACTTCTCAATACACGGAATGTCAACAAAAACAACTTCTTAAATATCTGTGGAGGTGAATGGAGTCACATCACGAGCACAGAACCATATTTCAATGAAGAAGCATACAAAACAAAAGCAAACAAACACACATGCCATACATAGCAGTGGATGAGGGTATGAAAAACTTAATAATACATAATGCAACAAGAAATGCTGCTTACAAAAATGTCCCCAGAAAAATCAGTGTCACCTCTCCATTTCACTGAACCAGAACGTCCAGTATACAAATAGCCGTGCACATCAATGTGTAACATTTCAGATCCTTACGCCAATTCCTCAATCAGATTGTGAAAGGCAAAGACAAAATCAAAATGAAACCTATACAAAATATGGGTACCTGTCCAGTGGGTTCCCTCAGCCACCTCTTCTCCTTCTCTCATCTCTGATTGCCTATTAGCCATTCAGGATTGGTGTGCCACAATGATCTCTGCCTGAATACCAGCAAGACAGAGATCCTCCTCATCAGCATTCCTTCACACTCCTTTCATGTCACTCTTTGGCCGCCCCCCCTTTAGCCCTCTTCCTACCCCCACCTGCGAGGCTTAGAACCTCAGGGTCATCTTTGACTATACGCTTTCCTTTGCTTCCCACATCTCTGATGTCTCTAAAAAGGAAAACTTCCTACTGCACCTCCTCAGAGGTATTCTGCATTTCCTCTCCTTCCCCCAGATGCTCACTGTCTCTCGAACCCTGGTTCTCTCTAGGTTGGATTATTGCAGCATCCTCTTTCTAAATCTACCTGATTCCACTCTCCGCCCTCTGTAACTTTTCCAGAACAGGACTACAAGACTTATCCTTGGCCTCAAGCCCTGAGATCGTAACTCTCCAGCCCTGAAATCTCTACTCTGGCTCTCAGTGGCTGCAAGGATTAAATTCAAGACATTTTCATTGTCGACAAGGCTTTCTGGGGCCTGGGCCCAAAATAATTTCAGCTCTCCCTCTGTAAAAATCTCCATCACAAGCTCTTCGCTTCTCCACCTTTAACTCCCTCAGCGTCCGTTTTTTTCAAAGAAACAAGCTGGGTGGAGATCTATGTCTTCGACTGGGGCCTCCCTCTGAAACCGCCTCCCTGCTGCTCTGAAACTTGAGCAGAACCATCTCCGGTTCCGGAAGCACTTCAAGAGCGTCCTCGTTGTTTCTGCCTCTCTCTTCCTCTCCCCTGCTAATCTCCTGTCTGATACTGCACTGCCCACCTGGCTACCACCTGAATTTGGGCCCAGGTCCCCGCCCACCCAGTTGCACACCTGCACTGCCTCCTGGCAACCCCTGCACTTGGGTCTGTATCTGCAACCGTACAGTCCCCTTACATGCACTTATTAGACACCTATTGTCTGCACTTTTAACCCTCACACTTGCCACCTGCTGGCCGCACAACTTGTTGTTTTGATCCTGTGTCCGGCACATGCCCTTCCTCCCTTTTCCCTGGCACTTCTCCCCTCCCGTCTCCCATGTACTTGCACGATCTCAATGTCTCTAGGCCTAGTAAAATCGTTTGTCTTTGTCCTGCCTCTGTTTCCCCTGCCTTGCGTCATCGAGCCTTGAAACACCTGTGTATGGGCGCGTAGTAAATGTCATATCATATCATATCATATATAATGTCAATGAATTGTGCATGCACATACTTCTAACAAAGCCCTGTTGCTGCTTGCAACCAATTATTTTTACACTACTCAATTTTTTAATTAAAACATATGCATACGTTCATTGTCCTGGGTCTGAAATACAGGCATTCCCATGTTACAACGCAGGAGCACATGATGTCAGGATGCCCTCATTATTTGCTGAGCATATACAGATCCAGGCGATTATCCTAGATAACATCAACATGGTAGTAAGTAAAGAAAAATATTAGAGGATCAGAAGAATGTTGAACATCTCCAAATTCAGTGTGCACTGCACTTGAAGGGAATCAAGACATCCCTATTTGAATTTGGTCGGAATCAATGGTTCCATTCACGCTTCGCTAGTTAATTATATGATAATATTCTCTTTGGTAAAGAACAGTGATTCTGTGAATCCCTCCGGAACCACTGCCCAAGTACTAATTCCATGTGACAATTGTTCACCACAGCTGGATTCTGTGCAATGTTTACTCATCAAGATACAAAATTCCTATGTATTCCCTAATTAGCGTGGGAAAATGTCCATGCAAATTGTGTCATTTTCACAGTGAATGTGCTGGAGCAGGATGTCCTCCAGTGCATTCAGTATTGCAGAAGGGTCGAACCAATCCCAAGTGTAAACCTAATAGGCTCTAGCACCTTGAAGTGTCTTTTGTGCTAGATGGAGTTACACATAATGATCTCAGACCAAATAATTGGACAGACTCATGGAATATGTCAAAGTACTACTTTATTCTCATTTAATGAAGCAGGGAGAACTGACAAGCTTCAGACTGATGCATGCACACTTCCAGCTAACCTTGATTATGCAAAGGTCTTATACCCTAATTTGCGTCATCTATGATGTCATACTACATGGCAAAATACAAAATTTACCGAGGGGAGGGATTGGTTAAGGGAACATATCTACTTATCGAACATAAAAGGATTAGTGCATCATTGGCTACCCCTTATCAGTAGGGCACACCTTGAACTATCTGTACATACATACAGTTTTGATTATAGAAGACAAAATAACAGTGTATTGGTCTATGCAACATTGTACGTTTGGCTTTCCCTCAAACCCACTGATTGGTTGGCATGCTATCCCAACCTTGGATGTTCGTTTCTTTAGCAGTATGTATGTGAAACGAAACATAGGTGTTTGATTACTGTCAAACTACTCCCCGTTTTCCCAATTAGTCCATCATCTCTCATTGGTCGGCAATAAGCCTAAGTTTTCCATTTGTAGTTGACCTTGCAGTCTGATCACTGTCCTGGAACATTCAAGGGAGTGTGAGTACACCACTATCTTTGTTTGAGGCTCTGATGAATAGACCTTGTTGTCGACTTCTGAGTCACATGTGAAGAGACCACAAATCTGTCCATTTCGACTTTCAACTGCTATTTGATTTAATTATGCAGGGTGCTGTTACTGCACTTGGCCTCTAGAGACTTGCTCACTCTAACTTGCATAGACTTCATGCACTTTTAATTGACCAACAGTTGGCTCTTGCTGATGTTTTCTTCTTCTTCAATCTGTGAGGAATGTGCCACATTCAGAGCTCATCCATGTAACTCCTTGTGCTCTGGGCTTATTCCATAAAGTAGCATCCTTAAATCTGGGCTAACCTTGACGCACAGTCAATTCTGCACACAGAACTATTCTTCTGCGTCTCCTGATTCTACAGCCATGGTCTGTCTCTGTCGTAGCTTGATTGAATTCGACATGAACCAGTGTTCATTTTTCTATTATGGCCATCCTTGCCACTTTATATATTCTGTAATTGTAAGCCTCTATATGTTTCCTTTCCACCTGCCGTTACTGTGTATTTACAGTTATTGGGCAGTTATTGGCCAGTAAATTACGATTACTTTAGCTTTAGGCACATGTTTCTCTTTGTTCTTCAGTTACATTGTTACTTAAGTGTTTTCATATTTTTCAGCAAGGCTTCATATATCTTCTTTATGACATCATGCTGACATCCTTCCATGTGGCCACCTTCCACACTTTCAATGTAAGAGTACATTCTGTATGGCTGTCTGAGTGAATAACATCTCTCATACACTCGATGCGGTATAGGGACAATACATGGTGTTCCACATATAGCCCTTCTTCTGCTGTTGCAGTATGATGGTGGTAAGGGTGCCGAAGCTAGGGCAAATGCACCCACCTGCTCCTCTACAGTAACTTGCAATATGAGTGCCTAATTCTTGCAAAACAGGGTGCTTCACTTAGTGTGCATACAACTGTTTGCAGCCAGTATTCTAGGAGTTACATTTCTCGAAAATGCTACAGAACATTTAATTGTGGGACTCTATTGCATGGCTGCTTTTCACATTTTTTAATATTGGTAAAAAAACGCATGTGCTTCATATTAGTCTACTTCAATACTTATATACATAAAGAACTGGCAGGGAGTCCTCACTAGAAAAGCACCACACGAGAAAGACATACTGCAATCAATATAGCTTTCACGCCCCAGCAGGGAGGCGGACATGGGCTTTAATGGCTTGCCTGCCCAAGCTTTGGTAGGCTAGAGCGAAGCAAAGGCCTCAGCTTGGACTGTGGCTGATGAGTGCCATGTCTGCCTTCCGCCGGGGTGTGAAAGCTATTCGCATCCTGGTGTTTACCCAGGTGCAGATATTTTTTTTTTCTTTTTTTTTGTTGTTGATCTGACAGGAGATCAGCTTATCGCAAGGCCATCCCGTCGGAGAACATTTTGCTTTTTAAATGGCCACCACCATTGAAATAGAAAAGGGACTAAGTCGGATGATGGCAGCCAAGAAAACATGTTCCAAAATGGATGCCATGGTCTGAGAAAGGACCCAGTACCTTTTCTATTTCAGTGGTGGCCAGATGGGAGGAGCTCAGGGACTAGAACGCAAGGCTCCAGTCCTGCAGGTAAGTGGAGGGTGGAAAGGGGAATCAGGTGATTTGGCGGAGGGATGGAGAGGCAACAGGGAGAGTCTTCCTGTTTCCTCCCCACATTAGAAAAATAAATGAAATAAAAAAAGCGCCACCCTGGGAAGGGCCTCGGATGGCTGGAACAGCAGGTGTGGATTGTGTATTCTCGTCTGCTGTTCGAGCCACCTGATTGGTTGACTCACCCATCCCACAAGCAAATATAGTAGAAACTAAAACCAAAACTCGATGTATGAATTGTTTAGAAATAATCATAATCATAATCACTAGCATTGATATTGCTTTTGTGCCTTTCTGCACAATTACACAAAGGCATCAGCGACACGTACATTATTCTGGCCTTGCCTCTAATGGTAACAGTGCTGACTGAAATGCTAGGCCGTGTTCCTTTTGCAACGAAATTCAAGCAATCCAAGACATGTTTCGTCCTTGCTGAGATGGGTCAGTGATGTTTAGCATGGTTTTCTTTGATGCCCTGGATAAGGGGGCAATGTCTGTGAATATCTTCTCTCATTTAAGGCGATAACCTAAACAGAAATGTATTAAGCATAAACTCTGACCTTGCTCTGGTCAACATTCTGTTTAACATGAGCTGTCAGAATAGCATTATAAGGTGTGTGAATAAGGTGTTTTAAAAACAAAACTCCGCAAGGAAGAACTCACTTGAAGAACGAGCTTTGTATTCATTTGGTTTCTGAAGCAGGAGAGACTGACTAAATTATTTTATTCTAAAATAATTTAGAAACAAAGCAGTTGTCATCGCATTGATGAGGAAGTGCAAGGAAAGATGCTTGTGGAATTAAGACAACATTGGTTGTAATTCAGATTGAACATTTTACGTGGGCCCTTTATACATTTCAGATGCTGTCACAAAAAAGGCAGTGTACAGACTGTCAAACGGAACTTCAGTCTGCCATTATCTGCAAATGGGATCGCATCAGTCAGAACGCCTGCCATATAGCGTCTGTCATCTCCCCCAGCATTATAGTTATCAGAATTCATTGAATATGACGTGTAAAGGAACAATGCGAATAAACCTTCAGATCAAATTAATAAGAATTGAACTGAAAGTGGAGAAAAGGATTGAAGAGAAGAGATGGGTGAAATTCCAAGGATACGGAAACACAAAGGAGGAAGCAGTTGAGATAAAGCGGTGCATGAAACATGATATGAAAAAAAACTGATTAAAAGGCTGCCACGTAGAATATGATTTCACAAACGAACCCATGACATTATATGTCTCCAGCTCACCCCATCACACCGCTTCCCTCCTGTTAGGCAGAAACCTGTGCAGTTCCCTTGGGGAACACTGCAAAAGATTTAAGACTACAGGTAGAGCAGTAAACCCCTTTGGTAGCAGTCTGTACCACCCAGATTTACCTGGTAGCTGTGGCTGAGCAGTCAGACTTCCCTCAAGAAGAGTTAGGCAGTATGCAAAGTATACACAATATGTACCAAAACACAATAGCACAAGCAAACACTGACCAGAGCTTGGTTTCAAAAGTATATAGTTATTTATTTAAAATACACATAAGTTAAAAACACTCTAGCAAAAATATAGTAAAAGCACTTCAACACAGTTATAATGAAAGTAGATTCAATCCTTTCTCCTATCTAGACAACTCTAGGTAAACACCACTTAATTAAAACAGAGGTGAGTGCTTAACGTTAGATGACACTCTAGTAGTTTCCAAGAAAGGGAGAGAAAAAGCAGAAATAGGTTAGACACACCACTCTAAGGTCCAGAACACTTGCAATAGGCTTAAAGAAGAATAAAGTCACAGGTGAGCAAAAGTCACTAGGCAGGGCCCACTCTTAGAGTAGCCGGAGCGAAAATGTGCCCAAGATCACACTGTTAGTTAGAGATTCAAAGTCTTGCAAAGAGTCAAAAAGAGTTTAGAGTGGCTCAGAAAGTTTAGCCAAAGTGTCCCAGGCACTCCCAGGTTCGAAAGCCGGGGACTAAATCTACCCCGTACAGTCGGTAGCAAGGGAAGCCAGGCGGAACACAGTACCTTAAGCGGAAAGGATCCTCCAGCGGTGGCAGTTGTTCCAGGCAGTGGCAGCAGGGCTCGACGTCGGTCAGGGGAGAAGAAGTTCTCGCTGAAGAGCAGAAGAAGAGGGTCGTTGCACTGCCCGGGAAGAAACCAGCCGCGGAGTCCTCCGGTTAAAGGGTTGGTACCGACTTTCGCGGTATGGGGGTAAAGTGTGGTATTCCGGTTGCCGGGGTGCTTGGCACAGGCAAGGCGACCACGAGATACCTCAAAGAACGGAAAGAAGGCGAAAACTGGTTGTCCCCACCAGTCAAGGGAAGGAGCCACTCCGTTAAGAGTTCTCCTCGGTCGTCGGGAAAAAGTGGTGAGACGGTTCAGCAGGGCTCCACCGGGTGGTGTCGTCGAAGCAGGTCGGCTCAGCTCTTCCCTCGTCGGATTCTTGGTCCTGTGGCGACTTCTGAAGTCCCAGTCCCCAAAGCCCTGCTTTTATGCAGCAAGCCCCCATTCACCCAGCCTAGCTGTCACTCAAACATGCTAAGTGGTGAGCCGGGCGGCTCACCACTTGGGCCAATCAGGACGGAGTGCGACTTGAGTTACCAAGGTAACTCAGTCCAGGGTGCCTAAATCCCCCTCCACCCCTCCTAAGTACCCCAGACAGAGTGGCACCACTTTGGAGGGCTTCTGTGGAGAAGCCCGCCAAAAGTGGAACAAAGGGCTCCACTTTGGGTCAGAGTTACAGAGGCGAACACCAACGCCATTTTAGAATCAAGTTTTGGCAAAAAGTCCCAACCGGAGTTATAAAAATAAATATATAAACCGGCGGTATGTTTAAGGCTACCGTAAATAAATAATTAAATGTGTTAGCCTAAAACAATGGGAAATCCCATAGGGAAATATTCGCGGTCGAATATAAAAAGTAGTTTCCACTGCCACCAGCCAAAACTCGATCAGGGGGGACGGAGACGTGCCCCCTCGACTAACAGACCCTGGGGCAATCGAATTGCCCCAGCCAGTACGTCCACAATATGATGGTTTGTACTGGTTCTGTTCAGGATTCAAGACTAGCAAAGTCTTTGGTGACTTTACATGCCCTGGGAGACAGTAGTCAGTCCCAGGGTATGGAGTCTATGTTGGGGAGTCCCTAGGACACCCCTGGGTCACGGCACAGAGGGTGCTGTGTGACCCACATCACAAAAATACATGAGGCCCTATGGAGTAAAAGACCCCATAGCCCATTCAACACAAGGTTTAACCAAGAAAACACACTTCAACATGTCCAAGAGTGAGGGTAAAAGAGTCTCACTCTTGGCAGGAGAAAAAAATTAAACCCCAGAAATCCAGCAAAGCTGCTGGGGGACTCACTAGGTAGGGAAATTCAGCCTAAACAGAGAATTCTCCCTAACACTCGCCCCCCCCAGACTAAGGGACAGGAGGATTTAATCCACTCCTGGATGAACCTCATACCTCTAGTCGATGATATACATCCTAGAGAGTCCATCAGCATTTTGATGGTGACACCCTGACCTGTGCTCAATGGTGAACTCAAAGGTTTTCTTTTGTAAGCTAACGGACCTACAGACCCTTTGAGGAACATCAGTCTTTTTGTTATAGGGGATCTGGTTGACCAGTCCCTCAGAAGTTGGTACAACTTCTGAACCTATGTTAGGCTTTTTCAAGGGGTCCTTATAAAGGATTCCCTTAGATCTAGAGGGGCCTCCAAGGTTCCTCACCACCTCTCTTGTGGGAGCAGGTTGGGTCTTAGGCCTCTTGGTTGGAGGGGTTGGGGTTAGGCAATGTACCTGCTTCCCCTTCCTCTTAGATCTACCCTTACCTATTTTAGGAGTTCCCCCCCTAATATTAGGATTTGAGTTGGGGTCTTCAGTAGAAGGTCCAACAGTCTGAAGGTTTTTGGCCTTAGACTTTTCTTTTCTGGTTTTCCACCAGCACTGAGAATTACCAGTTCTCTCGGGTCCAGATAGGGGCCTAGTTGGTCTATCCACCTCTTCCTCAGAAGCAGGGGGAGTCAGAGACTCTGAGACTAGGGGAACAATGATGGAGCTTGGTTGGGGCTCCCATGTTCCTAGCATACTATCCGGAAAGGTGCCTGGGTCAGAGGTCAACTTACTAAACCCAGGGCTTGTAGTGGGGTTCTCAGTAGAGGGTCCCACAGGCTTAGAAGGGTCCTTCAAGGTAGCCTTTCTAGCCAATTTGGTTAAGTTCTGCTTCTCCATACTGGGAGGCCTGGGGGTATGTGACACTACTCCTAGAGTTCTTAGGTCATTCCCTAACAGGACCTTCCCAGGTACCTCAGCCTGAACACTGACAGGGATCCTTACTGTCATGTTGTTACATTGAATGAGGGCTGGTAGAATAGGAACCATTTGGACAGGGCCTCCAGACATCCTAGTGGGACCTTTGGGTGCTTTGGCCACATCTTCAGGTTGAAAGAAGCTTTCATCCACTACTGTTCTGCTGGCCCCAGTGTCTCTCCTGGCAGGAGTATCCTGGCCATTGACAAGAACACTGTCCACATAATACACCTTAGAGTTAACAGGTAGGGAGTTATACACAACCCTATTCTGGGGACTAACCAGACCCATAGGCTCTAAGTTTACAGTTGCTTGAAGACCCAAGGGTTCTTCAGCAAAGAGTTCAAAGTGGGCACTAGCCATCTGTACTTCATCCTCAGGAGTGAAGGCTAAGGAGACTGTGCTGATCCCTGCAGGTTTACCCTTGCACTTGGGATCTCCTTTGATATGGTCAGTACCCTGACAGACATAGCATTGTCCAAATGCTCTATGGAAGGGTGGCTTGTTCTGACCTCCTTCTGGCTTGTGGCCAGAAGGTACAGTAGCCTGACTAGGTTTCCCATGTGGCTTACCCTGGTTATTTTGTGGTTTGGGGCCCTCTTTGGGATAGGAATTATTAGAATTCTCTTTGGAGTCTTTTTTAGGCTGTTTCTCCCCATCCTTCTTCTGAGTTACCCCAGAATCCTTGTGAGTGGCCCTGTTGGCAACCCACAAGTCAGCAGCCTTAGCTAGTTTCCGGGAATCTAATTCCTTGGAATCAGCCAAGTGTTGTCTGAGCTCAGGAGAGCAGGCATCATAAATAGTCTCCAACATAAACAAATTCTTCATACCTTCATAAGTGTTCACCTTGTAACCCTTAATCCATCCCTCTAAGTTTTTCAAACATTCACTCACCCAGGTAGCCCAAGGGGTACCATCATGCTTTTTGAGGCTCCTAAACCTCTTAAGATACTGGGAAGGGGTCTTCCCAAACCTAGCTATCAAAGCTAGTTTCACACATTCATAGTCCTTCCTATCCTCCTCCCCCATCTCCATTACCACATCAGTGGCAACAGGGGGAAGCCTAGAGAACAACCAGGTGAGTAAGTCATTTCCTGTGATGTTCTGGAGCCCATGATTATATTCAAACAGAGACAACCAATCCAACACATCCAACTTAGGCTCATACATACCAACCAATTCTTTAGGCATCCGGGGTCTTTTAGGACTGGAACTTCTAGAGGAGCCAGAGAGAGAAACATTCTCAACAGATAATTTCTTCATTTCTAAGTCATACTTGAGCTCCATTTCCCTTAGCCTTAGTTCTTTGTCAGTTTGAGCATTAAGTTTCTTATACTCCAATTCTAGCTTCATTTTCTCCAGTTCAAAGTACTGAGGACTAAATGTGGGACCTGGTAAAGGTCCAGTAGGTACAGCAGGTAGAGCAGGCAGAGGCCTAGGGGGGACAGTTACAACAGCCTCACCCTCCTCTTCTGACTCTTCCTCAGAAACATCAACATTTTGCTCCATGTTAACTTCAACACTGTCATCTACAGTTGCTGGAGTGGTAGGTTCCTCTGAACCATCACCCAGACTTTGGTTAGCTAACAATCTTTCAATCAGCTCCATTTTCTTGCCCTTAGTCAGGAGATCCTTATGTTTACAGAGCACTCTTAAACAATCAGCAGTTTTGGCTGCAAGGGACTCCTGACTATAGCTTTCTATAACTGACATGTTAGAGGTTTTACTTTTTCAATGCTAAGCTTTGTGGTTAGTTGCACTAAGGTATCTAAAGCACAATAAAATGTATACTCAATACAAATCCCACCGCTGTACACCAGTGTTAGGCAGAAACCTGTGCAGTTCCCTTGGGGAACACTGCAAAAGATTTAAGACTACAGGTAGAGCAGTAAACCCCTTTGGTAGCAGTCTGTACCACCCAGATTTACCTGGTAGCTGTGGCTGAGCAGTCAGACTTCCCTCAAGAAGAGTTAGGCAGTATGCAAAGTATACACAATATGTACCAAAACACAATAGCACAAGCAAACACTGACCAGAGCTTGGTTTCAAAAGTATATAGTTATTTATTTAAAATACACATAAGTTAAAAACACTCTAGCAAAAATATAGTAAAAGCACTTCAACACAGTTATAATGAAAGTAGATTCAATCCTTTCTCCTATCTAGACAACTCTAGGTAAACACCACTTAATTAAAACAGAGGTGAGTGCTTAACGTTAGATGACACTCTAGTAGTTTCCAAGAAAGGGAGAGAAAAAGCAGAAATAGGTTAGACACACCACTCTAAGGTCCAGAACACTTGCAATAGGCTTAAAGAAGAATAAAGTCACAGGTGAGCAAAAGTCACTAGGCAGGGCCCACTCTTAGAGTAGCCGGAGCGAAAATGTGCCCAAGATCACACTGTTAGTTAGAGATTCAAAGTCTTGCAAAGAGTCAAAAAGAGTTTAGAGTGGCTCAGAAAGTTTAGCCAAAGTGTCCCAGGCACTCCCAGGTTCGAAAGCCGGGGACTAAATCTACCCCGTACAGTCGGTAGCAAGGGAAGCCAGGCGGAACACAGTACCTTAAGCGGAAAGGATCCTCCAGCGGTGGCAGTTGTTCCAGGCAGTGGCAGCAGGGCTCGACGTCGGTCAGGGGAGAAGAAGTTCTCGCTGAAGAGCAGAAGAAGAGGGTCGTTGCACTGCCCGGGAAGAAACCAGCCGCGGAGTCCTCCGGTTAAAGGGTTGGTACCGACTTTCGCGGTATGGGGGTAAAGTGTGGTATTCCGGTTGCCGGGGTGCTTGGCACAGGCAAGGCGACCACGAGATACCTCAAAGAACGGAAAGAAGGCGAAAACTGGTTGTCCCCACCAGTCAAGGGAAGGAGCCACTCCGTTAAGAGTTCTCCTCGGTCGTCGGGAAAAAGTGGTGAGACGGTTCAGCAGGGCTCCACCGGGTGGTGTCGTCGAAGCAGGTCGGCTCAGCTCTTCCCTCGTCGGATTCTTGGTCCTGTGGCGACTTCTGAAGTCCCAGTCCCCAAAGCCCTGCTTTTATGCAGCAAGCCCCCATTCACCCAGCCTAGCTGTCACTCAAACATGCTAAGTGGTGAGCCGGGCGGCTCACCACTTGGGCCAATCAGGACGGAGTGCGACTTGAGTTACCAAGGTAACTCAGTCCAGGGTGCCTAAATCCCCCTCCACCCCTCCTAAGTACCCCAGACAGAGTGGCACCACTTTGGAGGGCTTCTGTGGAGAAGCCCGCCAAAAGTGGAACAAAGGGCTCCACTTTGGGTCAGAGTTACAGAGGCGAACACCAACGCCATTTTAGAATCAAGTTTTGGCAAAAAGTCCCAACCGGAGTTATAAAAATAAATATATAAACCGGCGGTATGTTTAAGGCTACCGTAAATAAATAATTAAATGTGTTAGCCTAAAACAATGGGAAATCCCATAGGGAAATATTCGCGGTCGAATATAAAAAGTAGTTTCCACTGCCACCAGCCAAAACTCGATCAGGGGGGACGGAGACGTGCCCCCTCGACTAACAGACCCTGGGGCAATCGAATTGCCCCAGCCAGTACGTCCACAATATGATGGTTTGTACTGGTTCTGTTCAGGATTCAAGACTAGCAAAGTCTTTGGTGACTTTACATGCCCTGGGAGACAGTAGTCAGTCCCAGGGTATGGAGTCTATGTTGGGGAGTCCCTAGGACACCCCTGGGTCACGGCACAGAGGGTGCTGTGTGACCCACATCACAAAAATACATGAGGCCCTATGGAGTAAAAGACCCCATAGCCCATTCAACACAAGGTTTAACCAAGAAAACACACTTCAACATGTCCAAGAGTGAGGGTAAAAGAGTCTCACTCTTGGCAGGAGAAAAAAATTAAACCCCAGAAATCCAGCAAAGCTGCTGGGGGACTCACTAGGTAGGGAAATTCAGCCTAAACAGAGAATTCTCCCTAACACCTCCAGAAAGCTCTATGAAGCTAGTTTATATGCTCATGTGTGTTGCTGTACAAACCACTTGGGATATGTGGCACTCTAATGTGCTGGTTACTTCGTTTTCTAATATTATATACGAGTGTGTGTTGGCTAAATACACATTTACTTGAATTGTATATTTCAGTCATATAACTGAACGTCTGTTTTAAGATGTGTATGGACACTAATTAATGATTTCACTAAAATGTGCTATGCAAACATTACAAGCAAAAAAAACTGCACTAAATGTGTGGAATCCAGATATTATTTAAAAACACAAACCGTAAACAGAAATTTCAAAATGTCAGCATACCACACCTTTTTCAGCCTTTTGGCACAACCACTGTAAGGATTCTGATGATTTTATAGATTTGAGCTTGTTGTGCCTCTCAGTTAGTCCTCAGGCCTGTATGATTGCCTCAGCCCACGTGTTTCTTTTAAATGTAAAAACGAACTTTCTCCCATTCTGCATCGCCATTGCTGAGTCTAAATTGTATACAGGACCAATGTATTTTTTTCTATAATCTCTGTGTCTGTAGGCCGGACGGGTGCACCTTCCTATAACACTTTGAAAAGCACAAACAAGCTCTGGCTAATTTAACAGAATGAGTAATCATCTGATATGCTAAAAATATTGTCCAATCTCAGTGCCCTTGTATGCATGCCATAAGAGGCTCCTCTTGCAACACCAATCAGGAAGGAATATCCTCACCCCAGCAACAGCAGGGGAAATATCAGGGAGACCAACCACTGATGGACATCCAACAAGGGGCTATTCAGTTAACTGTGCAACAGTGAAGAGCAACGATCAGCCCTTGATCCGTCTCTTTGGCTCTTAGCCTATGAGCTTTTGCCTTTTTTTCATGTTACACCTATGAGTACCAGAAGCTTCCTAATGAAGGTGCTGTCTCTCCACACTGTGTACTAACCTATAATGCATTCACTTCTGCTCCTCTTGCTGCTCCTACTCACTGCTTCCTATGCTTTCTCTATTCACAATACAACTTCCTCCTTTCCTACCCCTATTATAAAACTCACCACTCAAATGTCCCACTACTCCATTTCTCTTCCACCTCCTTCCAACAAACAAAAGCGATGAGCTAACCATACCTCCACTAAAACCTATGCACCTCGCCTTTCGTCCTCTGAGACTCAAATTCTATTCTCTTCCTTACCTCTTCAACTGAACATTGCACTCTGGAATGATCAGTCGCTATGCAACCATATGTCCTTTATCACTGACTATTTTCACTCCAGCTCTCCTCCCCTAGACCTTCTTGCTATCACTAAAACCTGGGTTTCTCCATCTGACACTGCCACTCTGGCAGCCCTACACGACTCCAAACTATCATGTGTTAACTATCCTATGACTAACACAAAGGGAGGGGGAGTTGTCCCTTAAGCAGTAAAGGAGAGGGACTAAGAACTATACTAAACCAATGGGGTCCGTCCTGCTGTAAATTCAAGAAAAACCTATATTTGTATTCCTGTGTTTTCAACTATTAACCTTCTAACTAATAGACAAATGCATTTATATGTTTATCACATTGTTTTTTTCTTTAGCTGTTCGTGTATTATTAATATCTTTTTGTTAAATAAATATTTTCACTGTTTTTCAAATATGAGACTACCCTGATTGCTTTCTAAGTCTGTAACAAACTACAATCTATTGGAGTGATACCCTTGCGGTACACTCATTACAAATAACTTTTTACTTGAACACATTTCTAAATTGAATTTACAGCAGTACGGACCCCACTGGTTTAGTAAACTATCCTATGACTGGCAGAGGTGGAGGTGTCAGACACCTACTGTCTTCCTGCCTCAATGCCTCACAAATCCACAATGCCACATCCTCTCCTACCCTTTTTTGAATTCACCATCTCTACTACTGCTCTGCTTCACTTGTTTCACAACATCTCCTTCTATAACACTCCTGTTCCCACTGCTGCATGCTTTGATGACCTTGGGCAACCTCTTGATTCTCTTTCCTCCACCAAACATCACCTCATACCCGTAGGTGACTTTAATCTTCCCTCTCCAAATACTTCTCTGAAATCTGAACATCAGTCTTTTCTTAGTGACCATGCCCTCTACTCTATCCATAACCTACCTACCCACATAGGGGTTAACTCTTTGGATTTCTTATTCATCTCCACCACTCTCTCTGCCACTAATACTACTGTCACTCCATCCATATCTGATCACTCAATTGTTTCCATCGCCATTCCCTTTCCACCATCTGACCTTTCCTCACCATTTCTTCACCTATTATTAAAAGGAAATATAAACCTTCTGCCATACCCCCCTTTCGCTCCGACCTACAGTTCTCACTCTCCTCCTTCACACCTGATACCTTTTGCACCAACATTGTCTTCTCCAGTTTTCAATCCCTACGATATGACTCATTCTCCTATCACTTCCCACTGATTACTTTTATCCCTAAATCATAGCATGCTCAACCCTGGGTCACCCCATTCATTACACTTTCTTCGCACAGACATTCATCTGCTGCACCACAAGTTGAAGCCACCCCACTCACATGAGGACCTGTAACTCTACCTCTCTGCCCTGGACTCTTTGTTATTGATAGAGTTAAAAGGGAATTCTACCTAACCCTCAATGACTCTCACTCCAACCATCCTCATCAGCAACAGGGCACTCTAAACTCACTTCTCACTCCTCATAAGTCTATGACTATCAACTCCACTATCACAGCTAATGACCTAGCTGAATACCTCACTGCACACATTACGAAAATTAGAGACTCTCTTCTGACCTCCTCCTACATTTTACACTCTGCCTACTCTACCATCATCCTCTGCCTCCACCTCCCACTTAAGTTACACTAATACTGACAAAGTGCTATCTCTTCTGATGAAGTCCAACCCCTCTTGTGCCCAATCTGACACTTTTGCTTCTCAGCTAGTCAAGCCTATTGACAATATAGTGGCCTCTCACCTCACTGAACTCTTCAGTCCTGTCCTTTGACTCTGCTTGCTTTTCCTCTGTTTTCAAAACAGCCATGATCATACCTCTCCTAATAAAGCAAGAGGCTGATCCTAATGTATCAGCTAACTTTGGCCATGTGTCTCTCCTTTGCACTACTCTAAAGTGCTTGAAAGGGTTGTATTAAAATGTCTTACTAATTTCTTAGACATCCACAACCTTTGAGACCCCCTACAAGCAGGTTTTCGCTCCTGTCACTTAACAGATACTGCTCTCATGAATGTGCTCAACTTCACCACCTCTGCTAAGCACTCAAACCTATCCTCTATCTTAATTCTCCTTGATCTGTCTGCTGCCTTTCACAATGTGGACCACTCTGATCTCCTTAATACCCCCTTTCGTCTTGGGATTCACAATCAATCCCTTGCCTGGATTGAATCCTACCTTGCACCTCACCAATTCTCTGTCTCCTGGAGAAACAAGACCTCTCCACTCACTCCTCTAACTGATGGTGTTAAACAAGGCTATGTCTTGGCTCTGCTCCTGTGTATACTCTACACTAATCTCTTTGTTTGGGTTCTCGTACCAACTCTTTGCTGACAAAACCCAAATCTTCTTCTCCTTTCCTGAATTCTCCTCTAATATGTCTATAAAAATGTCCAAATGTCTCTGTGCCATTTAATATTAGATGGCTTTGAATTCTCTGATGTTAAACAGTACCAAAACAGAGGCACTCTTCTTCCCTGCCAAAAGCTCTCTCACATCTCTTCCTCTGCCTATTCAGTTCCCACTCTCCCCTACTCTTCTTCAGCTAGAAACCTAAGCATCATCTATGACCTTTCTCACAGTTTCACTACTTTCATCTCCAAAACTGGAATGGCAGCTCACCTCAACCTCCTAAATATTAGGAAAATAATGCACTTCATTCCTTTCAAAACTGCCGAGCCACTCTTGTCTTCTCTAAACAGGACCATTGTGCCAGTATCCTCTTTGGTTTCCCCAACTAAGCTTTCTGAACTCTCGACAAGATCATTCATTTTGCTACCAGGACTCTCTTTGAACTCCCTCACTTCACATCTGCGTCCTTGTAATGTCACCAGGCTGAATGGTTGATGATGCAAAACAGGGCCAGATTTAAATTTCTTCTCCTGATTCACAAATCTATTCATGGTAAGGCATCACTGCATTTATCCTCCTCTATCCAACTCTATAAGCCTTATGTAATCTCTGCTCTGCCTCCTCGACTACTCTTGTGGCTGCCCCGCCCCGTGCTTCCTCTCACTTCTGCTCTTTCTCTCTTCTTGCTCCGCTTGCATGGAATTCTCTTCCCCTAGGCATCCGAGAAAGAGTCCACGCGGATTTGTTGAAAACCAAAGTAAAAGCTTACCTTCTTGTCTCTGAGTTACCCTCTTGAAGAACCTCCCATCTGCCTGCTAGCTAAAAACAATTCCCTCGCCTCTACCTGCCTCTGTCTCTCACTTCCTCTGCTTCCATTCTAGTACTTCACCCATCATGGTCATGCCCCGAGCACAGCTGTTCATACCACCTGCCTGCACTTAAAAATGTCCAATGTTGGTTGTCCTTAATCTATGTTTGTCCACTCAAGTAGTATCACTGGTGACTGTTCCATTTACTCCCCTCCACAACCTATGGCCTCCGGCCTACTCCATCATGAGACAAGATCGCCTCTCTAAAGGTGGAGGTGTAGCAATCATTGCCAGATATTCTCTCTTCATTAGAAAGATAGAGAAATCCTGTCACAACAACAGTGACTACCTCCAAGTCAAAATCAACCTTTCTCCCCACTGTATCATTTCTGTTCACATTGTCTATCGCCCTCCAGGCCCAATAGGCGACTTCAAGCCTCTCTCATCCACCTCTTTTCAGACAACCTTAAAAAGAACTCTAAAGGCGTTCTCCTTGGGGACATCAACCTAGGCCTCCTTGACTGCAAAGACTCAGCAGCTAAATCCCTTGACTCAGCCCTCAAGGCACTAGGCTACAAAAACACCATCTTCAGCCCTACCCACATCCAGGGACAAACTCTCGACTGGATTGCACAGCACAACTGTCCACTCACCATCACTGTTAACACGCCCACCCCGTGGTCTGACCACCATATCATCACCTTCAGCATCCCCACCACCAGCCCCTCCACCCCGGCACCCCAACCCTTGCCACCCTGCCTCGCAAGAAGCTCCCATCAGCTCACGAAGGAAAGGCTACTGCCTTTCCTCCAAGGCCCAGCCTTCAGACCTCCTTTCTCCACAGACCCAGAAATACTTGCAACAGCATATGACAGTGCCATAAAAGGAGCCATCAACTCCATTGCCCCACTGAAACCTCACAAATCCAAACCCACCACCCACTCCAACTCCTGGTTCACCCCAGACCTTCTCACACTCTGCAACGAGAAAAAGGTTACACTCACACAATGGCAAACATCCCACTCGGACAAAGATAAGATGATCTTCAAAGCCCTCTCTACCAAATACAAAAACGCAATCACCCAAGCAAATGCTAAATCCTTCGAATCGAGAATTTCGGAGGCCCAATCTAGCACTAAAGAAATCTTTGCTAACTTCAGGGAGCTAGAGACGCCCACTCCTGCCCCCCAGAATTTCACCAAAAACAAAGACTGCTGCGACGAAATACAAACTGCCATGCAAGCCAAACTGAACCTCCTCCAAAAGAAAATATTACCCACTAAACAAGCCATGCCTAACACACACATCCCTGTCACCCTGCCAGCCTCCGACCCCCCCAACCTTTCTCTTTCAAACCCATACCGCAAAAAGACATCATCAACATAATGAGGAATATCAAACCCTCTAACTCTAAAGGTGATGCATGCCAAGCTACCCTCATCAAGGACTGTACTGAAGCACTAGCTCCTTTCCTGACAGCCTGTGTCAATGCTTCCTTTGCCACGGGGAAAGTCCCTGCCTCCCTCAAGGAAGCCTCGGTCCGCCCTCTATTAAAAAACCAACTCTTGATCCAACGTCCCCTAACAACTATAGACCCATCACCACTGTCCCATTCCTCCTCAAAATACTGGACAAAGCAGCCTATCTGCAGGTTCAGCATTTCATTGAAGAGAATAAATTCTTAGGTCTCTGACAATCTGGCTTCCGGCCCAAACACGGGACTGAAACCGCGCTACTTGACTTGAAAAACCAGATGGACGACGCCAGAGACATGGGCAAACCAGCACTTCTACTTCTCGACCTATTAGCGGCCTTCGACCTCGTAGACCATGACGTCCTATGCCACCACCTCTCTGCCATCGCTAAATTCTCCCCTGAGGCCACAACATGGATCACGTCCTTCCTACAAGACAGAACCATGCAAGTATTCTTTGACTTAGCCTCCGTCTCACCCACCATCATCCTCTGTGGTGTGCCCCAAGGCTCCTGCCTCTCCCCCACTCTCTACAACATCTTCACACGACCCCTCTTTCTCATCCTCGACGCCATGGGCATCTCCTACACCAACTACGCTGACGATACCCAGATCCTCCTCACCCTCACTGGCAACTATGACACTGACTCACTGACCCTCAACAACCTCTAAAACACCATCCAAGCCTGGATGGCAGAAAATGAACTATGCCTCAACTCCGAGAAGACCAAACTCCTACTGGTAGGCTCCCCCGACACGCTAAAAAATCTAGACTCCCAATTCAGTCATTTCACCATTGACTCCATTAAAATACCTGTCTTTGACTCAGTCAAAACTCTTGGTGTCTATTTGGATTCCAACATCTCCATGGACAGACAAGTCAACGCAATAGCCTCCTCAGTTGCGTACCACACCAAACTGATCAACGCAGTCAGACCCTTCCTCTCCAAAGAGAATTGCACAAACATAGCCAGAGCAATCACCGGCTCCAGACTAGATTACTGCAATGTACTCTTTCTAGGAACTTCCAACAAAAACCTGGAAAGGCTACAAATCATACAGAACAATGTCCTCCGCGCTGCCCAGGGTATCACGAAAAGAGAACACATCTCTGAGGACAGAAAACTAGCCCACTGGCTACCAATAAGGGAAAGAATCATCTTCAAAGCTCTGACACTGACCCACAAGTGCATCCACCTCACTGCCCCGGTCTACCTCTCACAAAGAATCCACCCCGTCTCCTCCACAAGGCCAACCAGGTCACCATATACCAACATGCTCTGTGTGCCACTAGTAAAAAGAGCCAGAGCTGGAGGATCCAGCTTCCCTTATCTCGCACCATCACACTGGAATGCCCCATCTCCCACGATCCGAGGTGAGCCCTCCCTCATTGCATTCCGGAAAGCTAGGAAACCATCCTCTTCACATAAGGTCTCTCGCAGCACCATGTTTGCCAATAAACTGTCTGTAATGTAATAACCAAAGATGCATGAGCTGTAATGATTAATCTGTTTGTAGCAATCATAATTGGCCAATGACTGCTACCAATCCTGTACCCCCTGTAACTAAGTTTCTGCAAGTAACAGCGCCACAATGCCCCTGGGCTGTCTGTGCGCTATATAAATATAAATAAATAAATAAACCTGGTCAGAATGTCCCTCAAACTCACCCCAGTGTAAGAAGCTCACTGATTCCTGTCAAATCCGATTTCCTATCTATTGTATGTTCCTTTGTGATCAAAAGAGCATTGTTCCTCCTATGAAACACTAAATAAATAAATGTCACAATGCGTGCGGTTTATTATGGCAAGGAGGGTCTCAGAACAAAGAGATCTCAACAAGATACACATTACCTTTCTTGTTGAACTATTACTTGGGCTTCTGCAGTAATGTTGTGGTCTGCATTAGATTATATAGCCGTGTAATGTGTTCTAATTTTGATCACACACAATACATTTGTGTTATATCATTTATTTAAAATATATATATATATATATATATATATATACATATATAATTCTAAAGGTATTCCTGAAGAATACGTTCATGAAGATACAATTCGAAATACTGACCATACATCTGGGATGGTCACTGATAGGAATATAATCACAACATCATTTTCATCACAACATATAAAATAATATACAGAATGTCCTGCAATAAATATAACTACATTTTGTAATTAGGTGAATATAGAACGTATTATATGAAAGGATAAATGTGTAAAAATGAAACAATGTAGGAAACTCCCTTATTTTATGTATCCATAAGGGGTCAGACTGCGCTTTTTCAAACATGCTCCACCCTTACCCCGACCTAAAGTCCAGATGAAAGCTCTGTCATTTTACTAATGTACCTTTTATATGAACCTTATGCACATTTTCTTCATTGTTGAAGTATTTAACCTGTGTTTTCTTTTTTTTTCAAACTCATGCTACTTTAATTTCTTTATTCTTTGAAATGTACTGCTTAAGAGGGGTTGTTCTATGTACGCCTGGGAATTGAGAATTATACACAGCCGGAGCCAGGATTGTCTACTAAGTTGGGCCTGAAGCTAATGTAGTTGTGCTCACTGCAGCGACATTAACATCACTGATGGTGGGCATTTACAGATGTTGGGTGGGCCTTGCCAGTTCAGGCCCTACCCTGTCTACGCCTCTGGAATTATAAAGTTGTTAACCTTGCTACTGTGTACCACACAGTATGATACAAAATGACAGAGAATACAAAAAGAGAGAACAAGAGAGCCATGGGCAGGGCAAGAACCAAATGGAGAAGACTAGGGGTGGACTGGGAACCAGAAGAAGAATGAAAGGAAGAGCATTCTTTCCTTACTGAAATGTGTGACAGATAGGGCCAATCGATACATTGTGAAAATAGTTTTTAGAGAGAGTGGGAATAACAAAAGGAAGCCTGTTAGCTGTTTTTGTTTTTTCAGTCTTGCATCTTTAATAATCGATCTTGGAAAAAAGTTGCTTCTGGTGCAGTGTAAGCCACCAGAGATGGTGGTTTTTTCATCTGGGTAAGAAGGAACTTTTTTTACCATTGCCTTGTGTGGTATGTAATGCTGGCCATTTCAAAGGTGATGCAGGATTGGAGGGCACCCTGGTGACTTTTAGACACGTGGCTGACAAGTTCAGTTGTGCTCCCATGTTCCACAAAAGGTCTGAGCCCACGGTGCCAGCTTGTTTGAGAAATCAGACTCATGCATCAGTTTTGTGTGATGATAAACAGATGCATCTTCATTTCTTGTCTAGCAAGCCAAGGGAAACCAGCATCCTTTATCTAATTGGGACTGACTGCTCCAACACAACCCATACTCTAGACCGCTTATGTTTTAAAGGTTATTGGTCTGCTGACAAAACAGAAACCTAAGAACATTCTAGAACCATTGCTAGACCTTCCAGCACACACAACATACCTCCCCCCAAATACAATAGACTTGTTCATCATCTTACAAATCCCAGCTGAGGCCCTGCTTTGGGGATTCATTTCTCGTATTTATTTGATCTTTCTAGCTTGACTCAAGTAGTTTCAATGACAATGGCATTCTCAATTGGGGCAGTATAACCACAATCTAGTTCAGTGTTCTGGCAATGGCTCGACACAATGTCTTGTTTTCACCAGACTGCCCTTCGCACCAGCTGCAATAATCTAATTGTCAGAATTCTCAGCTCCCAGGGCTGCTCGACCTAGCACCATTCACTAATATTTGCTGAGTGCTTCCTCCTCCCTCCACAGACCCTGGCTATTTGAACACTCGCTGGGGGAAGCAAGAATAAAATCTAATTAAACGAACAAAACAGAAGTTCTGAGAGGCAGCCCAGTATTCAAGCAAACAGACATTGCAACCTCTAACTGAGCCTAATCCAAAATGGCAGAACTCTTACTAACATAGACGACAGCCCTCATGTTACTAAACAGAAACATCTATCCTACTAAATGTTGCATTACGTAGCACATCAGCCACCCTGTCATCAACTACCAAAGCAATATTCAGAGTTGTCCTAAATACAAACAAAACACAACATCATTCTCTTACGCTAGCTACAAAGCCCTTAAACTATCGCAGGTCTAAACTCTAGCCATAATGAACAATATAGTTGCTGATACTGCTTTCACTGTATGATGCTCTCTAAAATACATTGCTAACTGCACATATGTGTACAGAAATGCTAAATAAACTGGCAACATTGGCGACACTAATTGACCAGCTCTCTATGCTAATAAAATATAAGCAGCCTGAACCTCCTCCCATGGTTGGGAAGTTGCACTTACATCCCAACATTAACAAATATATGGTGGGTAAGCACTCATTGGACACAACTGTACATTTCTAATTTTGGCACGCTGGTGAAACTTTTTGAGAAAGACACTTGTCAGAAAGATGTATAATTTATTAGCAACATGAGAAGATGACCAACTAACCAGATGGCCCACAATACAGCAGGATCCATGGCATCTGCCCGCTCTCCTCTCTGACCCGATGGTGCAACTGACATTGTTTGAGTGCATTCGGCTCTGGGAAAGGCACCCCACCTTCAGGGATGTCATTTCACCCAAAAGCGTGGGGTAGCGGAAGTGACATCACATGACCCTTGACCTTTGATGATATCACATGAAGTGATGTAATTTGCGCCCACACCGAAGTGGCATCACAGGACGCAAAGAAACACAACCCTTCTCCCCTTGAGAAAGAAGGAAGTGGCATCACATAGCATTGTTCCTAAGTACACTACGATAAATATGGTTACGATATCACTGTAATGTGATATACATTTCATCCAAGAATGGGCACCCTATGAATTGTTAATATCAGTGTGTATAGCCCCATATTACCAAATTACTGAGAATGCAAGCAGACATCAATCCAAAGCCAAATTATAAGTTATTATATGGCACTTCTGCTTAAGCACTTTATGTAGAACAAAAATACATACAATATCACACAAGTTATGCTGGTACTCCTTTATCAACTTTTGGAAGGATGAAAAGCTGAGTTTCCCTTGCTGTGATTAGGACATGCAACCTGCAGATCACAACCACATCACAGTAGCGAGCACCCAACCCACTGAGCAACTTAACAGCTATAGTTATTGTCTCAGCTATAGTAAAATGTGCAACTGCATGTCCGAATGTTCTCAAAGTCAGAAAGCAAATTACACTCTGCAGTGGATACCATTAAATTGGTAAAAGAGAATTAACAGCAGGTGTTATTCTGCAAGTCTGGTGCAACGTTGGCCACATGTCAAGCATGTGTGGACCTAGGCTTCAGAGGTATGCAAACAAACATCCTGAACAGCCTGCCAGGGAGAAAAGAAAGATAGACACGTTACAAACAAGCATTCATTGGGGCACAATGAAATCAAGGACCACTTGATGTGCTATGGTCAAACATGTCTACACCGTACACAAGCTTTTAGTGACAAGGATTTTGCCAAGTGACCGAGGACACAAAGGTGACATGTCTTGTGATGATCGCAACAGAGAAAACAGCAGAAAAAAGTGCAATAAGTGCAACTTGCAAAACGCAAAATACATAGAAATGGATGCTTATTCTACTCTAAATGCTTTTTGGAAGTTGTTGTCTGCATTGAGAATTTGAGGTGTTTAAGAACAGATCAGTGACTCACCCCCTGAAGTGTGCCCGAAAGAAACCTTCAATGAGTCTAGCAATTATTGTATAGAAGTCCAGAAAAACACATTATTTGTTTTTCCTGTTGTTTCGTATTTTGGGTCACTGCTCAAAGTGTTTTCTTTTAAAAGGATCGAACAAGAAATCCAGCCACTCCAGAAACAAAGAGCCACATGGCGCTGGAGGCAGCCCAGGGGTAGCAAATGAGCCACATGGGTAGGAAGGGAGACCTCAGGGGTCGCATCCGCGATCCCTGGTGACCCCAAATGACTTCCCTGCCTGCCTTCCCATCCCCCTGATGCTCCGCTTCACCTACGCATATGCTCTACATGCCAACCCACCCACCACTTCAGTTGGAGTTAGAACATCGATAATGCTATTTTATGATTGTAGCTGTTTTGGGAGAAATTAGCACGTGCACAATGGATGAAACGGTGTTCCCGTAAGGAGATAGGAACTATCAGAACCCTGGATAAAGGTTTCAGGGTGCTATTAGCAATAACGTCAACATACGGGAGTGGGGGCGGGTAGTGAGGGCTGACTGATAATGACTCTGAGTGCTGACGGAGACGCTTGGGCAGGTGAGCTGTTATCAGCCCTGTCCATGCCTCAACATTCCACACGAACATTCTATCCCTATGACCTCACCCACATAGCACACAAGTAATAACCATGCTGTAATAGGTCCCTAGATATCTTCCCCCATAGCACAGCCACAACCAAACAGATTCACAGGAACACAACACAATTCACACAACACCTAAAGAATACCATCAATCAACACCACCTAAAGTGAGCACAACATCACCATAAAACCAACACACCTGTGCCAAACCAATGCACTCCACCTACCGAGCCCATCCAAACTGACTGCAGGCCAATACAGCCAGCCTCTACAATAGAGGAACCGGCCCCTCACCAAGCAACTTCAAAGCCCAAACCCCCAGCAACTATTCGACCCTCAGCACTATTCAATCAAAGACTCCTCTGCCCCACAGAAAAAGCAGCAGACCCAAAAATGGAAACCAGGCAGCTTATAGCTTGGTGCACCACAAACTCACCCAGCACAGATGTTGGTCACACAACCCCATCCTAAACCAGCAGATGCTAGAAACCCAATCATCCTGAGGGATAACCACACAAATCACCAAACACCCTACTGGTTTCCAAAACACCAAAACCCATTACCACACAGTGCCATGCCATGCAAACAGCGTGACATTTGAAACAACTTTAAAATCGTTCCAGGCCTTCTAAGGATGCCACATTACATGGAAACGATAAATTGGCCTTGACTTGTTATCGGAAGCAGTCAGCTAGATAGTCAGCAGTGATCAGTGGTGTGGCTTGATGATCCACATTACATGTTACAGGCATTGTGAGGTTCTTTCCTCTAGCCTGTTAGTGCAGGTTTATTGCACTAGAGGCCAAGATCATCTTCTTGCTTGAGGGGGTGGTCTCGTGGTAACAATCCCCTTTAGGGGCTGCCAGCTGGAGGTGTGTAGCACGAGGCCTAAAGCCTAGGAGTGGTGTGAGAGAGGTCTGTGTTACAGAGGCTGAGAGAGGCACAGATAGCGAGCAGCGTGTTGCTTGGTATTATCCAACTGGAAAGAGGTCTGTACTTTGAATGAGAGAGACTGTGTGTGTAGAGAGGCAGCAATTACTCTTTGGCTCACTCACCAAGCAGATTCAGTGTTGCCAGTCGCTGAGTGGAAACTGCACGGCTACATCCCTGTGATCTTCAGGGGTCGCGGGCAAAATGCCTACACATCATTTTATGAAAGGTAAAAACAAAGTTAAATGTAACCACCAAAGAAGTTCTGAAAAGTCGTTAATAGATAAGGAGGTGGAACCAACTTTAGGCGATAGTGGGATGCAGGTGCCCGTCTTCGTCCAAGCAAAAATGATGGAGTTTTTCCCCCAGAATACAGCAAAACTGCAGAGTCAAGCCGTCCGGGTCGAGACTGCTTGCCAGGACAGTATGCTGTTAGGGGAAGTCTCACCAAGTGGGCAAGAGCTTGACATTTAAGGGGCAGTCCTTGCTGAAGAGGAATTGGAAGGAAGCATCCCATTGACAAATGTTTGTATTATACTGGAGAACGAAATTAGAATCACAGAAAGCTCATATGAGGGATAAAGCATGTTTCCTGGCCTTTCTAAAATGCAAGAAGGAGAACCAATTTTTGTTTCAGACTCTATTCCTCTATCCAAGATCCTGGGGGAGCTTTCATTCCTGGCCAATTACCGGTCCTCATTGCCATTTCAGGGTAATGATGTAAGCTGTGGGGAGGCGTCAGAGGTGGGCATGAGCTCGCTGGCAGCATTGAATATTCTTTTGCCATCCATTATCAGATTTTATGACATCAAAGCACTCGATGTCAAAATAAACAGGAATATTCTGACAGACATCAAAAAATAGCTCGCTACAGAAGCTTACACCACATCCTTTTCTTAGGAAGAGTGGGATTACTCCTTCATGCCAACCTCCGCAGCGGGAGTCATTTGAAATAACTCTCATTGATGAGAATATAGCCAAGGTACTGATAGCCTGCCAACGTATGGCAGGGAACCCATTGACATGCAAACATTGGGCCAAGCAAAGGCCCAGTTATGAGCAAGACTTATAAGTAAAAAAGAAATATGGAAAATGGGTCACAGAAGTTTCACAGGACCATGTGGCTAGCTGCAAACAAAAGAACCAGAACAAGGCAGCTGACAAAATGGCAGAGCATTCAGTGGAGAAAACAATGGAAAGGGAGTACTCAGGAAGGAGACTGGAACTGCAAGTCTCCATCCACACTGCGGTTCAACTGGAGGTGTCAACCAGAATTTGCAATGCTGCCACAAATTCAATTATGGCCCAAGGAGCCACAGCACCCCTGGAATGCACTAAAAAAACAAAGAAGAAGCTACATAAAAAAATGCATTTGAATGCCAACATTTGGGTCTCAACACATCTGGAGGATGCAAGGGGGTGACCCACGTGCCAAGCCAAACACCAAAGCTGAGGGCACCCTGAGCCCTGACAAGAACAGGGCTCATACTGCTCATGACCACCAAGGAAAAATATTTAAAAACATGTGAATGCGGCTATTAGAACAGCTGTACCCCGTGACGTGCACAGTTGGATGGAGGGCAGGGCTACCCGACAATCTGGAACTTGCCCCATTATCTTTGAATGTGTATTCGAGGAAGAGAAGAAGGTGCTGCTAAATCTGGGCATATTGGCCGCTGCTTGCCACAGTTCCGGTCTTAAAGGATATCTATTCTGTTTACACAACTTGGCAAATATGCAGTTCATTTTCTCTCCAGACTGATTAGTTGGTGACTGCCAGGAAGATCTCCTGTTAAAGGGCTTCGAGATATATTGTCCGAAGCGAGAGAGAAAGATTTCCAAGATAAAGGTAGACCTAATCTCACTGTGAGATGTTTCTTTGATTCAGACCAAAGGAGGCAGCCCAGCTATGTGCCCGACTCATCTAGTTGGGGATGGCTTGTCATCTCCCTCCCAAATACAACAAGAAAGTGTCCAGGGTTCTAATGATACTGAGCGTACAATTGGTTTCTGGAACTCGAGAGGGCAAAACTACTTTCTGAATTCCGAGATTAATTAAATGTTTTCAGGGGCGGACATTATATTTCTGCAAAAGACTGCACCCACTTTGGACGTTACATGATTATTTGCAAAATTGCTAGGAAAGGTAAGAAACGACAACCAGTTGGAGGGTTATTGACCACTGTTAAAATTAGGCATTCACATATGATACACAATGTGAGAACTGGTACAGGTGGACTACTGATAATTAGGATGAGAGATAAGAGCGCCAGCCAACAGGTGGACACATTTTTGATTAATATTTATTATAATCCTCTCACAGGGGAGTTGAACAGAGTTACCAACGAAGTGGGAAATATAGATTATAGACCCTGCCAGAGTGATAGATCTATAAATAGTACATAATAGTTTGAGAGACCACTCTCTCCTCCTACTGACTCTGTCTTGTATAGTTGTGCGGGACAAGATGGATTATTTGGGGAGTAGATATCTGGTGATCTCAGGCTCAAAGGGTAAATTAATACAGCTTAGCCAAAACATTGGGAAAATAAACAAAAAGGCTGGCTTGCCAGTGGAATATCTTATCCTCTGGAGATAGGTTGGCGGCAGTCTCACCAGACTCCTTTCCTCAACTCCAGACTAAATTGGGGGTAGTTAGGAGGAGACACAGTTGTGCCTAGCTAGATCTATCCTCAACGCCAAACGACACCAATTTATAGTGAGGTGGTTGACAGAACACCCCTGATGCATAATGAAATAAGGCTGGTTAAGAAGTGTAGTTCTAAGAACAAGGAAGAGAAGCAAATAAATATAAAAGTTTTGAAGTAGAAATATAGACGTTGGTGTAGGTCCCGAAGACTACAGAAGTAACGACATGATAATCACGAGAGGTTATTGCAGCAAGTTAAAAACAGATATGTGTGAAATATTGGGGACCCTGAACAATAAGGGCGCTTTGCAAACCCCATAGCAAGTTTAGTGAAGGCATTGTTTTCTAGGTGGCAGGCCCCAGTCTGGGACTATGAATTTGATAGAGAGACTTAGAAATGGTGATTACTTATCTAAATAACTCCAGTACCAGCGGTCCAGATGGTGTGACTAATAAGGTTGTGACAAATAATCCTAACATACCTGTTTGAGCAAATTGCGAGTAGTGGTATCTGTCCCAATTCATGGCTTAACTTTATAGATGTTCCCATATGTAAAATGGGAGTTAGAGGCTCACTGCAGAGCTATCAATACATATCCTTTCTAGAAGCAACATACATGTTTTTTTTCCACAATGATTCACAGAGAACTGAGCAAGTGTGCTGAAGCAATACATCCCCTCCACCCATTACAAACAGGGATCAGGAGGGGAGTGGGAGCTGTTCAGAGTGGAATCACCCTTCATGCCTGTCTCTCTGAAATCGATGGCAGCGGACCAAATAATCTGCCACGTAGCTGGCTAGTTGGGAGATAGATCAGGGCCTACTGAATATGATCTGAATGCTGTATCCCAACACAAACATCAAAGAAAGTCTAAACATGAAAGGAGAACTTTCCTGGGGCATTGCTGTTACAAGTGGTGTGCACCAAGGATGCGTAGCAGCACCCATGTTCTTCAACATTGATTGGGGGGAATGAAATGAAGTGTCATCATGATGAGGTCTGTTTATGGTACAGAGAACCCATCCCTGTCAAATTACACACAATCTATATTTTGACCCAAAAGACATATTTGCACGGTACACATATGTTTAAATTACATGCACCCATCACATATCACAGGAGGTATACCCTGTCCAAATCTGCTCTTCCTGAGAGCTTGCATTGAGAAATGGCAACATATTTCACTTTTTGGTCAGGTTACCAATATCAGATTCTTACTCAAATTTACCCAAATGTGTGCAAGGCATGCAGGCATTAATTGATGAAGTATCAGACTTTTCACATGCAGACATTTTAAGTAATACCCTCTTAACGGCTAGTTTTCCCCCAGATCATGCCACCGGTTCTAAAAACCTCTTAAAATGTGGGCAGAAAAATCACAAGAATTATGGTATCATTTAAATAATTATGACAAGTCCGTACTATGAGTTATTCATCTTTTTCTAAGACCATATTCTGGCTACAGGGGTGTGTCTTTTCAGGTCACATGGTACAGAAACCAGTCTTTCCACTTTCTTCAAGCTCAGCCTCTGTCTCCAGTTTCTCCCCCTCCCAGTTTCTGCCAAGCCAGCTTGCTCTCACATGCAGTGCTCCTCCCCTTTCCTTCCAGGAGGAAGCCACATTTACGACTCCCACCAATAAAACATTTGCCTGAGTCAGGACAGGGCTTTGTTCAAGAGGAAGCCATTTATGGCCACTTCAATAAACCCTCTGCCTGGGTCCTATGTTTAGTCTCTAGCAGTCCCTTGATAATCCAATCAGAGAAGTGTCAGATCCCTTTTGTTGGGAGCAGCAAAAAGGCAGCTAGGCCTGGGAACACAGCAGTTGTGCAAGTCTCAACTCCTGTCGGGGGTAGCTGGTGGGCAGAATTCAGTTCCTTAATCCAGGCTCCAGCTAATGTCACTTTTAGTTACCCAGTTTTCTGCATTCAAATAAAACTAACCATTTTACATATGCAGCTAGAATGCTGATTCTAAGTTTAAAACTATGACATTTAAACAATTGCAACCTATGTGACACTCAAAAGTAGGTCACTCATTTCTTTTAAACATTTAGGTTTTTAGTGTCTTTCAGTCCAAATTTACTTAAACTGCTGAAATCCACAGCTCAGCCAGTCTTGTATAAACCTTCAAGTAACTTCAGAATATAACTTTACATTGGATCCACCTCTCAGTAAGTCTTTCTTTGGCCTGCTTTGGGTTCATTTATTCAGTTTTACACGAAAAAGAAAAAAAAGTCTGGTGTTGTTTTAAAACGCCGGCTTTCTGATAGTGGTGAGTACTGGTAATGCACCCATTTTTGGGATTTAAGAAAATGAATTCCCCACAATTCTAGGTTGCTTTTGGCAATCAGCATTGCCATTCCCAATGATTTCAGGCTACTGTGTGGGTAGTCCAATGGTGGTTTTAGGCAGTGCCCTTCTGTGCCCATAACATCGGCAAAATGGGTGGCGGCCTATTCTTCATGCACTTCCCGGGGCATTTTCTGGGAATCTCTGGCCATCATGATGTTTTCCATGTCAGTACTGCACAGTTTTGAGGTAGGGCTTGGATGCGTGGATAAAAACATCCCACAAGCCCCCCTCTTGCGATGGCCATTCTGTTTCACTGATGGGACTCGCAAGACCTGGGATGTTTCCTCATCTTCTTCCAATAGATGGCACAGTTCAGCATCTTTTCCTCCATCCGGTCGGATCGATCGGTTCTCCTCGCCGGTCCTGATGGGAGTATTGGGCGGTACACTGGGCCCCTTGCGTCTCTGCTCCCGGTCTCCGGATCGTCCTCCTTGGCCCGTCTCCAGGTTTTCTTTCTCCTAGGACGACAAAGGAAGAGCGGCAATACCTATTCATAGACATTTTTCCCCCACCATTGATATAGTGGGGTGGCATATAAATTTATAGTCAAAACATATGGACATGCACATTTCTTTTTGCATTCAAAAACGAAAACACCCACATTGAGAAACTCAGAATTTGATAGGCGATATGTAGGATATTTTAAGTTAGAACTGCATTAATCTGAGACAGTACCCTCTAGGATTCCAGAGGATTCCTCCAGTTGTTGCAGAGTGTGCCTGGGATGGCAACACTTCAACTGGTTAATGTGGACCCACTTGTCTTCCCCCTCTGCCAAACCGCCTTTGGGGATGCGGATCTTGTAGGCCACAGGGGAGATTTTGTCTATAATCTCAAAGGGTCCCTTCCATGTAGGCAAAAATTTTCGCTGCTTGGCCTGGTTCCTTTGGAAATTGTATAGATAGACCCGGTCCCCCACCTGATATTCCTTCCTGGAAGTTTTCAGGTCATAGTGGGTCTTCATGCTATCAGCTGATCTTTCTAGATTCCGCTGAGCATAAGCAAAAGCATGTTGAAGGTGTTTCCTTAAATTCTCCACATACTCATGAGTTGTGGAGGCATTTATCAGTGTCTGCTCTTGGGTCCTGTAGAGCAAATGCTGAGGAAGCACCATCTTGCGCCCAGTCATCAACTCAAATGGTGACATTTTGGTTGCAGATGAAGGGGTAGATCTGATGGCCATTAGGACCAGAGGTAATTGGATATCCCAACTTGGCCCAGAATCTGCCACAAACTTCTTTAATATGCTCACAATGGTTCGGTTATATCTCTCTACTGCCCCAGAAGAAGCTGGCCGGTAAGCAATATGCAACTTCCTTTTGACCCCCAGTATCTCCCACATCTTTGTCATTACTTCACTGGTGAAGTGGCTACCCCTGTCTGACTCAATCCTTTGAGGTAGACCAAAACGGGAAAAGATGTGGTTAATCATCAGGGCAGCAGCAGTTTCTGCCTTGCAATTTGGGGCTGGGAGACAATCCACCCACTTGGTAAACAAGCATGTCACAGTCAACATGTACTTATTCCCCCTAGCAGAGCGAATCACGGGGCCTACAAAGTCGATTTGTAAATCTGACCATGGCAGTGTCATCCCCCTCTTTTGGAGAGGTGCACGGTGCGTGAGGGATGATGGCTGAAATTGTGCACACACAAGACACCCCTTCAAGTATTGGTTGAGGTCCTGGCCCATGTGTGGCCAGTATGCAACCTCTCTTAAGATTTCCAATGTTGTGTGAAACCCCCTATGACCGGCGGTGGCCGCATCATGGGCGTGACTTAACATCAGGCTTCGGAATGAGGTAGGAACCACCCACTGATCATGGCCAGCTTTGGATTTCCTTACCAGTAAACCGTCTTGGATTCGGAACATTTTTGGAAATTTCATCAACACTCTTAGGTCCTCTTTCCCAATATAATCGGTATCCGTCAGGGGAAAGTTCTCAGGGTCCTCAAGGTGTTGGTAAAACTTACCAATTATTGGATCCCCCTTCTGAGCTGTAATCAAATCAGCATCAGGGGTCTCCTTACTCCATTGTGCAATTGAAAGGTTGTTGTGAGCATTTGTCTGGGACCTAGTGATAGCAGTGACCTGGATTTCCCCCAACAGGGACTCAATCTCAATTAGATCCCCTTGGATGGCCCCGGTTTTGGCCAGCTGATCAGCTAAGTCATTTCCAGTTTTGTCTGGTCCCTCTACTTTGGAATGACCCTTGATCTTTTTCCAATAGATGGTCATCTCATTCGAGGTGACCAGATCATCAATGTTTTGGATCAACTTCCCATGTTTCAAGGGTTTGTTGTTAGCACATAACATGCCTCTGGTTTTCCAATTAACCAGGTGCTCCACGAACCCGTTCAGTACATAATCCGAATCTGTGATTATGACCAGTTCGTGGAGTTGATGCTGGACAGCAGTGAGGATGGCCTGATGCACAGCCATCAATTCTGCCACCTGACTACTTCGGGGACCAATTTTGTATCCAGCGGAGGGTTCTGGGGACTCATTCACCCATGCATTCCCTACGCCGGCCACCAGTTCTTTCTCCCCGTCGTTGTCAACATGGTAAGAGCATCCATCCACATACACAGTGGGCATTCCCTCACACTTGTCTTCTTCAAAGACTTTGTGGGGGGAATTAAGGTATGCCTCCATGTTGTCCTTTATTTTTAGACTTTCGTCCTCGAGACAGTTTTCTCTGGCACAATCATGCAAGCCAGCCAGACCTTGCGCGAGGGGACTCTTCTTGTTTTGGCCATATCGGACCTCCACAGGAAAGCCTTGCATTGACAGAATCCAGGAAGTAATTCGGGAATTACTCACATTTCCGGCCCGGATTCTATCACTTTGGAGATATTGCAGAGGCTGGTGTGGAGTCTCCACTATGATGTGTTCCCCCTGGATAAACGGGCGGTAATTCTTCAATGCCCACACCGTTGCCAGGAGTGCCTTCTCACAATCGTTGAATTTTTCCTCCACAGAGGATAAAGTTTTGCTCGCATAGGAGATTACTTTATTGACCTTGTCATGCTTTCGGTATAATACTGCCGTCAAGCACGTATTAGAGAACCCCGTCTCCAGGAAGAACTCCTTGTTTCTGACAGGGTAAGCAGAGCAAGGCGCTTTTGAGAGGCTTCTTTTGAGTTGTTTTACCGCCTCGGCTTGTTCTGGACCCCATTCCCACTTGACCCCCCCTTCAGGAGATGAATCAGGGGTCTGGTGATCTCTGCGTAGCCCTCAATGAACTTTCTGCTGTAATTAGTCAGTCCAAGGAGGCTCCTTAGTTCCCGCAGAGTTTCAGTTTCTGAAGTGCTTCCACTTTCTTTTCCTGGGGACAGAGACCCTGAGGAGTAATCTCATGCCCCAAGAAATTAACACGGGTTCTACACCACTGTGCTTTCTGAAAGGAAAGTTTTGCTCCGGCGGCCCTCAACTGCGTCAGAACATAACGGATCTCCGCTATGTGTTCCTCCACAGATGAACTTTTGATGAGGACATCATCTACATAAGCCAGGTTACCCCTCGCACCCAGGTCGGGCATGGCCTTATGTAGGAAAATATTGAACTCATTACCGGAGTTAAGGTATCCGAAGGGAGTCCGGGTCCATGTGTACTGCTGGCCCCCAAAGGTAAAATAACACACAAAACAGACTGAGGAACAGAAAAGCTTCACCAGAGCTATTTATTGTATTGTGCAATTAATGCAACCCTAACTCTTTCTCTGCAGGGAGTGCACTAAGCTACCCCTGCTTGATGTTACTAACCCTAAATGAATGCTAATATGCCGACTGTCGGCAGAATTTGCATGGGGACTATTCATACCCTATATTACAAACATGAAAAAAAACTGGCAGTTCACTGTGGTTTTGTGTGTTATAGTACTTTTTGGTAACAGAAAGGACACATACCCGCTTCTTGAGGTAATGTGGAGTTGAGGCAAATCCCTGTGTGTTAGTTGTTCCCCAAAGGTAAAAGCCAGCTTGTATTGGTCCTCCCTACTGACCGGCACGGTCCAGTATCCATTGGTCAGGTCTATTGCAGTGAATACCTGTGACCCCTGGATCTGGGCCAGCCCTTGGTCAATGTAGGGCAGAGGCCATCGGGAAGTATGGACCCGTTTGTTGAGCTCCCTGAGGTCGGCGCAGAGTCTCCACTGGCCGTTTGGCTTCAATATTCCCAGCACCGGATTATTGAAGGTGCTGTGGACTGGACGGATTATTCCCCGGGACTCAAGGTTCTTAATTATTTCAGTAAGGGACTCCATTGTTGCGAGAGGCAAGCGATATTGCTTCACAAACACTGGAGTCATGCCAGGGTCCGTGGGGATTGTTGTTGTGTGGATGTCAGTGCGACCACAGTCATATGAGTCTACCGCAAAGAGATCTTGGAAATCCAAGAAAACTTGTTTCAACTTTTGCTTTTGTTCCAGAGTCACACAGGCATCAGCTAGTTTGACTCTCTCTTCCACCATCTGCCTGAAGCCTGGAAAGACTTCTGGTTCGGCTATCTCCGCAGCCTCCTCCAGCTGGGTGGAGAAGTCCCTGGTCAGAGTGCTGATTTGGACTGGAGGCTTCAGGTGGGAAAGGCAGCCCTCATGGACCTGGAAAATCACCTCATCCCTCCTGAAGTCACAAGTCACATCTTCCTTACCATAGGGGCAAGAAGTGTACACCAGGAAGTTCCCCCCATGCCGGGTAAAAATCCTGTCTGGTGTTGTATTGTCATCACTGTCACTGTCAAAGCAGTCCTTGGGGATTGGCCCTAACAGTTCATTACCTAAATCGATGGAAAAATGACGGTCATCAACCGCCATTCCAATAATGGTGCCTGCGGCTAGAGTAATACTCTTTAAGTCGCTGTTATCCACCTCTATTAGAATGGTGTCATGTTCTATGTTGACTAATGGAGTTGGGTTTACCCCCAACCCTTGCTGTTGGAGAGAAGCATTTAGATGTATATAAGCATCAGGGTTTTGCAAATATTGTCCTCTTTTAGCTTTCACTTCCAGGGAGAATTGTCGGGTCCTTTCTGGGATGGTGACTTCCTCTTTGATCTGAATTTCAACTGCATAAGGTAGCAATTGAGCTGACCTAAATGCTTTTTCTGGATCATCAAAGCCCATGGGATTATCCGCTAATCGGGACCAAGCTTTGAAGTTTATTAGGTCCAAACTAATGGCGAAGCGATTGAGAATGTCACTGCCTAAGTAAAAGGCGGCAGTAACGTCTCGCACGACCCAACAATTATGGACTATGCTCTTGTTGCCAATGGAGATTTTGAGCATACACCTGCTTGGCAGGAGATGTTTGGAATTAGGTGCTTCCAGGTCCATTTCCCATTTGTCTATCAGTTTGAATGTGGGAATGGCTGGATCTTTTGGGAGTTGGTGGAACATGGCTTCGCTGATGAAGCTCTTACCGTTGCTCACACACACTCGGGCGAGAACAGAGTCCTTCCCATCATTTAACTGGACAGGGATGAACAACTGCTCTCCAATTTGCTGAATATCAGCCAGGCTCTGAGCTGATTTCACATCTTTCTGGACTATAGGAGTGGGAGTTTCTGATTGTGGATTAGTATAGAATCTCAGAGTGTTTCCTTCCAGCGTGGAGTACCACTTTAGACTGGAAGGAAGGTTGATTTTCAGAAATAGAGAGGACCCCCCATCACCAGTCTGTTGTCCTACTGCTATTACTGTCACGTCTGGAATTTGGCTATTCTGGAAGTGAAATTCTACTTGGTCAGATTTTTGTTCAACCATGTGGCAGGTGCCGTTTAAACTAACATGGTTGACACTTTGTTTTAATTTTATTGGTCGGCTAGTCTGGGTTCAGAGGACCTTGTTTACGGAATCTATTAAGGGTGACAACCTTCTCAGGAGGTCATTCCCTAGTAAACAAGGGGTGCCCTCTGGAGTCACAACTATGACTGGGTGTTTCAACTTGTGTCGCCCAATCTTAATGTCCAAGTCTGCAGTCCCCTCAACGGGAATTTCCTTCCCGTCAAAGTTCTGCAGTTGTCCAGGAAGAGAGGTGAGAGGAATTTGGTAATTCTCTCCCCTTCCTGCATTCAGTTAATCAAAGGCCCTTCTGGACAGAAGGGTAGCTTGAGATCCCGTGTCCACCAGCGCTGAAATCGTACCCTGCCCCTGTACTTGTACCGGGGCATAATATCTTCCCTCCTTCTCCTCAAGGGGGCACAGATAATGCACATTTTTGGACAACTGGTGGGCTAACTTTCTGGTTTTGGACATCGCTAGCGAAGAGATTTGGGCAGAATTCTGTGGAGAGCCTTGGGAATCTGAAAGAAAAAGTTGGCAACTGGAGATCAGAGCCATTGTGGGTTCCCCTGGTTCCGGTTCTGGGACGCCCGCCCTTTTTGGAGGCAGTCATCAGGATGGGTTTGAACCAGGGGATTTTCTTGCTGTTGGTTCTGGGATGAGATGGTGGGCGGCGGTAGCTCAGTCTCCACATCTCCCCAGTCTGGATTTGCATCCCTAGAACCCATTTTTCTTTGGGAGGAGTTCCCCCCTCTCTGAAGGAGAAGATCCTTTTCCCAGGATCCTCTGAGGATCCCTCTCCCTCAAATTGGAAGATCTGTACCTCCTCCTCAAACTGTGTCTGTTTGGGTCTTTTGTTTCTCCTACCCCCCCTCTGTTCCTTAGGAGGCAGACTTTCAGGGGCAAGAGATTTTATTTCCGGTTCCTGGGTTTCCAGGGGCTGTTTACAAGTGATGAAGGACGCTTCCTCCAAGGCTTTACACCCCCCTTCCCCTTGTGCCTCCTCCCTGGGAACCGGTGAGTTATCGGGGTGCTGCCCCCGTCATTGTTCTGGAGCACCAGGTCCAGAGTTGGGTGCGTTCTGCGCCGGCATGCCGATCTGAGGGTTTTGCTGAGCCCTCAGTATGTGACCCAGATCCTGCGCCATGTTTTGAACCTGGCGCTCTAATTGGGAAACCTGCTCAGGCTGATACAGGGCCCTGTTTTCTCCCCTGGGCTGATCCCGGGAAGGGTAGCTATCCCTTCTTTGGTAGTACCCCTGGTTGGGAAGATTTGGATACCCCTCCACCCTTGGCCTCCCCTCTCCCGGATTCGGTTGTCTGGGCTCAGGGAATTGGGGAAAGAAGGGTGGAGGATTTTGGGGCTGGAAGTTGGGTGGATACCTGGGGAAGAAGTTCTGCCCAGGGTTTGGTGAGTTTCTGCCCTCCTGTGAGAAGTTGGGAGGGAAGTTCTCTGGGTTAGGTGCTTGGCTGGATCCCCCCCCTTGGGCTGGAGGAGTCCACACATAACCCAGGATGGGTCTGTTTCCCTTGTAACGGGGCTTACATAATCAGGAGAGCGAGGGACCCCATTTGTGGGGCTGCCTCCCTGGCTCCCTGTCTGTGACTGGCCCGAGGACCTTCTGGGCCTAGCATTATTAGGTGCAGGTAGGTTTTTAGGCCCCCCCATATCCAACTCTAAAATGGGGGTGACCTTTACCTCTGCCACCTTGGCAGCAGCACGGGTGTTGTTGACTTTGGGGTTTTTGGGCGCATTATTTTTATTTTCTATTGGCTTCTGCACCTCATAGATCCGGGTTGCCTGTTCAATGACCCAGTCTAAAGATCTTTTCTCGTGAAAATCCCTCACGAGCTGGGTAATTATGTATTTGGGCAAGGCATGGAAAAACGTATTAATAAATTCTCTGCTATCCGTGCGCACCCTTCTTGTGGTCTGTGCAAAAGCACGCTTTAACTCCTGCACAAACTCTCGTGGGGCCTGATCCTCCCCACATTGTAAATTGTAGGCTGCCTTGCGATCCCTTGAGGATTTCTATGAGTAGAAAAATGTTTCAAGATGGCCGCCTTATAGGTGGACCATTTTAAATGATTTTGGTCCTCAGCCCCGCAAAGAAACTGGAGTATTCCGGGGAGAAGGTCCACTTTACATATTGAATACAGCTTTGGCTGTCTTTCAAATGGAAAGTCTCCATCATTTGCTCAAACAACTCTAAATGCTCCCAAACAGAATACTTGGCGTTCTTATGATAAGGCGTGATGACGCTCCTGATTGCCTTAATCTGCTTTAAGGGGTCCTTAAGCAAGGCCCTTTTTGTCTTATTGGCCCTTTTGGTCCGGGTAACCCTGGTCCATTCATCTTCTGACTCAGAGGCACTGCTCCCAGAGGTTCCCGTCTGTTCTTCCAGGTTTTCCCGGATTCTGCGAGCCTGGGAATGGCTGGCAGAATGTGGGGACCTGGTCTCCTGTGTCCTGTACCGCTCAGAGGAGTCTTCAGATCCCTCCTTGCTGCCAGGATTTGATGGGTACCCCCCCACTGACCTAACTGGGCAGTGGTTTTCAGGATGCCCGTAATGGGCCTACTCACCTGGGGTTCCCCATCAAATTGCACTGTGCTTGGGTGCCCATACCCGGATGCCCGCCCCTCCATTACTGGGTGGTACTGGCCTATGAGCCCCATGCTTCTGGCTGGATAGTAATCTGCAATCCCTGTGGCCCTGTGCTCATGTGCGCCAGGGGACATGGGGGTGGCAGAGTCCAGGGACTGAGAGAAATAAAGGCCTCTGGTACTAGAGCTCCTGGGGTTATGCTCAGGAGTTTCTCTTTCCCAGCGAACCTCATCTCTATCCGCCCCTGTTCCCTGTTGCAATGCAAGAGCCTGCGCCTTCAGTTCCTCAGTTAAGGCCTTACTAGACTCTATCAGTCTCTCCTGCATCGCTACCAGTTGTTGGAGTCTATCATTGTGCTGGCAGAGAGCCTCATTCTCTCTCTGCGTTTCCTGATTGGTCCTGGAGCACTGGGCCAGTCTTTGCTGCAGGAGGGTTACCTACTGAGCTGTGTCCCTATTGGCCTGCTCCTGTCTTGCCAGAGCCTCCTCCACCCTCCTGGTGTGCTCTAGCAAGTCCTGGTGTTCTTTTAGGAGGTCACCCAGTCCCTGGTGGGCCAGGTGAGTTTCTTCCATTTTTCTCCTTAAGTGGCAGACTTCCTGGCCTAAGGTGTCCCTTTCCTGACCAAGAGCTTGAATTTGTGACGCCAGGTCGTCCCTTTGCCTTTGGAAGGCACCAGCTTTCTGGCGCTCCTGATCAAACTCTGCCTGGGTATCCAGGTCTTTCAGGATCAGTTTATTGCTCTCCTCTTTCTCTCTGTTGAGTTGGATTTGCAGGGTGGCTACCTGCTCTGTGCATGCCCTGTTGAAATTGATCTGTTGCTCCAGCTTTTTCTGGCTCTGCAGTAGGGAGTCCAAACTGTCTTGGCGTTCCTTCTGCAAAGCCAGAATTCTGGTATCCTGGTCTGTCTTTTCCTGTTGCAGTATATCCATGTCCTCTTTTATTTTAATGATATACTGCCTACTATCATTCACTGACTCCTGGCTCCTCTGCAGCCTCTGTCCAGATCAGATTGGGCCTTCTGTAATGCCAGCAGTTGCCTACTCGCCAGATCTTGGCCTTCAGCACATTTGTCCTGCATGGCTCCCATATGTAAATATAAATATGCCGCTACCCTGGCAATCTTGTTGTGCTCATCCTTGGCCTTAGAGGACATACATAGTTCACTCAGGGCCACATGTAAGGGACCCTGGTCTCTCCATTTATCTGACCCTGTTTCCGTGATCTGGGGTGCGATTGCTTGCAACCAGACCGTCTGGTCCTGATGAGTCCACTCACCTCTCACAAATAACTTATGTAAGAAGTGCTCTCTGGCTATTTTCATGTCTACTAAGGTCGTCATTCTAGAGATTTGAGTTCCTGCCTGACTTACAGAAGTTTGTATTTTATTTTTGCAAAACAGACCTTTTCCTTAGAGCGTTCCTTTGAGGAGTGCTTTACAGCGTAACACAGCGTGGTGATCCGACCGGATATCTGTATCTGGTCAGCTGGCACGCTGTATTAATCTGCACAAATGGTAGATCTAACCCAAACGTCCCGCTCGAGCCCCCAATTTGTAAGAGGATTCAATTCAACACTACAGCTAAGTCAATGCCTAGTCTGGGATACTGAATGGAAACCCTTATTGATATATCTTTATGTCCAGTTCATGCGTTCTGGATGACTACCCCTATATAACACCCCTCTCTTGGAATCCCCCTGACCCCACTGAGCCAAGAAGTAGTTCTGTTTTGCAAGCTTAAAGGTTTATTTGATAATTTAAACAATATATATATATATCACGCTTTATAATAAATTAATAATTAAATATGACACTTAATCTGAGCAGTAATCAATAATGGATAGTCTGGCACTAGCACACTTGTGAATAGGAACAGAAGAATAAGGTGGTAGAGAATGCTTTATATAAGTTCAGATGTATGTAATGTTGAATGAAAATGCAATACAGAAATTACTCAATATGATTTCAACAAAACAATGTAATCACTTTTCTCTGGCAATCCCTTCCCCCCTTTATGCAATGCAAGGAAATGGAAGGAAAGCACACAGTTCTCAGAAATGCAATTAAATGTAATTCAGTTCACCCCAGCAAGCTTAGACTACAGAAGTTTGAAACACAGGCCCAAAATGCTTTTATATGTGCTGGCAATGAAGTGAAAAATATGCTAAAATGCTTTTAATTCCCTCTAGAGGTTCAGGGTGAGTGAAATATACTTGGGATGAGTTCAGGCTCACTTTAGCAAGGATCTAGGAGTAACTAGCAGGTTAAACAAATGTTTGGCAAATGAAAGCAAGAAAACTGCTGTTTTCACACGTGGAGAAATTTTGCAAATCGCAGCAAATTCGCGAGTGCGTTTTTCGCGATTGCGGCAGAAGTGTATGGGAATGCTAAGATTCTAAGCTTTCAGAGGAAAGTTACTCCAAGTTCCTAGCCCAAACGGTTATGGAGTTATGAGCGATTAAATAAAGGTAGTTTTTCGGATTTGGAATGTTAAAATTCAAAGCGACAGGTTACAGCTTTGCAAATGACAGGTGACAACTTCTAGTTAGATTAAAATAGATTGAATTATATTATTTTAACTAAGAGATTGGTTCTGCACAGTTCTGCTAGGTACTCACAATATATTTTTGAATTGGGCCTCGCCACGGATCTGGTCAGGTTTTAGACTGGACTCTGATCTGGTCTCGGCACTTCACAGTGATCTGGGTCATCTCTCTGGTTCTGCTAACAGTGGTCTGGGTCAGCTCTGCTCTCTCTGGGTTCTGGAGATTGATGGATTTGAAGTCTGGATCTCTGGATGTTGTATTGTCCGGCAGCATGCTCCGCAGCAAATGGAATTGAATCTCCCTATCTGTCCTGACTGTCTGCGTTTATGTGTTTTGAAAGTGGGTGGAAAGGCTAGCTTCCTAGGCCCTACCCCTCTCCACTTGTCATTGGCCACTTCATCCTCTTCCCCTTGATTGGGGGAATGAAATGAAGTGTCATCATGATGAGGTCTGTTTATGGTACAGAGAACCCACCCCTGTCAAATTACACACAATCTATATTTTGACCCAAAAGACATATTTGCACGGTACACATTTGTTTAAATTACATGCACCCATCACATATCACAGGAGGTATACCCTGTCCAAATCTGCTCTTCCTGAGAGCTTGCATTGAGAAATGGCAACATATTTCACTTTTTGGTCAGGTTACCAATATCAGATTCTTACTCAAATTTACCCAAATGTGTGCAAGGCATGCAGGCATTAATTGATGAAGTATCAGACTTTTCACATGCAGACATTTTAAGTAATACCCTCTTAACTGCTAGTTTGCCCCCAGATCATGCCACCGGTTCTAAATACCTCTTAAAATGTGGGCAGAAAAATCACAAGAATTATGGTATCATTTAAATAATTATGACAAGTCCGTACTATGAGTTATTCATCTTTTTCTAAGACCATATTCTGGCTACAGGGGTGTGTCTTTTCAGGTCACATGGTACAGAAACCAGTCTTTCCACTTTCTTCAAGCTCAGCCTCTGTCTCCAGTTTCTCCCCCTCCCAGTTTCTGCCAAGCCAGCTTGCTCTCACATGCAGTGCTCCTCCCCTTTCCTTCCAGGAGGAAGCCACATTTACGACTCCCACCAATAAAACATTTGCCTGAGTCAGGACAGGGCTTTGTTCAAGAGGAAGCCATTTATGGCCACTTCAATAAACCCTCTGCCTGGGTCCTATGTTTAGTCTCTAGCAGTCCCTTGATAATCCAATCAGAGAAGTGTCAGATCCCTTTTGGTGGGAGTAGCAAAAAGGCAGCTAGGCCTGGGAACACAGCAGTTGTGCAAGTCTCAACTCCTGTCGGGGGTAGCTGGTGGGCAGAATTCAGTTCCTTAAGCCAGGCCCCAGCTAATGTCACTTTTAGTTACCCAGTTTTCTGCATTCAAATAAAACTAACCATTTTACATATGCAGCTAGAATGCTGATTCTAAGTTTAAAACTATGACATTTAAACAATTGCAACCTATGTGACACTCAAAAGTAGGTCACTCATTTCTTTTAAACATTTAGGTTTTTAGTGTCTTTCAGTCCAAATTTACTTAAACTGCTGAAATCCCCAGCTCAGCCAGTCTTGTATAAACCTTCAAGTAACTTCAGAATATAACTTTACATTGGATCCACCTCTCAGTAAGTCTTTCTTTGGCCTGCTGTTCATTATTCAGTTTTACACGAAAAAGAAAAAAAAGTCTGGTGTTGTTTTAAAACGCCGGCTTTCTGATAGTGGTGAGTACTGGTAATGCACCCATTTTTGGGATTTAAGAAAATGAATTCCCCACAATTCTAGGTTGCTTTTGGCAATCAGCATTGCCATTCCCAATGGTTTCAGGCTACTGTGTGGGTAGTCCAATGGTGGTTTTAGGCAGTGCCCTTCTGTGCCCATAACATCGGCAAAATGGGTGGCGGCCTATTCTTGATGCACTTCCCGGGGCATTTTCTGGGAATCTCTGGCCATCATGATGTTTTCCATGTCAGTACTGCACAGTTTTGAGGTAGGGCTTGGATGCGTGGATAAAAGCATCCCACATTTTCTAGTGACAGAAACAGATAATCGAGGATACTAAGATGGAAGAGATAGTGGGGGCGTACCTCACACTTTTAAAGTTAATCAAAAATAGATTATGTGCATTTTCTTCGTTACCCCTTATTGCGTTTTATAGGTCAAAGATATCAGTTAATATCATATACAGTTGTGAATTGACAAACAACTGGAGCAGTAGGTTCTTTGATGTTTTGGAAGGGAGGATTTTGAGAGTTCTGGGTCTGCCGCTCACAGTACCGGTGAGCGTGATTAGGCTAGAGCTGGGTCTGGTCTCTTGGTGGCCCATATGATGAAGCAAAGTCTTTCCTTGTTTTCAAAATGTCTACAGCTGAGGAACCACATATTGACTACGACTTGAATAATATGATGGGTTAGGGACATACTCCCTTCCTATGGACATTCAAGAAAATATGTGAGTCATTTATGGAGCTATTAGGACTCTTGGGCATGTGATCTGATGAGATTCTAAAAAAAAAGGTAAAAATGTGGGAAAAACATAGTCGACCTAGATGACTTAGGAAGACTAAAAAGACACAGTGGGTAAGACTTATTTTATTTACAAATGGGGAGGTCTATACCTGAAAAAGTTTCCCTCAACAAAGCTAAGAGATTGGTATTTCTGATTCAGAATTAACTGTCTGCCGACACTAGAGTTGATGGGGCCTGAATTGGGGATTCCTATTGGATTGCGGTTGTGTAGATTGTGTGGAATGAATTGGAGACATTGAAGCATCTATTACTATTCTGCCCGGACTGATGGATAGGAGGTTTGCAACCTTTGAAACCTTTCTTAATTCCACTGCTGAGGTTTTATCGATAGCATAGGATTATGACAACCGCCCATTTGTCGCTCATGTTAGCCTTGGCAAAACTCCTGGTGTTTATCTTTGACAGACTTGACAAGGTTGTGGCTGGCACGCAAGTAGATCTAGTCAAGGCAATCAGTGCTTAGAGAGAGCGTTTTTTTTCTGTGTGTTCGACAACATGAAGCCGGTAAAGAGTTGCCGCGTCCCTCGTTTTGCCTTATCTACACTCAAACTCTGCATTGTATAAGTAAAGGGTTATTTGAAAGGCGGGTGAGCATTTTGAAATGTGAAAATGTGTTATTGAATGGAGGGGTTTGGGATTTGCCAACAGTATCTTTATTGCTTGCGCCCTGTATTTTTCTGTCTTTTCTTTTCTTTTTTAATGCAGTGTGTGTCTGCAATTTCTTGTATTGGGATCGTATGTATTCTGTTTGTATTATAATGTAAAATTACCGTGTGTACTATAAACATTATAAATTTTAAAAAAATAAAACAAAAGAAAAATGACATGGAAACCTTCCGTTGTTGCTGACAAAATAATGCTTTTACATCTTTCATACAGGACTAAGAGCTGGTTTTACAATCCCTAAGCGTGCCACTAATTCCAACAACTTGAACTGAACAAAGTGTAGAGGATACATACACAATGGACACGATTTGACATTGCAAGGTCCCTCACAGAGCTGCTTTGTATGGAATGTCAAACGCAATCTAACGTCTCCCATTTCCTGAAACGATTTCTTCTCATCGGCTACTTCTTCCATACATTTCAGTCATCCCTTCCATCAGAGCTGCATCAGAATGCACTGAAGATGATGAACACAAGCGCAGTGTGACTGAACAGTCAAATTACACGGAATCAATGGGAATTGAGTAGGAAATGGACAAGGGGCTAATGCCACGTGACAGGCATAACCTCAAGGACAGCAAGACATGCGCGTGCCACGATATAGACACACGGTCGAAGAGAGAGAGCCATGGCAGAAAAGGATACACGAGATACTAATGCAACTATAGATGTTGACAAAGTAACTACGATAAATAATGATGGGAATGCTGTTATATAAATAGCCTTTGAACAACCATGTACAGCGCAACATTGCCTGCTGAAAACATGGCTACGCATGTTGCTCCTACCGTTTTGTTCACGAACAAGTGACTTTCAGCTTCCTTTACAAATACTAGCATTCATTGAATAACAACATAATTGAGAAGGTGATTATTTAACTGACAGCACCTTTTCTAAAAAAAAACTGCAGTGAAGCACATTTTTGGTTCAATACAAATAATCACGTGTTTTTATTTTTGTGTATTATGTGCTATATAGTTCAAAAGAACTGTTTACATATCTTTGTACACAACTATAATATCACGTTGTCATCAATAATGCATTCTCAGCAGCATGTTTAAAACCAAATCAACTCATACAAATCACATCATTTTGTTAATACATCTGCAGATTCTTAATCTCCAGCTTTCTCAAGTAGTCCTTTTATGTTATTTTATTTATTTTGACACATATATGGCGCACCAAGCCGCAGGGCATCTAGGCGCGTGTGCTTATGAAAGTGGTTACAGTGAATGCTTATGAACAATGGTTACAGAGGTGGTTACAGTGGTTCCAAAGGGCTGCAGCAAGCACACAGGCAGTGGGTCAAATCTAGTAAGTTGCAGGAATAATCAGGGAACTGGGCAGCACAGGCTACATAGTCGAATCAGAGGGATGCATTACAGGTGGGCTTGCTGGCAGAGACGCACCATGTGACACCACGTTTTCGTATAATGCCATATTCCTATGATGGTTTCTGGCTATCAGATAGATGATATGAAAGGAATCAGATTGTATTACGTTGACATCATGTGTGAGTACAACATGCATACAGCTCCCTGCGTTTTATAGCGGTACATGATGTCTCTGTTTGTTTCCATAGTAACGCTGCATCTGCATAAACCACACCATCTATCTCTCTTGGATTTACAGTTCTTGGGCCAGTTACTGCTCGGGTGGAAAGTCGATTAAGACGTAGTACGTAGTAGGAAGACAATTCTCCTCAAGCCAGGACAGGGGGGCAAGGTTAGGTACTTCGGAGGGCATACATACTCACATTGGCAACTTACATATTCTTAGTAAGACTTTTCTTTGCCCAGATGATTGAAATTCATCCCCAATCCGATAACTTGAGCTTTCGTCTGAATGCTCTTGTGATATGGCCCACATCATGCTCCCAACAGGGAGTCCATCCAATTTCATCAAAAACTCATGTATTTTGTCCTGCACTCTTACATCAAGACTTTTCCGCTAGCCTTCATATGTCGCCCAAGTAGGCTCAGTAACAGGGACTCAGGTTTAGAATTTTAATGTACAGCAGTCCCCTGCGCAGGAGCAACATACCCACCAAAGATGTCAGTCCCAATTCTATTCTTAGCACCTCAATTGGTACGCATTGATGGAATCATAAAAGTCCCTTCCAAATGTTCCCCTTTAGTTTGTTTAGCCAAGTCATATTTGACATGAGGGTAGCTTCCAGCACGTATGTTATTGCTGGGACTATGCTATATTCATAGACCAACAATATTCCTTCAATCCTGTTCCCAGCTGTTCTCCCATCATAAGCCATCAAAATGGCAGTCCGAGCAACTTATTGTCTGCTCTCATTTGTATACCTAGATATTTGTATACAGGAGCACACTTAATGATGGACAATATGCTATCTGTTCTCCTCAACACACCCCGAGATCCACTGACTATCATAGCCTCAGTCTTATCCATGTTTATAATCAACTCGTTCTCCTGGACATATATTGTGAATTCATAGAAGCCCTTTCTGATGCCCACCAGAGTGTGGTCCATCAGGACTACCTCATTGGCATATGACAGACAGTGGATCCGCTGTGTGCCGACCTTGGATGCAAATCAATGGGCAGTGGTCAGCCTAGATGGTAGGTCAGCCAGGTAGAGATTGAATAGCATGGGTGCAAGGATGCATCCTTATTTTAAGCCCTTGCTGGTGGAAGTCCTTGCTGTACAAGCACCCATACTACTCACTCTTACCTGGCTACTCGTTCCCTGCTGTATCATTTCAAACACTGGCTCAGGTATGTTCCAACTCCTCAACTTCGCCCACAGTCGATCTCTAATGACTGTGTCAAAAGCAGACTTAAAGTCTGCATAGACCAAGTAGAGAGGAGGGTTACCATTAGATCTAGCCTCTGAGGTCAGAAGAGCCAGTGTGTAGATGCTATCAGAGGTAGAACAGTCAGCTGTAAACCCCATTTGGAGAGTGGACTGTATTTGCTTTGAATTTACCCACCTTTTTAGGTCCCTCAATATTAAGGATGCATAGAATTTCCCAGTTACGTCAAGCATTGATAAAAGACGATAATTTGCCAGCTCATTGTGATCCTTGATTTTATAGATGGGTATTAGTACAGGAATTAATTTTTCTCTCTATCATCTTCACCCTATCCTCGCCTTCAGGAGTAGCTCTTGACAGGCTATATTTTGCCTTGCTGATAGTAGGTTCATACACACCTGAATGCACTTTATCAACTCGGTTTACATGTACTTTCACAACCACCGCAACTTTATTGGTCCAATGGGAGAACCATTTCATAATTTCAGCAGCCGAATAATGGGGTTACTATACACTATGGCCTCCCATGCCTCCATGACGACAACTTTCATTTCCTCCAGATTTGTGTCTGACCATTAAATGTGGTCTAGCCCCATGTTTACCTCTGTATATCCTATGTGTAATTGGACCTTAACACTCTGTCCAGGTTTCCAGTTAATTTGACAAAAGAGGGGTCACTGCACAAAGTGTGCTGCGTCTTTGATGACATAACACTATCGCATCTAGTGGGCTGACAAAGAAATAATTATGCATTGCCTTTTCCCCCACTGCCCTCAAAGTATAATTTCCCAGCACATCTCCCATCATGTGATGTTTAGAATGCAGATTCCCTACATTTTTTTAGAATCTCATCCAGTGCTGGGCAACAGCATTTTGGGACCTCTGCCTCATATTACCCAGATGCTGCATATATTGTGCAGGCCTTATTCTTTGATTGTTGATGCAATGAGCATTGCATTCCCCGCCAATTATAATAGATCTGACCCCGGTCATCTGATGCCAATTTACTATTATTAGCGACACTCGGTCAAGTATACTACTTGTACTTCCACCCCCGGGATCATCATGCACATTGACCACCAGCAAATAGAGCAGTCCATCAGTTATGGGGATAAGGATTTCAGCTGCCAGTAAGTTTGCTCTATTTATTATGGTTTGTACCACAACATCACTTAAGGTCCCAAATATCAAACCTCCCATGGGTCTCCCCTTTGTGCCTCTAGTGTCCATGACTTGAACAATTATGTACTGATCCATGATTATAGGTTGGGATAGCCAGCACACTTGCAGTAGAAACACGTTGTATTCGAATAACAGCTTGCGGCCCCCACCCTTGTCAGTAAAGTGCCAGAGACCCTGGTTGTTTCATGCAAGGATATGTAACATTCAAGGTCTATGCTGTGCCTTTCCAGGCAGAAATTCAGTTGCAATCCCAATTTCAGCTCCCCCCTTTCAACTGTCTGCTTGCTCAACAGCAACTGCGTTATATTTCCCACTTTATCCCTGATGTTTCATGTGGAGTCTTTAGGCTCTATCATGACATGGGCAGTATCCTGGTGCTAATTGCGCCGAGATACTTGCCAATCTAATTTGAGTTACCGCAACTTGGTCTGGCACAATTTGTGCTGAATACTGAGTTGCGGGTGGGATGGTAAATCCCCATTCCGCATTGGGTCCATATTACCCAAATTGCGCTATTACCACTGGCAGTAATTGAGCTGGTAGTAAAAGCATCAAATATGGCCAAAAACGAGCAGTAAGTTGACATTTTTACCTCCAGCAAAAACCTGGATGTAAACCTCTAACTTACTGCCCAACTCATATTTGGGACAACCCTTCAATGTGGTGGTAATAGGGTTACTGCTGCATTTAATGGCTGAAGCCCAACTCTTGATTGTCTTCGCATCGCCTCATGAAGTCATGATGTGAGTCTCTTTTGGGCACTTTTGTGGGGACATTAGGCTCAATATCATAGCCGATATGCAAAAAACGTTGCTGATGCACTAGAATGTGGTCACCTGTAGGGCTCGTATAGGAGTATACCGTCAAGATCGATAGATATCAAAACCCTCAACTGAAGGATAGTATGGCTAATCTGCAATATGGCATTTGTGTTGTGCCATTTTCCCTCACCACTCGTGAAAAGGCTGTTGATTTTTTTAACTTTTCCATTAGCCCTCGTGCTACCAAATTACTTCTTAGGCTGAGTGTTATTTGGAGTGCTGGAACCCCTCTCAAAGTTTCATAATTGTCCATGATGGAGATTTGTTCCATACCTGGCAGGTACTTTACCTCTCCAGACAGCCCAATAGACTCAACGTCTTTGTCATTCATGTATTTGGCTTCACCCACCCCATCGCATTTTTCCCCTTTTATCTGTATTTGTGATTAGCCAGCTTGTCAAAGTTCTGGCCATGTTCTCTGCTCTTTATAGTTTCTTTTTAGATGTTTTCCTCTTTCTATAGGTTTGCTTCCTTCATCAATTGCACAGGCAGGTGAGTGGATTGTTTTGCGATACTCAGTAATAATATCAGATTGCCTAGGGACAGTGGTAGATTTCAGCAATTCCAATCTTTTATTTGTCTTTCTTTTCCAGTCATTGGGAAGATTGCTACTTCCTCTGGCTCGTCCTCCACAGTGGCAACCGTTAGGCCTTTATGTTTTTTGGACCTATTTGCCTTTCTTTCACCAGGTCTGTGTTAAATGAATTTATAGGTTTCTGTATTATGGTAAGGTCCAATTTCTCCAGCAGAATTTTTTGCACCCCAAAGTCATCATCGATTCTGCCACACAACTTTAGCAGGATCTTTACTGTGTATTACAGTGTTCCCACACAGTCATTTTCATGGGATGCTGTGCAACAGTCCTCTGCTGGTTATGCAGTGATCAAACTGCGGCAAAAATATTGCCTGTAAAATAAATTGCGGCAAACATGCCATGGTTTGCCCTGTTAAAGGTGTACCCCATTACAACATTTAAAGGGAGCAGAGGTTGTGGGGTTGTCCCCCGCTCCTCTTAAAAGGTATAATGGGTCCGAGGGTTGCGGGGTTGTACCCCACTTCCTTTTCATGGATTGCAACGTCAAAACCACTGCAAATTTGCTGTGATATTTTGTGTTCACAGCCATTTTTGCCGCGATTTTAACACATGGAACCCTCTGCTGTGCACTCTGTCACTGATGTCACAAATGACTCAGCAAAGAGAACAGGGTTTGTTGATAGTCATTCTTTTGGCGAGCATGTGTCAGCTACTTGCTCATTTTTTTAAACTTTATTTATCTTTGCACACAGGTACATCACATATTCATATATATTTCATTACATTACACTACATACATCGTATACCACGATTGGCGATCCGAGGCCACATTTTCATTTTCAGCCTTGTCTGACAAGTATTGTTTAAATCTTGCCCATATGTTCCTAGGCCTTGAAGACCGAATCAATGTATAGTTCTTCAGTGTCATGTGTCCACACCATATCCTTATCCCAATCTGTCTTGGTCAGAGGAATTGTGTTTTTCCATCTCATTAATATCGCCCTTTTAGCAATCAAGAGACCCAGATTTAGCAATTTCTTCCAGATTGGATTAATTTTCCCCACCTCTCCCAATATACATAACCTCAGTGTCCATTCAACTGGTTGGTCTGCCATCTCATCCAGTGCCTGACAAACCCCAGCCCATACTTTCTCATTTTGACTATCTTGCACACCACTGAGATCTGCAGTTGCTCTAGGCACCAAACCTTTTCAGTGTCATTTCTTTATTTTTGTAATGATTAGCGTAACTAAGAGAGAGTTGTTGTTGATGGTTGCAGAATGCTGTGCCTGGCTTTCAGTCGGGTCTTCGCTCAGGACTATAGTTGGGACTTGGCTACCCACTTAAGCACCATAATAATCAGTGATTTTCCCACATTGGGTTTCATCCCCTGTACTATTTTTGTGTTTGGAGGGGTTTCTTTGTTCATTGACCACCATCTGTATGTCATGTCCTGGGCAGTTTCCCTAACCCCCTTAGGTTTAGACCTGAGGTCACATTTGGCTTTCTGTTGGTTGCGTGCTGCCATGTCTGTAATGAAGTTTGTGGCATGGTGTTTTAAGTGCAATATGACTATGGGCCTCATTCCGAGTGGGGCGGTAAGGGATACCGGGCACCGGTAAGGAGACCGGTGCCGGTAATCCCTTAGCGCCCTACTACGAGGTCCCATAGCGGGTCCCTTCCTTAACGCCTGGTCTGACAAGGTGTTAAGGGTGGGACCCATTAAGGGACCAAGGTGCAAATAACGGGCTTGGCATACGCCGGCCCATTATATGCGCCCTCTCCATTCCCATTGAGCCCTATGGGGGCTCAAATGGGAATGGGGAATGGTTTGGTGAATGGGGACTTACTGGTCCCGCCAAGGTCTGACTAGACCGGTAAGTCCCCATTGCACCAAACCGGACACGGTACCCTTATTGGTGGAAGTCATGGCGCAAATAGCGCCATGACTACCACCAACCTCGGAATGAGGCCCTATATGTTAATTTGCTGATTTTTGTTTCCAACAAAGAATGCACTTACTTGTTTTCTTTTCCCACAAAGGTCCTGTTTTATGAATTCACAGCTGTAGTTTTTCCTCGCTTTCTGCGGCCAGCAAGCTGTGGTCTGGAAACCCACTTAGAGTGTGCTGGCACACCGCATTTGGATTTTACAATAGTGGCAGGCTAAGATGTTGCACCCGCAACGCTAATCCAGCAGGGAGAACTTGTGTCACTAAATTAAACACTGATCTTGCCAGCTCGTGTCTCTCCCACTTTCACCACAGCCCAACAGAGAAACAGCGAAACTCGCAGGTGCAATCTCCTGGTATGCATGTGATGGTGCGAATATCAGCCACATTGATCAAGTTCAGTCTAAAAAGGGGCGGGTGCTGGAATTGCCAGCAGTATCCACAAGAATCGGCTTTCCCTCAGAGCAGAAGAGCAAAACAGCCCTCGCAGGTGCTCTCTTCCTAAACATTGTTGATTAATTTTCAGGCAATAGTTTGGCATGTGGTGCATTGATTAAATTGCAGGAGTAAAGCGCAGTATGTCATTATATTGGGCCTCATTACATGGACGGTGGTAAGGGTTAACGGCCACCGTTAGTGGTACCGGTGACCGTTAACCCTTATCACCTTACTACGAGGTCCTTTGCGGGTTGGAGACTTTAACGCCTGCTTTTTGCAGGCATTAAAAACCAACCCGCAAAGGGACCAGGGAGCTAATTACGGTACTGCAATTTGTGGTGCCGTAATTAGCACCTTCCCCATTCCCATTATGCCCTATGGGGCAAAAATGGGAATGAGGAAGGGCAATGGGGGAAGGGGGAATTACCGCCCCACCAACCTTGGAATAGGGCGGTAATTCCCCTTTCCTCAAAGGTGGTGCCGGTATTTTACCGGCATGGACCAAGGTGCTAAGGACCAAGGCCACATTACACGGACGGCGGTGGACCAAGGTGCTATTAGCACCTTGGTCCACCGTCGTCCGTGTAATGAGGCCCATTGCATTAATAAAGAACAGGTTGAGTCAACACAGTCTAGATAGGCCAGTGTGTGAAATATCAACCACTTTTGCAGGGACATCAATGCACCAAATGCCATTGTGTTGGAAGTGACATCACACATGCCATTACAAGATATTTGGGGTCATTACGACCCAGGCGGTAAGTACACCAACTTTACCACCTTGGTGTAAACTACGTTTACACCATGGTGGATGGCGGATTTACCGCCCCATTCCAAGGTGAGTGGGGCGGTAAATCCCCATTTCCCATTTACCCTTCCACATTCCCATTTTTGCCCCATAGGGCATAATGGGAGTGGGGAAGGCGCTAATTACGGCACCGTAAATTACGGTGCCGTAATTAGCACCAAGGCGGTTTAGCGCCAAGAATTTTAACGCCTGCTAAAAGCAGCCGTTAAAATTGGAACCAGGCGTTAAGGGTTAACGACGGCGTTAACCCTTAATGCCTGAGTTGTAATGAGGCCCATTGTGTAATATTAACTTTGACCAGAATGACATCACATGAAGTGAGGTCACATGAATTTTGACCCAGTATGATATCACCAGATGTGGCATTGCGAGTGGGGGAGGGGTAATTAAATATGTTTAGTAAAGTAAGAAATAGTTAATAAAACGACAGACTACTCCATGTAACAAAAATAATGTAACTAGTGTGCAGCCTCCATATGCTGTGATTTAACTAATATCGCATAAGAGAGTTACAGCCTCATAGGTCATTTATGTCAACTTGGTGGCAGTTAAAGCCTCACACAACTTGTATATTCATAATATGCTCTAAACATCCCCACATTCTAAGGTGCTGCCGTAACATGCACAGTATGCCATCCTTTATGCAGCTAGTGGGCATCATTACGAGGTGGCCGGTAACCCGCCGGTGCCACCGATGGGTTGCCACCGACCCCGAAACACTATTTCCGGTACTTGACTTCCCAGTGCCAACAGGACATTACAAGTCCCGGCGGCACGGGAAGTCAGGTATCGGATTTGGTAAGTACCCATTCCCCTGGAGTCCTAGAGGAATGCGGATTCAGAAGCACCGGCACTGTTGCTAAAGGTGCTGGTGCTTCTCTGACAACTGTGCAAATGTATTTATTTATTAACATTTAGAAAGCGCACAACAGTGCAAAGGCATAATACTTAGTTACAAATACATTCTGGTTACATGGAAAATACAGGAAGTTACAATGATAGATTTTTGGTTGCAAGGGGAGAGGAGGGAAAAGGTGAGGGTAGGATGAGTGTAAGTAGAAGGCGTGCAAAGTTAGTTGAAGAGTGTAGTTTTTAGCTCTTTCTGGAAGATTTGGAGGGACGTCTCGGCTCTGAGAGTGTTGGGAAGGGCGTTTTATAGATTATGTGCTATATGAGAGAACCCGATCCCACCTGCTTTGGCTCTTTTAATTTGAGAAATGCATAGTTGGTTGGCGTAGCAGGTTCTTTTGGGACATGAGGAGGTATCTCGGGTGAAGATTTCTGATAGGCAGGTCGGGACTGTGAGGGTATATATCTTAAAGGTGATACGTTCCTTGATGGGGAGCCAGTGAGCGGCTCACCTAGCCTGTGCGATATGGTCTCTTTTCGGGATGTTTAACGCCTATCTGAGAGCATTATTTTGTATGACTTTTAAGTTTTTTGCCAAAGTGCCTGCTAAGAGGACATTGCAATAGTCTAGTTTGGCCCCAATGGTGGCTCTAGCTATTGACAGACAGTTCTGTTTGGAGAGGAAAGATGTTACGGCATTTTTTTAGCTTGGTGGTGTGGGCAGAAGGGGACACAAAGGCACTGACCTGTTGTGTCATAGACAGGGTAGAATCTAAGTAGACACACAAAGTCTTTACCGAGGAGGAGACCGAGAAGATAGAGTTCTCGATGGTGAAGTTGCCGTATTGGTCATCAAGTTTGGATAACATTTCTTTGGGGCTAATAATAATAATCTCAGTTTTATCCCGAATGAGACATAACCCATTTACCACCATCAATGCTTGAATAGTAGCGTATGTAAGATGGAGAGCAGCGGCGTCTTGGGCATAAGAGTCAGAGAGAGGCAGGAGTACCTGCATATCATCGGCATAGTTGGTATATGCTATGCTGAGGGAGTCCAATTTGTCAAAAGAGTGAACAGGTTGTGCAGCGCTGTGCAAGAGTACTAAGGGTCTTTGCAGTGTATGGTGGTTGGGTCTACGTTGGCTTGGTTTGAGAAGACCTTTATGGCTCTTTCTTCTAAAAAGGCTGTAATCTATGACAATGTCTCTTTGGAGAATTGTGCCGCATGTGTGAGGTGTGAGGTGAGAATCTTGTGATCTACAAAGGCGGCTGAGAGATCAAGGATTAGGAGGAGGGCTGTCTTACCTTTGTCCATAATATCTGTTATTTGATTTTTAAGGTCTAGGAGGGCAGTTTCTGTGCCATGACATTTGCAAAATCCTGATTGTCTTTTGCCAAGGATCTTGTTAGATTTGAGGAAGTGTTGAATCTGGTTGTGCGCTGCTTTATCCAGGATTTTTAGGAGGAACGGGAGGGTGATAGGTCGGTAGTTCATGGAAGTTGGATCTATGGCAGGTTTTTTTAATAGCGGGCTGTAAGAGGATTCAATCCCGCACTACAGCTAAGTCAATGCCTAGTCCAGAATACTGAATGAAAACCCTTATTGATATATCTTTATGTCCAGTTCATGCGTTCTGGATTCTGGAGATTGATGGATTTGAAGTCTCTAGTTTGTCTCTCTGGAGGTTTGATGGAGGTAAATATGGATTTTTCCGGCAGAGCTTCCAGCTGCAAATGGATTTGAAAAGTCTCTATCTGTCCTGTCTGTCTGCTTTTATGTGTTTAGAATGTGGGTGTGTTCTAGCATCACTGACCCTACCTCTCTCTCAGCTTCTAATTGGTCAAACTTCCATTTCTCATTTGATTGGGGGAGCTAAATTGTGTCAGAGTGATGTCATTTTACAGCCTGCAGAGAGTCCACTCCTCCTGTCAACTTGCACACATTCTATATTTAATAACAAAAGACATATTTGCACAGGTAAACATTGGTTTAAAATTACATGCACACATCACATATCACAGGAGATATACCCTGTCCAAACTTTGCTCTTCCTGGGGGCTTGCATTCAGAAATGGCACATATTTCACTTTTTAACTGATTTTGCAATTCCGGACATTGACCCAAATTTACACACATGTGCGCAAGGAGTATGGACATTAATTGATGAAGTGTCAGATTTTTCACATGCACACATTTTGAGTAATATCCTCTTTTCCGCTAAAACCCCCCTGAACATGCCACCGGTTCGAAAAACCTCTTAAAATGTGGGCAGAAAAATCACAAGAATTATGGTGTCATTTATAAAATTTTCACATGTCCGTACTATGAGTTATTCATCTTTTTCTAAAACCATATTCTGGCTATAGAGGTGTATCTTTTCATGTCACATGGTACAGAAACCAGTCTTTCCAGTTTCTGCCAAGCTCAGAGACCCTGCCCCTCCCAGCTTCTGCGTAGAGGAAGCTCCATTTACGACTCCCGCCAATAAAACATTTGCCTGAGTCAGGACAGGGCTTTGTTCAATTTCCTGCAGAGCCCAGGTAATTCAATCAGGGAAGTGTCATATCCCTTTTGGTGTGAGCAGCAAAAGGGCAGCTAGGCCTGGGAACACAGCTGTGACTCAAGTTTCACTCCTGATGGGGGTAGTTGCCAGGGGGAATTCAGTTCCTTGAGCCAGGTTACAGATAAAATGTCACTTTTTGTTCCCCAGTTTAAGTCAAGACATTTTTTTTACATATGCAGCTAGAATGCTGATTCTAAGTTTAAAACTATGACATTTAAACAATTGCAACCTATGTGACACTCAGAAGTAGGTCACTCAGTCAATTTGAACATTTAGATTTGTAGTGTCTTTCAGTCCAAATTTACTTAAACTGCTGAAATCCACAGGTCAGCCAGTCTTGTTATAAACCTTCAAGTCACTTCAGAATATAACTTTACATTGTATCCACCTCTCAGTAAGTCTTTCTTTGGCCTGTTTTGGGTTCATTTATTCAGTTTTGCAAAAAGTAAAATCTGGTGTTGTTTTAAAATGCCGGCTTTTGGATAGTGGTGAGTACTGGTACTGCACCCCTTTTTGGGATTTAAGAAAATGAATTCCCAACAGTTATGGGTTTGCTTTTGGCAATCAGCATTGCCATTCCCAATGGTTTCAGACTACTGTGTGGGTAGTCCAATGGTGGTTTTAGGCAGTGTCCTTCTGTGCCCATAACATCGGCAAAAATGGGTGGCAGACTATTCTTCATGCACTTCCCTGTGCATTTTCTGGGAAGCTCTGGCCATCATGATGTTTTCCATGTCAGTACTGCACAGTTTTGAGGTAGGGCTCGGATGCATGGGTAAATACATCCCACAAGCCCCCCTCTTGCGATGGCCATTCGGTTTCACTGATGGGACTCGCAAGACCTGGGATGTTTCTTCATCTTCTTCCAATAGATGGCACAGTTCAGCATCTTTTCTCCATCCGGTCGGATCGATCGGTTCTCCTCGCCAGTCCTGATGGGAATATTGGGCGGTACCCCGGGCCCATTGGATCTTCGTTCCCGGTCCCTGGGTCATCCTCCTTGGCCATTCTCCATGGTTTCATCTCTCCTAGGATAATAAAGCAAAAGCGGCAATACCTACTCATAGACGTTTTTCCACCACTGTTGAGATAGTGGGGCAGCATATGCATTTCATCATAACAAAACATTACATTCTTATTTTGAAAAAAAAAACAGTATAACTAAGAGACAGTTTCATGCAAATCACAATATTTTAGAGACTAGATATGGTATGTTTTATGGTTGGAACTGAATTAATCTGAGACAGTACCCGCTAGGATTCCAGAGGATTCCTCCAGTTGTTGCAGAGTGTGCCTGGGATGGCAACATTTCAACTGGTTTATGTGGACCCACTTGTCTTCCCCCGCTGCCAAAGGACCTTTGGGGATGTGGATTTTGTAGGCCACAGGGGAGATTTTGTCGATGATCTCAAAGGGTCCCTTCCATGTAGGCAAAAATTTGCGCTGCTTGGCCTGGTTCCTTTGGAAGTTGTATAGATAGACCCGGTCCCCCACCTGATATTCCTTCCTGGAAGTTTTCAGGTCATAATGGGTCTTCATGCTATCAGCCGATCTTTCTAGATTCCGCTGAGCGTAAGCAAAAGCATGTTGGAGGTGTTTCCTTACATTCTCCACATACTCATGAGTAGTGGAGGCATTTATCAGTGTCTGCTCTTGGGTCCTGTAGAGCAAATGCTGGGGAAGCACCATCTTGCGTCCAGTCATCAACTCAAATGGTGACATTTTGGTTGCAGATGAAGGGGTAGATCTGATGGCCATTAGGACCAGAGGTAATCGGATATCCCAACTTGGCCCAGAATCTGCCACAAACTTTTTTTAAGATGCTCACAATTGTCCGGTTATATCTCTCTACTGCCCCAGAAGAAGCTGGCCGGTAAGCAATATGCAGCTTTCTCTTGACCCCCAGTATCTCCCACATCTTTGTCATTACTTCACTGGTGAAGTGGCTACCTCTGTCTGACTCAATCCTTTGAGGTAGACCAAAACGGGAAAAGATGTGGTTAATCATCAAGGCAGCTGCAGTTTCTGCCTTGCAATTTGGGGCTGGGAGACATTCCACCCACTTGGTAAACAAGCATGTCACAGTCAACATGTACTTATTCCCCCTAGCCGAGCGAATCACAGGGCGTACAAAGTAGATTTGTAAATCTGACCATGGCAGTGTCATCCCCCTCTTTTGGAGAGGCGCACGGTGCGTGAGGGATGATGGCTGAAATTGTGCACACACAAGACACCCCTTCAAGTATTGGTCGAGGTCCTGCCCCATGTGTGGCCAGTATGCAACCTCTCTTAAGATTTCCAGTGTTGTGTGAAACCCCCTATGACCGGCAGTGGCCGCATCATGGGCGTGACTTAACATCAGGCTTCGGAATGAGGTAGGAACCACCCACTGATCGTGGCCAGCTTTGGATTTCCTTACCAACAAACCGTCTTGGATCCGGAACATTTTTGGACACTTCATCAACACTCTTAGGTGGTCTTTCCCAATGTAATCGGTATCCGTCAGGGGAAAGTTCTCAGGGTCCTCAAGGTGCTGGTAAAATTTACCAATTATTGGATCCCCCTTCTGAGCGGTAATCAAATCAGCATCAGGGGGCTCCTTGCTCCATTGTGCAATTGAAAGGTCGTTGTGAGCATTTGTCTGGGACCTAGTGATGGCAGTGACCTATATTTCCCCCAACAGGGACTCAGTCTCAATTAGATCCCCTTGGATGGCCCCGGTTTTGGCCAGCTGATCAGCTAAGTCATTTCCAGTTTTGTCTGGTCCCTCTACTTTGGAATGACCCTTGATCTTTTTCCAGTAGATGGTCATCCCATTCGATGTGATCAGATCATCAATGTTTTGGATCAACTTCCCATGTTTCAAGGGTTTGTTGTTAGCACATAACATGCCTCTGGTTTTCCAATTAACCAGGTGCTCCACGAACCCGTTCCGTACATAATCCGAATCTGTGATTATGACCAGTTCGTGGAGTTGATGCTGGACAGCAGTGAGGATGGCCTGATGCACAGCCATCAATTCTGCCACCTGACTACTTCGGGGACCAATTTTGTATCCAGCGGGGGGTTCTGGGGACTCATTCACCCATGCATTCCCTACGCCGGCCACCAGTTCTTTCTCCCCGTCGTTGTCAACATGGTAAGAGCATCCATCCACATAGACAGTGGGCATTCCCTCACACTTGTCTTCTTCAAAGACTTTGTGTGGCGAATTAAGGTATGCCTCCATGTTGTCCTTTATTTTTAGACTTTCGTCCTCGAGACAGTTTTCTCTGGCACAATCATGCAAGTCAGCCAGACCTTGCGCGAGGGGACTCTTCTTGTTTTGGCCATATCTGACCTCCACAGGAAAGCCTTGCATTGACAGAGTCCAGGAAGTAATTCGGGAATTACTCACATTTCCGGCCCGGATTCTGTCACTTTGGAGATATTGCAGAGGCTGGTGTGGAGTCTCCACTATGATGTGTTCCCCCTGGATAAACGGGCGGTAATTCTTCAATGCCCACACCGTTGCCAGGAGTGCCTTCTCACAATCGTTGAATTTTTCCTCCACAGAGGATAAAGTTTTGCTCGCATAGGAGATTACTTTATTGACCTTGTCATGCTTTTGGTATAATACTGCCGTCAAGCACGTATTAGAGAACCCCGTCTCCAGGAAGAACTCCTTGTTTCTGACAGGGTAAGCTAGGCAAGGCGCTTGTGAGAGGCTTCTTTTGAGTTGTCTTACTGCCTCGGATTGTTCTGGACCCCATTCCCACTTGACCCCCCCCTTCAGGAGATGAATCAGGGGTCTGGTGATCTCTGCGTAGGCCTCAATGAACTTTCTGCTGTAATTGGTCAGTCCAAGGAGGCTCCTTAGTTCCCGCAGAGTTGTGGGGTCTTTCAGTTTCTGAAGTGCTTCCACTTTCTTTTCCTGGGGACAGAGACCATGAGGAGTAATCTCATGCCCCAAGAAATTAACACGGGTTCTACACCACTGTGCTTTTTGAAAGGAAAGTTTTGCTCCGGCGGCCCTCAACTGGGTCAGAACATAACGGATCTCCGCTATGTGTTCCTCCACAGATGAACTTTTGATGAGGACATCATCTACATAAGCCAGGTTACCCCTTGCACCCAGGTCGGGCATGGCCTTATGTAGGAAAATATTGAACTCATTACCGGAGTTAAGGTATCCGAAGGGCGTCCGGGTCCATGTATACTGTTGGCCCCCAAAGGTAAAAGCCAGTTTGTATTGGTCCTCCCTACTGACAGGCACAGTCCAGTATCCATTGGTCAGGTCTATTGCAGTGAATACCTGTGACCCCTGAATCTGGGCCAGCCCTTGGTCAATGTAGGGCAGAGGCCATCGGGAAGTATGGACCCGTTTGTTGAGCTCCCTGAGGTCAGCACAGAGTCTCCACTGGCCGTTTGGCTTCAATATTCCCAGCACTGGATTATTGAAGGTGCTGTGGGCTGGACGGATTATTCCCCGGGACTCAAGGTTCTTGATTATTTCAGTGAGGGACTCCATTGATGCGAGAGGCAAGCGATATTGCTTCACAAACACAGGAGTCATGCCAGGGTCCGTGGGGATTGTTGTGGTGTGGATGTCGGTGCGACCACAGTCATATGAGTCTACCGCAAAGAGATCTTGGAAATCCAAGAAAACTTGTTTCAACTTTTGCTTTTGTTCCAGAGTCACACAGGCATCAGCTAGGTTGACTCTCTCTTCCACCATCTGCCTGAAGCCTGGAAAGTCTTCTGGTTTGGCTATTTCAGCGGCCTCCTCCAGCTGGGTGGAGAAGTCCCTGGTCAGAGTGCTGATTTGGACTGGAGGCTTCAGGTGGAAAAGGCAGCCCTCATGGACCTGCAAAATCACCTCATCCCTCCTGAAGTCACACGTCACATCTTCCTTACCATAAGGGCAGGAAGTGTACACCAGGAAGTTCCCCCCATGCCGGGTAAAAATCCTGTCTGGTGTTGTATTGTCCTCACTGTCACTGTCAAAACAGTCCTTGGGGATTGGTCCTAACAGTTCATTTACTAAGTCGATGGAAAAATGTCGGTCATCAACCGCCATTCCAATATTGGTGCCTGCGGCTAGAGTAATACTCTTCAAGTCGCTGTTATCCACCTCTATTGGAATGGTGTCATGTTCTATGTTGACTAATGGAGTTGGGTTTACCCCCAACCCTTGCTGTTGGAGAGAAGCGTTTAGATGTATGTAAGCATCAGGGTTTTTCAAATGTTGTCCTCTTTTAACTTTCACTTCCAGGGAGAATTGTCGGGTCCTTTCTGGGATGGTGACTTCCTCTTTAATCTGAATTTCAACTGCATAAGGTAGCAATTGAGCTGACCTAAATGCTTTTTCTGGATCATCAAAGCCCATGGGATTATCCGCTAATCGGGACCAAGCTTTGAAGTTTATTAGGTCCAAACTAATGGCAAAGCGATTGAAAATGTCACTGCCTAAGTAAAAGGCGGCAGGGACGTCTCGCACGACCCAACAATTATGGACAATGCTCTTGTTGCCAATGGAGATTTTGAGCATACACCTGCTTGGCAGGAGATGTTTGGAATTAGGTGCTTCCAGGTCCATTTCCCATTTGTCTATCAGTTTGAAGGTGGGAATGGCTGGATCTTTTGGGAGTTGGCGGAACATGGCTTCGCTGATGAAGCTCTTACCGTTGTTCACACACACTCGAGCGAGAACAGAGTCCTTCCCATCATTTAACTGAACAGGGATGAACAACTGCTCTCCAATTTGCTGAATATCAGCCAGGCTCTGAGCTGATTTCACATCTTTCTGGACTATAGGAGTGGGAGTTTCTGATTGTGGATTAGTATAGAATCTCAGAGTGTTTCCTTCCAGCGTGGAGTACCACTTTAGACTGGAAGGAAGGTTGATTTTCAGAAATAGAGAGGACCCCCCATCACTAGTCTGTTGTCCTACTGCTATTACTGTCACGTCTGGAATTTGGCTATTCTGGAAGTGAAATTCTACTTGGTCAGAATTTTGTTCAACCATGTGGCAGGTGCCGTTTAAACTAACATGGTTAACACTCTGTTTTAATTTTATTGGTCGGCTAGTCTGGGTCCAGAGGACCTTGTTTACGCAATCTATTAGGGGTGACAACCTTCTCAGGAGGTCATTCCCTAGTAAACAAGTGGTGCCCTCTGGGGTCACAACTATGACCGGGTGTTTCAACTTATGTCGCCCAATTTTAATGTCCAAATCTGCCGTCCCCTCGATGGGAATTTCCTTCCCGTCAAAGTTCTGCAGTTGTCCAGGAAGAGAGGTGAGAGGAATTTGGTAATTCTCTCCCCTTCCTGCATTCAGTTCGTCAAAGGCCCTTCTGGACAGAAGGGTAGCTTGAGATCCAGTGTCCACCAGTGCCGAGATTGTACCCTGCCCCTGTACTTGTACCGGGGCATAGTATCTTCCCTCCTTCTCCTCAAGGGGGCACAGATAATGCACATTTTTGGACAACTGGTGGGCTAACTTTCTGGTTTTGGACGTCGCTAGCGAAGAGATTTGGGCGGAATTCTGTGGAGAGCCTTGGGAATCTGAAAGAAAAATTTGGCAACTGGAGATCAGAGCCATTGTGGGTTCCCCTGGCTCTGGTTCCGGGCCGCCCCCCCCTTTTTGGAGGCAGTCACCAGGATGGGTTTGAACCAGGGGATTTTCTTGCTGTTGGTTCTGGGATGAGATGGTGGGCGGCGGTAGCTCAGTCTCCACATCTCCCCAGTCTGGATTTGCATCCCTAGGGACCCATTTTTCTTTGGGAGGAGTTCCCCCCTCTCTGAAGGAGAAGATCCTTTTCCCAGGATCCTCTGAGGATCCCTCTCCCTCAAATTGGAAGATCTGTACCTCCTCCTCAAACCGAGTCTGTTTGGGTCTTTTGTTTCTCCTACCACCCCTCTGCTCCTTAGGAGGCAGACTTTCAGGGGCAAGAGACTTTGTTTCCGGTTCCTGGGTTTCCAGGGGCTGTTTACAAGTGAGGAAGGAAGCTTCCTCCAAGGCTTTACACCCCCCTTCCCTTCGTGCCTCCTCCCTGGGAACCGGTGAGTTATCGGGGTGCTGCCCCCGTCATTGTTCTGGAGCACCAGGTCCAGAGTTGGGTGCGTTCTGCGCCGGCATGCTGATCTGAGGGTTATGCTGAGCCCTCAGTATGTGACCCATATCCCGCGCCATGTTTTGAACCTGGCGCTCTAACTGGGAAACCCGCTCAGGCTGATACGGGTCCCTGTTTTCTCCCCTGGGCTGATCCCGGGAAGGGTAGCTATCCCTTCTTTGGTAGTACCCTTGGTTGGGAAGATTTGGGTACCCCTCCACCCTTGGCCTCCCCTCTCCCGGATTAGGTTGTCTGGGCTCAGGGAATTGGGGAAAGAAGGATGGATGGTTTTGGGGCTGAAAGTCGGGTGGATATCTGGGGAAAAAGTTCTGCCCAGGGTTTGGTAAATTTCTGCCCTCCTGTGGAAAGTTTGGAGGGAAGTTCCCTGGGTTCGGTGCTCGGTTGGATCCCCCCCCACACATAACCCAGGATGGGTCGATTTCCCTTGTAACGGGGACTTACATAATCAGGAGAGCGAGGGACCCCATTTGTGGGGCTGCCTCCTTGGCTCCCTGTCTGTGACTGACCCGAGGACCTCCTGGGCCTAGCATTATTAGGTGCAGGTAGGTTTTTAGGTCCCCCCATCTCCAAATCCAAAACGGGGGTGACCTTTACCTCTGCCACCTTGACAGCAGCAGGGGTGCTGTTGGCTTTGGGGTTTTTCTGGGCATTACTTTTGCTATCTACCGGTTTCTGCACCTCATAGATCCGGGTAGCCTGTTCAATGACCCAGTCTAAAGATCTTTTCTCGTGAAAATCCCTCACGAGCTGGGTCATTATGTATTTGGGCAAGGCATGGAAAAACGTATTTATAAATTCTCTGCTATCCGTGCGCACCCTTCTTGTGGTCTGTGCAAAAGCACGCTTTAACTCCTGCACAAATTCTTGTGGGGCCTGATCCTCCCCACATTGCAAATTGTAGGCTGCCTTGCGAGCCTCTTGAGGATTTCTGTGAACAGAAAAATGTTTCAAGATGGCCGCCTTATAGGTGGACCATCTTAAATGATTTTGGTCCTCCAGCCCCGCAAAGAAACTGGAGTATTCCGGGGAGAAGGTCCACTTTACATATTGAATACAGCTTTGGATGTCCTTCAAATGGAAAGTCTCCATCATTTGTTCAAACAACTCTAAGTGCTCCCAAACAGAATACTTAGCGTTCTTATGGTAAGGCGTGATGACGCTCCTGATCGCCTTAATCTGCTTTAAGGGGTCCTTAAGCAAGGCCCTTTTTGCCTTATTGGCCTTTTTGGTTCGGGTAACCCTTGTCCATTCGTCCTCGGACTCAGAGGCACTGCTCCCAGAGGTTCCCGTCTGTTCTTCCAGGTTTTCCCAGATTCTGCGAGCCTGGGAATGGCTGGCAGAATGTGGGGACCTGGTCTCCTGTGTCCTGCGCAGTTCAGAGGAGTCTTCAGATTCCTCCTTGCTGCCAGGATTTGATGGGTACCCCCTCCACTGACCTAACTGGGCAGAGGTTTTCAGGATGCCCTTAATGGGCCTTCTCTCCTGGGGTTCCCCATTGAACTGTACTGCGCTTGGGTGCCCATACCCGGATGCCCGCCCCTACATACCTGGGTGGTACTGGCCTATGAGCCCCATACTTTTGTCTGGATAGTAGTCTGCCATCCCGGTGGCCCGGTGCTCATGTGCGCCAGGGGACATGGGGGTGGCAGAGTCCAGGGACTGAGAAAGATAAAGGCCTCTGGTATTAGGGCTCCTGAGGTTATGCTCCTGAGTTTCCCTTTCCCAGCGAACCTGGTCTCTATCCGCCTCTGCTCCCTGTTGCAATGCAAGAGCCTGCATTTGTGCTTTCAGTTCCTCTGTTAAGGCCTTACTCGACTCTATCAGTTTCTCCTGCATCGCTACCTGTTGCTGGAGCCTCTCATTGTGCTGGCAGAGAGCCTCATTTTCCCTCTGTGCTTCCTGATTGGTCCTGGAGCACTGGGCCAGTCTTTGCTGCAGGAGGGTTACCTCCTGATTCCCATCCCTACTGGCCTGCTCCTTTCTTGCCAGAGCATCTTCCACCCTTCTGGTGTGCTCTAACAAGTTTGCATGCTCTTTTTGGAGATCACCTAGCCCCTGGAGGGCCAAGTGATTTTCTTCCGTTTTTCTTTTTAACTGGCAGACTTCCTGACCTAAGGTGTCCCTTTCCTGAGTAAGAGCCTGCATCTGTGCCGCCAGGTCATCCCTTTGCCTTTGAAGGGCACCAGCTTTCCGGCGCTCTTCATCAAACTCTGCCTGGGTATCCAGGTCTTTCAGAATCAGTTTATTGCTTTCTGCCTTTTCCCTATCTAGGTGGCCTTGCAGGGTGACTACCTGCTCAGCACATGCCCTGTTAAAGTCCAGTTGTTGCTCCAGCTTTTTCTGGCTTTGCAGTAGGGAGTCCAAACCTTCTTGGTGTTCCTTCTGCAAGGCCAGAAATCTGGTATCCTGTTCTGACTTTTCCTTTTGCAGCACATCCATATCCTCCTTTATTTTAGTGATGTACTGTCTGGTCTCATTTTCTGACTCCTGGCTCCTCTGCAGCCTCTGCTCAGAAGAGTCCAGATCAGATTGGGCCTTCTGTAATGCCATCTGTTGCCTATTTGCCAGATTTTGGCTTTCAGCACATCTATCCTGCATGTCTCCCATGTATAGGTACAGGTATGCTGCTATCCTGGCAATCTTATTGTGTTCCTCTTTGGCCTTAGGAGCCATATATAGTTCACTCAGGGCCACATGTAATGGACCCTGATCTCTTCATAAGTCTGACCCTGTTTCAGTGACCTGTCGCGTGATGGCCTGCAACCAGGCATCCTGGCCCTGCTCAGCCCATTCACCTCTCACAAATAGTTTATGTAAGAAGTGCTCTCTGGCTATTTTCATATCTACCAAGGTCGTCATTCTAGAGATTGGTCTCTGTCCTGACTTACAGAAGTTTGTATTTTATTCTTGCAAAACAGACCGTTTCCTTGGAGCGTTCCTTTAAGGAGTGCTTTACAGCGTAACACAGCGTGGTGATCCGACCGGATATGTGTATCTGGTCAGCTGGCACGCTGTATTAATCTGCACAAATGGTAAATCTAACCCAAACGTCCAGCCCGAGCCCCCAATTTGTAAGAGGATTCAATCCCGCACTACAGCTAAGTCAATGCCTAGTCCAGAATACTGAATGAAAACCCTTATTGATATATCTTTATGTCCAGTTCATGCGTTCTGGATTCTGGAGATTGATGGATTTGAAGTCTCTAGTTTGTCTCTCTGGAGGTTTGATGGAGGTAAATATGGATTTTTCCGGCAGAGCTTCCAGCTGCAAATGGATTTGAAAAGTCTCTATCTGTCCTGTCTGTCTGCTTTTATGTGTTTAGAATGTGGTAAGCCTGAGCACAGTAAAAACAGCTTCTAATTGGTCAAACTTCCATTTCTCATTTGATTGGGGGAGCTAAGTTGTGTCAGAGTGATGTCATTTTACAGCCTGCAGAGAGTCCACTCCTCCTGTCAACTTGCACACATTCTATATTTAATAACAAAAGACATATTTGCACAGGTAAACATTGGTTTAAAATTACATGCACACATCACATAGCACAGGAAATATACCCTGTCCAAACTTTGCTCTTCCTGGGGGCTTGCATTCAGAAATGGCACATATTTCACTTTTTAACTGATTTTGCAATTCCGGACATTGACCCAAATTTACACACATGTGCGCAAGGAGTATGGACATTAATTGATGAAGTGTCAGATTTTTCACATGCACACATTTTGAGTAATATCCTCTTTTCCGCTAAAACCCCCCTGAACATGTCACCGGTTCGAAAAACCTCTTAAAATGTGGGCAGAAAAATCACAAGAATTATGGTGTCATTTATAAAATTTTCACATGTCCGTACTATGAGTTATTCATCTTTTTCTAAAACCATATTCTGGCTATAGAGGTGTGTCTTTTCATGTCAGATGGTACAGAAACCAGTCTTTCCAGTTTCTGCCAAGCTCAGAGACCCTGCCCCTCCCAGCTTCTGCCAAGAGGAAGCTCCATTTACGACTCCCGCCAATAAAACATTTGCCTGAGTCAGGACAGGGCTTTGTTCAATTTCCTGCAGAGCCCAGGTAATTCAATCAGGGAAGTGTCATATCCCTTTTGGTGTGAGCAGCAAAAGGGCAGCTAGGCCTGGGAACACAGCTGTGACTCAAGTTTCACTCCTGATGGGGGTAGTTGCCAGGCAGAATTCAGTTCCTTGAGCCAGGTTACAGATAAAATGTCACTTTTTGTTCCCCAGTTTAAGTCAAGACATTTTTTTTACATATGCAGCTAGAATGCTGATTCTAAGTTTAAAACTATGACATTTAAACAATTGCAACCTATGTGACACTCAGAAGTAGGTCACACAGTCAATTTGAACATTTAGATTTGTAGTGTCTTTCAGTCCAAATTTACTTAAACTGCTGAAATCCGCAGGTCAGCCAGTCTTGTTATAAACCTTCAAGTCACTTCAGAATATAACTTTACATTGTATCCACCTCTCAGTAAGTCTTTCTTTGGCCTGTTTTGGGTTCATTTATTCAGTTTTGCAAAAAGTAAAATCTGGTGTTGTTTTAAAATGCCGGCTTTTGGATAGTGGTGAATACTGGTACTGCACCCCTTTTTGGGATTTAAGAAAATGAATTCCCAACAGTTATGGGTTTGCTTTTGGCAATCAGCATTGCCATTCCCAATGGTTTCAGACTACTGTGTGGGTAGTCCAATGGTGGTTTTAGGCAGTGTCCTTCTGTGCCCATAACATCGGCAAAAATGGGTGGCAGACTAATTCTTCATGCACTTCCCTGTGCATTTTATGGGAAGCTCTGGCCATCATGATGTTTTCCATGTCAGTACTGCACAGTTTTGAGGTAGGGCTCGGATGCATGGGTAAATACATCCCACAGGGCGCACCCACGCTTCTTTGAGACTGGCTGGGACGGTACCTGTGGTGAAGGATGTGTTAATGAATGCCGTTAGGAGAGGTGCCAGGGATTCAGCACATTCTTTAACAACGCTAGGAGGACAAATTCCTCCTTTGTACATGGATGGTTTCAAGTGTTGGATGAGTTCAATGACTTCAGATTCTGTGACGTCGCTGAAGGAAAAGAGCAGGTTGGTGTGGTTGTCGGTAGGGGGTATTGCACGGGAGGCTGGTCGTGGTTGGGTAGGGCTTTGCGATGCACTTGAATTTTTTCTTGAGGTTTCTATTTTACTGAGCACGGCAGCTTGTATACTAGAACACTACACTTAATTTTTATGATCTCATCGGAGGTGGTGGAGGGGGTAATTAGGTCTTTGAAGATGAAGAACATTTCCTTAGATTGCAAGTTGGTCTTGGAGATCCGAGATTTGAAGGAGTTAGGCTTGGCATTAATGACCGCTTCTTAGTATTGTATGCATATATTTTTGAAGTCTTCCTTGGCCTGTTGCACCCGGCAGGGTCAAACCTGCCAGGTGTGATGGTCCTTGCAGGCAACTTTTAGTGTGACGGCCCGGAAATAGGGGTGCAACTAAGCTTACCGGTTCCCTTTTTTCCGGGCTGCCACACTCATAATGAGGCCTAGTGAAACCCTATGCTTATTTTTTGTAACATTTGTTTGACCTCACAGTACGCAACACGAAGAAGCAGAACGGATGCAGAATTATCCCCGACATCTGTACAGTGATTACAAAATGGAGTATACAAATTAAATGTGATGAATATGCAATCTTAACTTTTGGCCCACTATATGGACCTTTGATTGTATAAATACATTGCTATTAGATAGGAACCAAATATCGCTATTTTGTCAGCAAGGCTCAATATACTGTGGCTGAGTCAATAACTCAAAACAGATTGCAACAATCACATTTATTTAATTCACCACAGCAAAAGCTGGCTAAGGCAGGCCTGGGTGCTGACCTGCCTGGGATCATTTCAAATACCTACCACGATGAAGTTGAAGCAGCGCTTAAAGGCTGCCTGGTAACAAACATCAAAACATTTATTGAAATTTGGTTTCCACCAACTGGGAACATTTGCCAATGTGAGGAAGGATATAGTGCATTTGATGTACTTAGGGAAAGAAAATTGAGGATGCACATGTTCTTGGTTACCATGAGGTATCCCTGATCCATATCCATTGTTTAAGTATGCTGAGGTGAAGTATCTCTCAGATAAAACCCACTCCAGCTAATACGCATTTCTGCTTCATGTCAATGTTTATGCACACATGGACATTGTTATTGTTTATGCAAGTTTTTGGAAATTGTGATTAATAGTGATTGTGTATATTTAATAAAACAGTCTGTGTGCAAATACATTAAAAATAGCATTTTGATGTTTTGAGCAGCTCATTGAACAATTGAAGAATTCAAGCTCATGATAAGGTGTATTAATCAGCTGCTGCCTGAAAACTTTCTTTAAAAAAGAAAAGTGGGATACACCACATCATGTTTTCCTCTTCACACGATTTTCAATTAAACTTTATTTCAGATACTGGGCTTCATAAAAGTTCATCTACAAAGATAAAAAGGTAAACATTGAATGACACAATGAGTAAAACTGATGAAATAACAGTGAATATGCATATCCCGAATAGGGCTGCAATACTTAATCTTGGCCTCAAAGGACCGCATCTCTCCAACACTAAAAGCTCTCCACTGACTACCAGTTGCTGCAAGGATAAAATTCAGATCCCTCTGCATCACGTATACAGCTGTCTGGGGCCTGGGACTATGCTATCTACAATTTGATCTCACCAAATACTCTCCCCCCAGATCCCTCTGATCTTACAGCTCTAACTCTAAGCAGGGAGCGGGTGTCTGATCTCTTTAATCGGCTTGCTTCTTCCTCTGAAACAGCCTCCTCCTTCCTCTCCATCTTGAGCCAGATCTCCTCAAATTTTGTTAAGCTCCTCAATACTTTCATCTTCTTCTCCTATTTACCCCTCTCCCTCCCGTACTAATCCCCTCAGTCGTTGAGATTGGTAGCCTGGGTCCTTATGTGTCCTTCTGGTTTCCGGCCTTCTGTCCAATTGCTTGCAGCCTCTGCTCTCCCCCTGCACTTGCCTTTGGGCACCCACTTGCCTGTGTTATATCACAGGCCTGCACTTATTGCACTTGCAGGTAACCACTCTCCTACCAAGTGGTTATTACCGGGCACTTACCAGTTGCCCTGCAACTGGCTCTCTAGCACGCCCCCCCCTGTGAGGGATCTCTAGCACTTACCCCTCACCCTGTCCCTTATCTCTCTCTCTCTGTACTTGCACTTTCCAAATGTTCACAAGGCCTAGTAGGACCACCACTGCCGTGATTGTTTTTTATTCCATTGTCTTATATTTTCCATTGTTCCCTCCCCTTTGCCCTGTGGGTGCTTTGAAATGAAATTTCTTGATGTATAAGCACCTTACAAATGCACAATAAGTAATAAAATAAAATACATAATTAGTTAAGGTGAGTCTGACTCCCATAGGAACCTGGAAAATGAATTGCTAATATCTTGTGTCTCGGAAAACAGATTTGGCCAGAATTATGAAGTCAATTAGCCAATTAGGACATGCAGGCCCACTATATTGCAAAGTAAGGTAAAGATTTGTTGATAAATCAAAAAGTTATTAGTAAAACAAAAAAAGAAACAAAGTTGTGGCCTACTTCCTATTAATGTTGCCATAGACAAATAAGTTCGATTTTTGCCATACTGCACAGCCCAAACCACTGGATGGATTTGGATCAGGTCTGAAACAACTTTGGGCACAAAGCATTGACTTGAGGCCTTTTTGTGGTTTGTGGTTATTCTGCATAGTAGTTTTTAAAATTTTTCATGGGGAAGGGAGTGCCTCATTTACCAAAATAGATAGCTATATCTTGGGTAAATTGTTTTTGCTCGATGAGAGAGATAGCCGTGGATATAGACGACAGTATCAGGAAATGAAAAGCAGGAAATAGCCATTTGCAGGTCAAAAAACATGCAAATGCCATCAGTCCAGAGGTAGAAAGGGGGCCAAGAGGACAACAAGTGATATTCTGGACCTGGAAAGGGGTCTAGGGACTGAGTTTGCAACACAAAGATTTTCTGTAGCCTTGGCTATGGACAGAATAGCCACAAATAGCTGACATTTGAAAGCAAAATGTGTTGTGGAACAGCGTGTGTTGTGATGAGATTGGAGAGGGGAGGTGAAGAGTCCACCATGGGTTTGTGGGGAACTGGTACAGAGAAGGTGGCATTTGGTGATGGCATGGGGGGCCGATAAGCATTTCTTTCTTCAGCAGTTTTTTTTCTGATATTCGTGGCTATAATATTATTTATTACATTTTTACAGTTACAGTGATGCTGTGCGTGAAAAAGCACTGGCCATGGACAAACAGGGGGCCAGCCTCTTCCTCGCTTTAAAGATTAGCTAATTCAGTCATGGTTACTGTATGGATGGGAGACAGTCCACAGTCCTGGATGCCATGTGTTTTCTTAATTTTACATATTTCATAACACACCAAGAAAAAACAAGGCATCCAGATTAATTGTTTTTTTAAACTGTGCTACTGCCAGTCCTGGAAAGTATTGCACTGAGAGGCTATATTTTTGCCTTTTGCTGTATTGCATTTTGTTATTTGTTGTCTCCCAGTCAAGATGGGACTAGTGCCACAATTGTACACTTTTTGCCTAACATAGTTCTATAAGGATTTATACATTTGAGTGACAGTATGGTATGTGTACTTTTCAAGTTATGTTTATAAAGCAGAGCATTGTTGAAAGCTAGACATTGGGGTGAGGAGGGGAAATGATGAGGGTGGGTGGGGGTAAAATGGCAGCCTCTAGACTTGACTATTGTAATTCACTATTCGCTGGCACTAGCATATGGAACATCAACACATTACAGATCATTCAAAACAAGCCGCACTGACTATTTATAATAAAGATCACATCACTGCACCCAGAATAACAGCGCACTGGCAGCCTGTTGGTGAGCGCATATTGTTTAAAACACAGGCCATTACCCACAAATGTCTCCCGAACACTGCCCCATGATATTTATCTCGCAATTTCAGCAAAGCGCAATCCACCAACCCAACCCGCTATACATAGTGGCACCGACTTATCATCCCTAGATTTAAAATGCAACAAGCTGGGGCTCTCAGCTTCACAGTCATTGCATACACCTGCAGGCTTAACAATGATATTGTCAAAGTTGCATTGCATTTTATTGCTTCTGTTTTTACTGTGCTCAGGCTTACCACGCTTTATAAATTGCAAAATAAAAAAAAATAACATAAATAGTACACTGCTTAGAATGTTCCTGTCTGTGCCAAATATGTACACTATAATGTAATCTGTATATGCATTTAAAGAAGAAATGAGTAGAAATAAATAGAAAGAGACACAAGTTGAACCCTAATTATGTACTACGTTTTAAAATAAACATATGCAAATACTCAATTGTTTTATTGTGAGCAACATGTGTACACATATCATTTTCTAAATGTCATGAGAAGGGCTTTAAAACAAGAAACACCTATGTATTAGGATAGATTTTAAGATTTCCATACATGGGTATCGGGGGGAAAAAAAGTGATTATTACTCTAAATCTATATATGTATCGAAAAGAAATGAAGTTTTAAAATTCAACATTTACGTGAAAACATGTACATAGATGTATATTTCTTGCTATACGTCTTTTGTAGGTGGTTAACATGTTAAAATTAAAATTGAAATAAAACACATACTGTACAAAGTAAAAATCATCTTTAAATAGTATCCAATTTTTTAATACATTGGTCCTCATTATGTCCCTACCGGTCCGGAAACAACGGTGGCGGTATGTGTTCTCGGCAACTTCATTATCGACATTCCATCCTGTGATTCAAATCACATGTTCAGACCACAACGGAGTGCCTTTTACCATCAAGGCAAGGGTGGCTTGTCCTAAATCTACCTCAAAGGAGACCCTCAAACATCGCTGGCATTCAGTGAACAGGGATGATATTGCATCCAGGCTGATAGGGAGATGTGGTAGTTTCTAGACAATGGATATATCCACACTTCAACAAGCATCTTCCTTATGTGCTGATGAGCTGGCTACAATCCATATGGTTAAGACCTGTAAACGCCCGACACAACCCTGGTTTTCGGAAGATCTTAAAGCCTTATGGCTAAAACTTGGGCAAGTCGAGTGCAAATGGTGGCTGGGCTCCCTACTAAGTAATAAGCAGGCATTTCACATGGCCTATGAGGCCTATAACACTGCTATCCATAGGGCTAAATGCTCCCTCTTCCAGAAGAGGGTCGAAGTAGTTCTGAACCAACCTAAGGAACTGTTTTCTCTGGTACGCTCTCATTCCTCCACCTATCATTCTTCTTCAACGGCGGCCCCATCAAAGGCTCTCTGTGATTTATTCTCGCCTTTCTTTGTTAAAATAATAAGTGGCATCTGGGCAAGCATATCTGCCACTGTGCACTTTGAAGATACTCCTATTTTGGGAATCTATTTCCACTCTTGGTCTTCCTTTCCTGTGTTTTCTGAAGAGGACATTTGGCAGGCCACCTCTAAACTGAAATCTGCATTGCCTGTGGACCCAGTGCCCCTGAACTTCTGGATATAAATCATGCTTAAGATCGCTTCCTGGGTCACTCAGGTGTTGAATGGTTGTTGTACCTATGCAGCCAAAACAGGCATTGATGGTTACTCTTCTTAAAAAACATCCTTGGACCCCTCTATCCCTGCAAGTTCCAGCCAAACTCTCTTCTTTCTTTTCCAACTAAATGCAATGCATTCTTATTTGCAGTCAATTGGCTATAGTTAACGGACACTGCTTAAAATCAGTGCCCCATTGATTTCCTTTCCAGCTCCCCCTCCCTTTATTGGACTTACTGAAAAAGGATTCTTAAGGACTATATATCTAATTGGATTTGGGATTTTGTACTCACTTTTTGATTTTCCTTTAAGGCACAGAAATGTCATAACCCCTCAAAGCTTCTAAGCAATTCTCCTCGCCCAGCCAGACCGACCGGTCTCTGCTTCAGTTGTCTCATAGAATGTAGGCTACTCCCGGTAAAGACTGCTTCAGAATTTCACCGGGGCAAGGCACACTGTCTATCCAAACCCTCAAGGTATTATCCCATGGTAGCAGCATGTTTGGGCAGCAGTGTTCCATCTGTAAACCTGCAGAATGTCCAGTGCTCTCTCTACTTTCTGTAGGTTTGAATTTAACTAGGCTCTATATTTTCCAACAAATTAATTATTCTTCCATAATTCATTAGAGGAATCAATGCAAATGTAACATGTGGTTTTATTATTATTTTATTATATGTCATGTATTGCCCCATGCCACAGTTTATGCTTCTGAATTGTCCCATGGTATGTTCCCTTGGCCCTGTATTTTCTTCTGATATTTATCCTGCATTCAAACTGTAGTCTGCCACTTTGCAATCCTTTTAAATTATCGTATTTATTTATTTATTTATTTATTTATTTATTACATTTGTATAGCGCACAGGGCACTGTTACTTTAAGTTACACTTAGTTACAGGAGCAGTACATTACATTTATGCATTTAGGTGAAGCAGTACATTACATTATGCATTTAGGCATTTAGGGAAGTGTGTATTAGGGTGGATGGTGTATGGCGTGGTTAGGTAAAAGCTAGAGTTTTGGCAGTGTTTCTGAAGGCTAGGTGTGAGCTTTGACCTCGAAATGTAGGTGGCAGGGTGTTCCATTGCGTGGTTGCTAGGTATGGGAAGCTGGTGCCACCAGCTCGAGCTCTCTTAAATTTGGGCACTGAGAGCATGTTCTCATAGGGCGTTCTAGTAGGACTTGGTTGTGGAGATGTGGTGGACTCTTTCAGAGAGGTAGGTGGGTGCGGTTTGGTGAATACATTCGTGTGTCAGTGCAAGGGCTTTGAAGATGACCCTCTCTTTGATAGGAAGCCAGTGGGATTCTTTCCTTGCAGCTGTGATGGCATGTCCTTTAGGGATGCCTAGGGCGGCGCATAGGGCATTATTTTGAATGATCTGTAGTTTAGCCAGGTTTTTTGTGGAGGTTCCTAAGAAGATTACATTGCAATAGTCTAATCTTGAGCCTGTAATGGCTCGTAATGGCTTGTGCAATGGTAATGGATTTTTCTTTAGATAGGAATGGTCTGGCTGCTGTCATAAGTTTAGCGTGGTAGGCCACTGCAGAAGCGATGGCATTGACATGTAGGGTCATCGATAGCTTAGAGTCAAGGTAGACTCCCAGAGTCTTTACTGCGCTGGCAACTGGGATTCTGATATTGTCAATGCTGAAATGGCTGAACTTGGGGTTGAGGTTCTTGAGTGTCTCATTGGTACTGACAAGGAGTAGCTCTGTTTTGTCAGAGTTCAGGCATAGACCATTTACTGCCATCCAAGCTTGGATTGTGTTGTAAATGTCATTTAGAGTCCTGGAGTCAGTGTCATAATCTCCTTTTACGGTAAGGAGGATCTGGGTATCGTTGGCGTAACTAGAATACCAGATCCCTAGTGCATCTAGAATGAGGGAGAGGGGGCAGAGGTTGGGTGAGATGCAGGAACCTTGTGGTACACCACAAAGATTGATGGTAGGTGAAGCCGATGCAGAGTCATAAAAGACTTACATGGTTCTGCCTTGCAGGAAGTATGATATCCATGCGGTGGTGTCTGGTGAGAATTTGGATGTGGTGGTTAGGTGGTGGCATAAGACCTTGTGATCAACAAGGTCGAATGCTGCTGAGAGGTCTAGCTGGAGGAGGAGAGACGGTTTACCGGTGTCTCTAGCCTCATCCATCTGTTTTTTTAGGTCCAGTAGTGCAGTTTCCATCCCATGTCCTGGACAAAAGCCTGATTGGCGCATCCCAAGGAGTTTGTTGTCTTCAATTAATTTTTTCACCAGGAGGTTTGCTACTTTGTCTAGTATTTTGAACAAAAAGGGCACTGTGGTGATGGGCCTGTAGTTACTGGGAGATGATGTATCCAGAGTAGGTTATTTTATAAGGGAGCATACCCAAGCCTCTTTGAGGCAAGAGGGGACTTTGCCCGTAGCAAATGAGGCGTTCACAAAGGCTGAGAGGAATGGTGCGAGTGGACTGGCGCATTCTTTAATGATATTAGCTGGGCATGAGTCACCTTTGCACTTGGATGGCTTAATGGATTTCATGATGTTAATCATGTCCTTTTCTTCAATTTTGTTGAAGGAGAAGGGAGCACAGGGGTCCCCTGGTGGTGGTGGTGCAGAAGTCAGGGAGGCTGTGTGGTCTTCAATGTTTGTCTGGATGATTCAATTTTGGTTTGGAGTGTGTTTATTTTGTTCAGCATGGCTGCTTGGATTTCGTTGCACCAAATGTTCTTTGTTAAAGCTCTGTGGTGTGGGTGTGGGGGTTTCTAGGTCCCTAAAGATGGAGAATAACTCTTTGGAATGGGATTGCGCTTCTTGGATTCTGGTTTCACATTGCAAATGCACCCAAGCATGCCGCAGTTCATGTCACATTGTCTCTAAATGGGCCAGTGTACACTACTACAACCCACTAACTGTATAATGCCCCTGAAGTACCTATTTCACACCCATTGGCACCAGCACAGATTCATGACACTTTACACTGCATGGCTATATTTTCCAAGGAAATACTCTCATTACCCACATCTACATACACACACAGAAACACACACACACACACACACACACTACAAGTCATACAGTTGATATGGTACTTGAGAGTCCAAATGGCTCACAAACACACAAACATTGATCCAGTCTCTTTTTTCTGCATGCATCTCTCAGCTCTTTGATGAACACGCTCTCCCTCGCTGTCTCTGTATGACTGTCTGCCTCTCTGTCTCTCTCTGTCTCTCTCTGGCTCCGTCTTGTTCATGCCCCCTCCCTGGTTACTCTACCTGTGCATCATAGTAGGACGCGAGAAAGTTTGCTTACATCCTCAGGCATATGCTGTTTTGTGCCGGATATCGCAGGTGATGCTCCAGCATCCTCAATGCCTTCTATGGACCTATGGACCACACTTCACAAAACCACCCTGCTCAAAATTTATTGATTTCTTCACCATAACCCAGCAGGTTCTTCCACCTTTGAGGCACAGTTGACCACTCTCCAAAGTGGCATATCATTTAAATATTTAATTTGCTGCATTGCCATTTCTACTACTTGAATACGTCCCAAAGAAAAAGCCATCTTCCTTTGGTCCCCCTCCTATACTGGTTTCTGAAAACCTTCACCCAATTAAGGCACATTCATGATGTAGCACATTTATGCAGACAGAATTCTTACTTTGTAACCTACCTTGTTGCCTTCATTGGACAGCAGAATACATAATACCGATTGTGAATCCTGTACATTAGTGTAGCTATGACCAATTGCCATTTGGAAAGGGTATAGAAAACCTGTATTTATGTTTGCTTGTATTAAATAATAAAAGAATACTGGTAATTCCATCTCTGGAAGGTTCATCTACATATTGGATTCGCTATTCATATAATACCTGCCAAAGGCACAGTGTGTACCTTTGCCCTGCTGCATCAGTATCCTGATCTGAAGCACCTTTTCTACTGGTGGCATAGAGCTGGTTTGGAAGTCACAGGTTCCCATTTGACAGCTGTAGTGACAGCCAAGTCTCTGCAGCTGAGGGGCTGCATTTAATATGTGCACATGTGTACCAATACCTTATCAATATCAGTCTACTTTTCTGATCTCATATACTTCTTTAAATGTAAGCAGTACCTGGATTATAGTATGATGAATGGCATTTAGCATAATTATTGCCCATACATCAACCCTGTGAGCCCAGCCCATCTGTAAAAGGATTATGTGTATTCTTCATAGGCAAGGCAGTCCTTGCCACTGCTGGCATGACTGTAGCTTTGGGGATAGCCTCTCTTTGTTCCTTTTGTGAGGGAAGGTAAAAACCTCACTAGAAGACAGCCACTACATAGGATGCTAGCCTGGAAACAGGACTCAACGGGCGCACCCATTCACAAAAGGCAAGGCCTCACATCAGGGTGTTGCATATCTAAAGGCTTTTGACTTTATTGCGAAGGGAAAGGAACAAGGTTAGCACAGAAATAGGGAGCTCTTTACATTTGGAGGAAGGTTCCACCATCGTGTTTCTCTCTGCCTCTCACCTTACTGTCCTTTCCACTTCCTGTAGCACAAATCACTATTGGTGTGATGTCAGATTCCAAAGCCCACTTCTTGCAAGAACAGAAATTGGACCTCTAAAGCAGGCTAGCTTTAGTTCAATCACCTGTGGAATTTGAATTTAAAAGAAGGGGACTCCCACCACTTCTTTTAATCATTTATAGACATTAAAGATTCAGGAGGATTTCATTGAACCTCAGTTGGTAGAGTTGATCTCTCCAAAATCCACCACCGGTGAGGTGAAGACTAGGCATTGTGGGATGTTTTTACCCATGCATCCAAGCCCTAGCATTAAACTGTGCATTACTGGCATTGAAAACATCATGATGGCCAGAACTCCCCAGAGAGTGCACAGGGAAGACATGAAGAATAGGCTGCCACCCATTTTTGCCTATGTTGTGAGTACAGGAGGGCACTGCCTAAAACCACCATTGGGCTACACACACAGTAGCCTGAAACCATTGGGAATGGCAATGCTGATTGCCAAAAGCAACCCAGAACTGGGGGGAATTAATTTTCTTAATGTCAAAATGGATGCAATACTGGTGCTCACCACTATCAGAAAGCCGGCGTTTTAAAACCACCAGACTTGTGTGTAAAACTTAACAAATGAACCCAAACCAGGCCAAGGAAAGACTTGCTAAGAGGTGGATACAATGAAATAAAACTATATTCTGAAATGACTTGAAGGAAGTAATTATTTAATGTGTATATAAAAAATAGCTGGGGATGTCTGCAGCTTAAGTGAATTTGGGTTTATAGCCACTAAAATCGAAATGTTTAGAATAAATGAGTGACCTACTTGTGAGTGCCATATAGGTTGCAATTGTTTAAATGTCATAGTTTTGAATTTAGAATCAGCATTCTAGCTGCATGTGCAAAAATTGTAAGTTGGATTTGAATGTAGAAAACTGGGAACTAAAGGGACATTTAGCTGAAGCCTGGCTGAAGAGAGTGAATTCTGCCCGGCAACTACCCCCGACAGGAGGGAAACCTGCTCAGCCACTCTTCCCAGGACTGGCTGCATTCTGCTGCCCCTGCCAAAAGGAGATGACACCTCTCTGATTGAATTAGGGGAGTGGCACCTGAGGACTACAGGAAACTAAACAAAGCACTGTCACTGGCTCAGGCAAATGTTATATAGGGGGGCCGTAAAGTGACTTCCTCTTGGGAGAAATTGGGAAGGGCAGTGCCTGTGAGAAACAAGCTGAGCTTGGGGGAAGTGGATAAACCAGAAATCCCACCATGTGCTTTGGAAAACCACACCCCTTTGGGGCCAGAGCATGATTTTAAAAAGATGGATAATTCACAGTGCGGACTTGTCAAAATTATATAAATAACATCATCATTCTTACGATTTTTCTGTGCACATTTTAAGAGTTTTTAGGACCCTGTGGTATGTTCTTGGGGATAGTAGCGGAAAAAAAGGTTGTTACTCCAAATGTACGCATATTAAAAATCTGACACTTCATCATCTGAAACCCATATCCTTGGGGCACATTTGTGTAAAATCTGGAAAGGTTTAGAGGTCGTTATCTGGATGAAAAGGGGAGAATTCTGTCATAAGTGGACACCACATCGTACAAAGACAGGGATCGGATGGTTTGGTGCTACAGAAAATATGTTAACTGGACCTATAATATTAGAAAAATGGTACATAGATAAATATGTATTTGGGTCAGAAATAGATTTGTGTGCAATTTGACAAGGGGAGTTTCCTCTGACCATAAAACCTACAGCATCACTCTGACACTCCATTTCTTTCCCCCAATCAAGGGAGAGAGGAAAGCTTGGCCAATGATAAGTGAGAGGGGCAGGCTTAGCTAGGCCCAGGCAAACACCCATTTTCAAAACACATAAAAAAGAGCCTCTGGAACCCAGGTAGAGACTTTCACTTTCAACTTTCTTGCGGGACGCTTTGCCGGGAGACTCCAGACTTCAAATCCATCAATCTTCACATCCAGAGATCCAGACTTCAAATCCATGAATCTCCAGAGACCAGAAATTAACTCCATAATTTGTAGCAGAGAGGCCTGAATCCACAAGCTGAATCCTCTTCAGCAGGCCTCAAAACCAACCAAACTATTCAACAGCCGGGCGAGCTGTTTGAAATCTTTGCCAAGAACTTTTGAAAGAACCTGTAGCAGTATCCAGAAAGCAGTGCTGTATCCGGAACCAGAGAGAACCAGAGATCAGACCGCTGTGCAGTGCCGCTAGCAGAACCGATAACAGAACCGGAGACCCAGAGACCAGATCGCTGTGAAGTACAGCTAGCAGAAGTCCAGCCAATCCTGACCCGATCGGTGACGAAGTCGCATTCCTGTCCAAAATCTAGTGTGAGTACCCAGCTAGCATTGTGCCAAAACCAATCTCTTAGTTTAAAATAATCTAATCCAAACTATTTTAGCCTATTAGAACTGCCTCCTAGAATCGTGTCATTCTGTCATTTTTAAAACTGAAAACTGTCATCTGTCATTCTGAGCTTTAAAATTTCAAATCCGAAAAACTACCTTTACTAAATCGGCCATATCTCCGGAACCGTTTGTGCTAGGAGAGAGTTTTAACTGTCATCTTAAAGCTAAGATTCATTATAGTGCCTCCGTAATTGCGCTCGACGCACGCGTCTAAATTTGCCGCGATTTGACATTTTGCTTAATTTCAGCCACGTGTAAAAATATGTGTCCTTGCTTTCCTTTCTGAAATTCGTGTGAAACCTGACAATCATTCATAGAGCATTGCTAAAGTGATCCTGAATTAATTTAAGAAGCTGTCACCCACCCCGAACCTCTATAGGGAATTAAAAGCCTTTTTAACATATTTTTTCACTTAATTGCAACCACATAAAAGGATTTTGCCTGTGTTTAAAACTCCTACCTGTTTTCCTCTAAGCTTGCTAGGGGGGAACTGAACTATATTTGATTGCATTCCTGAGAACTGTGTGCTTTCCTTCCATCTCTTTACCTTGCAAAAAGGGGGGGGTGAATTGTCAAAGAAAAGTGATTACATTGTCTTTTGTCTTTTGCTCATATCAAGTTTATTTTCTGTACTGCATTTTCATTCATCATTGCATTGTCCTTGAAGCCACAAAAGCATTCTCAGCTACTTTATCCTCTCTATATCACTTCTAAGCCATCAAAAGAGTGTACCACTGTAACATTATCCATTGCTGATCACTATCATCCTCACAAGTGTGCTATCAAATATTAATTTACTATAAAAGTGTGATAGATATATATTGTTTAATTTTAAAATAAACCTTTTAAATTTGCAAAACAAACCTACTTCCTGGCTCAGCGGGGTCAGGGGGATTCTGAGAGAGGGGTGTTATATAAGGGTTGTCATCCAGAGTAAGTGAACTGGACATAAAAATACATCAATGAGGGCTTCCATCAGCATCCCAGACTAGGCATTGACTTAGCTGTAGTGTTGAATTGAAGTCGCTTACAGCATCCAAGGAAGAGGTTAGCTCTGTCTGTACACCTTCCAAAGGGACTATTGCGGGTGACCTGCTGCTTGGACAAGGCCTGCCTCTCTGTCGACCACAATGATACCCAGGTCCTCACCACATTGTAGGACACTTGAAGTTGTTGCCCAGTCTCCTATGTGCTTTGGAGAATGAGAATAAACACTGACATGTTTCCTTGAGCCCCTGGATTGAGACTCACATCAAACACAGGACTGCAATAGTCAGGAAGCCAGTGATTCATGCCCGTCTGATGACTTTGAAACTACAGTACCCTGTGGAGCTGATGTTGCCCTCTACCACCTTGAAACACTGTAGTGTATGTTGGAACCCGTTCACAAATGAGAAGAACTTCATTGCAGCCATCATCTTCAAACTGCATTTGAGGGGCCAGGATATTGTTTGCTGACATGTATGGACAGTTGACAGACCCTGGTTAACGCCATCAAAGTGAAATCTTCAAACTCTGTATCAATCCGCTCGAAACTTCTGAGCCTCCAGTCACCAGCATCCTCACCATCACCTGGATGGTGGATTGGCGGAATAGACATCTGTGTTCCTCATGATCAGCACTGCTTTTAAGCTCCACAACGTACTTCTGCTCGACTCAGCTTAAAATCTGCTCATCACATAGAACCACACAGCTGCCACACTCGAACTCTTCAACCCAACGTGCCCGCACTTTTAAGCTGTGATGTTTGGGTTCCTACTAAATTACCTTCACACCCCTCTGAAGACCATAGCCTTCTATTTGCTCACATTACCTCAAAAGGTGTTAGGCAAGATTGTATGCAGTACCCGTGGATGCACTACAACTACCCTGACCTCCTGGCACTGTAGAAAGTCAACCAGCTCAGAGAGAATGTCCAGGTGGCATACTTTGGAGTTGATTGGTCCCACCAACTCAAGGGGAGAAGTCGTCCTTTCAGGTGCTTCTCTGTCAATAAGAATTTTGAGTTGCAGCACAGCAGCAGGGCTTCACCGGGAAAACCAACGGTCCAAGAGTTGCAGCAGGTGGCCTCTTCAAGTTCTTATTCGGTTCCTTCGTCCGGTGGTCGACTTTGCCTTCCAAACCAAAATCCTCACCTTTTATTCAGTTCTCTCCCATTTATTCCAGCCTAGCTGTCAGTTGCCCAGCAGGGTGGCTGTCCTTGCCGGACAGTCAGCCAGCCAATCACTACAGAGTGCATTTGGGTCTACTAGGAGACTAAGGACAGGGAGTTCCAGGTACCTCCCTCACTTCCTGCCCACCCCAGACACCCTGGAGCCAGAGGCGGGATTCACTTGTGAATCCCACCAAAGGCAAAGCGAACAAAGGGACAAAACCGGGTTTGGTGCACAGAGTAGGTCTCAAGAAGGACCTTTCCGCAAATAAATGATGAAAAATGAAGATTGGGGCCATTTTGACAAACATGGCACCCTTGGGTGCTTTACTGCAGCTGCGAACGCAGCCCACGGTAAATGCACACCACGGTAGTTAAATGTAAATCATTTCCACCAGCCATTCATTGAGGAAAGGGTAACTTAAAATGGTTACATGAGAATCTAGACAAAGGGGATACTAAGTAACATCTCCAGCACCCTATTGTAAGATAGTGTGTGCTGGGTCTAGAAAATTCTAAGTATAAGTAAAGTAAATTTCACTATACTGCTCTGGGCAACAGTAGTTTATCCCAGAGATGGCATTTAAACCTTTGGGAAATCTGGAAGACTTCCCTGTGTCACTGCACTGAAGGTGCTGTGTGAAACAATGTAAAAGATGATGCCTATGGAGTCTGTCAGACTCCACAACCAAAAGAAACACAGTGTTCAAAAATCACATTAAAACACATGAGAGAGTGGGAAAAAGTGTCTCACTCTCTCCAGGTTAAAAAAATCAAGCCCTCACAATCCAGCAAAGTTGCTGGGGGTCTCTAAGGTGGAGGGAATTAGCACATTTCTGAGAATTCTCCCTAACAAAAGGCATAGGAGGTATATCACACAAGCTTACCTGAAGCTCAAGCCCTTCAAGACTGGATTCCTACTGCTGACCTACAGCACTGAACACCCTGACATCGAGGCCTGGTTCTCTACAATGAACGCCGAGGACTTCACATCCCCGCTGGCCACTATGTGCCAAGTCCCTTGGATTTGACAATGATAGATGGCTCCCCTTCAAACAGCACATAGCAAGGAAGACGCAAATCACTTGGTAGCAACTTACTCTCCTATGGAAAATCAAGCCTTTCATCCCAGAAAGCAACTTCAGATCTGCAGTCCAAGCCTTGGTCCTTTCCCACATAAATGGTGGCAATGCCCTTTGGGAATGCCTTACGGTCACTCCCCTAGTACTCCTGAGATATGACCTGATTTCTGCTGCATAACTCATCAAAGGACTCTGCAAATTCGACCTCATCATCCTGACCCTTATTGAATTGCACTGGCTCCCGCTGCAAGCCCGTCTCATCTTCAAATCCTGTTGCATCATCTCTAAGGCTGTCAGCCTGAATCCCCAAGCTACCTCACTGAACAACTCTGCATTTCCAGCAGTCTGCAATCCACCAGAAGTGAAGACATTTACAGACTTGAATTCCTCCGGTACTGTAAGGAAGAAACCAGAAGACAGTTCTTCTCTGTTTAAGCACAAAGGGCCTCATTACGACCCTGGCGGTAAGGGGTTAACGCCAGCGTTAGCTGCGCTGACCCCTTACCGCCAATTACGAGGTCCCCTAGCGCCATGGTGCTTTTAACACCTGCTTTTAGCAGGTGTTAAAATCCATGGCGCTAAGGGACCATGGAGTTAATTACGCCACCGTAATTTACGGTGGCGTAATTAACGCCTTCCCCACTCCCATTATGCCCTATGGGGCAAAAATGGGAATGGGGAAGGGTAAATGGGGATTGGGGACTTACCGCCCCGCCTAGGTCGGAATGGGGCGGTAAGTCCGCCAACCACCATGGCGTAAACGTAGTTTACGCCATGGTGGTAAAGTCACGGCCCAGGCGGTAACTTACCGCCTGGGTCGTAATGAGGCCCACAGACTCTGGAACCTCCTCCCATTCAACATCAGACTCATTGCGTCTATAAATCAGGAAAGAGATCAAGATTTCAAGAAATGTCTCCTCCTTAACACCCAGTTTCACACACCCTCCATCCCCACTCTACGTGAGACTCAGTGCTCCCTCCCCTGGTTGCTTGTAGATCCCTTGCTGTCAATTGCCTGCCCTCCTGTGTTGCTGTCTCCCCGCTCCCTTTTTCTTTGCTCTCCTCACTGAGTTCTACCCTATGTGATTGTAAAGCGCTGCATTAAGTATTCTCTTAACTGTGCCTGTTTTACCTTTATGATTGGGATCACTCTTGGTTTGTAGCAGTTTGAATGCTAAGTAGATGCTTTAGCCACTACTGACCCTTGAAGTCCTGCGGGGCAAAAGTCATTTTGTCATAGAAGCATTTGACACAAAATAAAAAACATGCTAACACTGTTCATTATGCTTCTTTCCATTGAGTGTAAACGTGAAGCCCACCCTCACACCGTCTGCTGAAAAGATAACATAATTGGAACTCCATGTACTTTTACAGTGCAATATGCATATGCCTACACACACAAAACCATGATTCGGCTCCAGGTCTGCCTGCACACTATTCTTTGGCAGTATTACTGCACAAGTGGGATTCCTTTCCTTATTGGTTTGCCTATATCGAAGCATTTTGACTAGCATTTAACTCCCCTTACTTGTACAGTCCCTTGTCACTGTCTCATCTTCCACAGGGCAATACCACCCTGCAGGCATATGTTCTCTCTGTGTCTCCATCTTCTAACTGGACGGATATCAAATTAGTTGCACGCTGCTGGAAAGCTACAAGGATCAGGCAAACAACCAATTAGTCTCTGCTACAGTTGTAAAACAGCTGAAAGCACCAAACTGTTTGGAACAGCACTATTTGTCCACTGTTGGGAGAAATCACTCTTACTGATGTTTTCATTTACTCTGTGCTGGTTTGCAAATGCCAAAGATGCTATGTATTGGTTTATACTTTGCAACTTGTTTTGCCACAGGTCTTCTTCTTCTTCTTCTTCTTCTTCTTCTTCTTCTTCTTCTTCTTCTTCTTCTTCTTCTTCTTCTTCTTCTTCTTCTTCTTCTTCTTCTTCTTCTTCTTCTTCTTCTCCTTCTTCTTCTTCTTCTTCTCCTTCTTCTTCTTCTTCTTCTTCTTCTTCTTCTTTTTCTTCTTCTTCTTTTTCTTTTTCTACTTCTTCTTCTTTTTCTTCTTCTTCTTCTTCTTCTTTTTCTTTTTCTTCTTCTTCTTCTTCTTCTTCTTCTTCTTTTTCTTCTTCTTCTTCTTCTTCTTTTTATTCTTCTTCTTCTTCTTCTTCTTCTTCTTCTTCTTCTTCTTCTTCTTCTTCTTCTTCTTCTTCTTCTTCTTCTTCTTCTCCTCCTTCTTCTTCTTCTTATTATTATTCTCCCATGCACAGACCAATATAGTGCATGTTCATGATGCAAAGCAAAGTAGTGCTTTCTAGCACATATTTTAACAATGGATGCCTTCCATATAAAATCAATATTTTAAATGAACTGGAAATTGTTGCAAGGCGGAGACATTAATTAGTAAACCACGAGGTTTGACAATTTAATGCCACGGTTAGGACGGCTTGACTAACTTTATAGATGTCTTGCAGCAACAGCAAATTCATGGCGTTTCTGCATTGGACATGTGCGGGTTTGCTTTTTCCGCAAGCGCATCAATGTGTGATTAAAACGCGTTAACACATAAACAGTATTGATGGTACAGAATGGTGGCGAGGGGATTATCTTTGAAGATACGCTTCCCACCCAATGCTGAGTGATTCTCCACTTTTGTTAGCACCACATTGACCTTTTATCCACAGCAGTGAGATTTGAGAAATTGATGAATCACCGTTCAACATATGCGAATAACGTTTGACACAAAGAGCATGTGAAATGACACTTGCAATGGGCAGGTTACCCCCATAATGACCTGGGACCACATGGTGTGCTTCTGCAAAGTCATAAATAGAACATTCTGATTGTTGTAAATAATCTTTGTGTTCAGGCACAAAGCTCCAAAAATCATGGTACTTTCTCGTAATTTACAATGTAGGAGAATATAAGTCATTTTTTGCTGCGTCTGTTTTACTTTGGGGCCTAATCACAATACGTGTCTAGGTCTAGCACATCCTCTTGACTTGGCGGGAAATCTTGCTTGGCACATTCACAATGTGCATCAGAATGTTTTATGGCAACATATGCACGCCATGAAAACCTCCTTGCACCCCTGTGGATATGGAAGGGGCTGTCCCCGGCGGTTCTACGTATTTTGGGCTTTTTAAAGGCGAAACACGACAAAGGCCAATTTTTTAAGCCGATTTTGTGTGGCCTTTAAAATGCTGAAATATTACATTTTCATTCCACCACCCCTCCTCCCCGAAGGCGATCCCACCCTACCACCACTATCTTCCGCTAGATTACCCCTTCATCACCCACCACCCCTTCTCAGCCTAATACATTCCCCCTTCTCTCCCGTATAATCACACATTCAAACACACATTCAAACACAGAAAACACACCTTGCTCCTGAGACTTCCCTGTTTGGCCGCGCCTCTCAGCCAATGAGCACACTTGTGTGCAGCAGGAGCATGACAGTTTGATTTAGAAAGACCGTCTCCGAGCGGTCTTTCAAAATCAGAGGTTTTTTTCGTTTTTCTTTTTAACAGAATTTTCACTACCTCCGGTTCCAGGCCTTCCAGAATACATTCGATATTTATTTTTTTATTTTTTATTTGTTTGGATGAATTAAATCACCTTTCAAATTTTTCTTCAAATTCCTTTGTTTTACAAAATACTTAATAAAATGTTATCAGAGTCATAGATTCACATTTACAAACAAGAGATTCACATTAACATTGAAATTATTGACATTTCATTAGTCTAACAGATTACAATTCTACAATTTTCATATAAATGTTTGGGGACTATTCTGGAAATAACTGATCAAGAAAGTGGACTATTGCTTTCCTCATAGGTAATTTTGTATTGGAGAAGATACACCACCATATGTCCTCATGATCAGTTGGTGTAAAAATGCATAGGCCCTCATTACGAGGTTGGAGGTAACCATGCCGCATTTAGCGGGCCCGCGTTCCTCAAATGAAGACTTACCAGCCATCCCAACCCTGGCGGCCCAGTAATTCCCCGTCCGAGGAACCCAGACCCGGTACATCCCCATTCCCATTCGAGCCCCCATAGGGCTCAATGGGAATGGGGAAGGAGCTAAAAACGGGCCCGTTTACAACAGGACCGTTGTTAGCTTCCTGGTCTCCTCGCGGGACCCGGTAAGAATGCCTGGTTTTACCAGGCGACCTTTGCGGGTCCCGTGAGGTGACCTCGTAATAGGGCAGAATGGGTTTACCGGCACCATTACCGGTGCCGGTAAACCCATTCCTCCAACCTCGTAATGAGGGCCATAATGTGTTTGAGAAAAATACATTTTGTTGCATTTCTACATTAGGACAGGAGACTATAATATGTTCTAATGTCTCTATATGCATGATATCCTTGCAAATGTATACATTCAATATCTTAAAAACAATGTGCCTATATGCCTTGAAAATAGAGGTGTTAACCTATGCAAATAATGGGAGGAAAGGTGTAAATCATCTGTGAACATCATCAGTATGCAGCTGTTGTACGGGTACGCATATTCATCCTATTCTCAGCGATGGAAAGGTTATTTTTAATTTCATACCTTTCAATGCATGAGGTAAAACAAAACAAAAAATTACAGAATGAGATATGAATGTAACAGTTGACAAGTATGCTCTTGGAGGCACTGTCATGGCCCCTACAAGAGTGGTGCCATTACGCGATGCCTCGTGGACCATAGTGAGGCCTTTGTCATGTCCAAATTGACTTCTGGGGGACTCAGGGTAAGGGGCATGGTGGCGGAAGGTCAGGGCTGATCTTACCTACATCCGGTGGGCTGCTTATTAAAGGGGGACCGATGCAGGTCTTCCTTCTCTTTCCCGCCTTTTGAGCACCGACAAAGATTGCACATTTGTTATCCATGTATGCGTGCCGCTTTGGGGGGTATCGTGTTTGTGTGCTATTGGTGTGAAGCTGCTCGAGGATGAAGCAGGAACGCAGCAGCCGGCGTTCAGTCCCCCCATCATTTGATTCTTAACATATCTTTTTACAAGATCCCCCCTTTCTTTTGATTGTCCAATGGAGATGCTGTTTGTTATTTAACAGACTGTTAGTGCCTCGTATCCTTCGATGGGAATAGGAAGAGGAACAATGTCAGGCTTTCTCTGTCTGGCTCGAGAAATCAAGTAATTATCTCAAAAGATGCGCATTATGGGCACAATTAGCACAATTACCAATCGTAAACTGGTTGTCGGCCCTGCTTGCAGCTCCTTGGTTGTTCCCAGAATGATGGTTCACATTCAGGACCCTGGAACCTGCAAATAACAGAAAGAGAACAGTTGGTTTAGAGTAGAATGAAGTCCTGGCTTAACCAAGGAATTCAAGCAGCACTACTGGGCTGTCGCAAGGGGCAAAGCCTCTTCCGGTAAGGGGGTAGGGTATCCTCCTTTTAGTAATGGCAAGTTACATTTTCTTTATCATGTGTGGGTAGGTGGCATTACCGGCGCTCACGTTGTTTTGGCTACAAATGAACGGAGCATCAGCCATGCGATTTGTGCAAGATGATACTAAAGAAACAAGGTCCCCCCTTCCTTCAATTTAGCACATGCGCCTTTGACTCGAATGACTAAGGGCATTGCTCTTCCATATAAAGTTTCCGCTTGAATTGTCCTCTTGCAAAGGGCCACAGTAGTTGCTGCCAGCAGCCAATAAAATGTGTTAGTTAATTAAGTTATTGAGAGAGGACTCGTTTTTTGCATATATGCTTTCAATTGAGAATCTGGCATTTTAGAAAAGGCTGACCTTTTGTGTCACACATGCAAAGAAATGATAAGGTAGCATTTGCAATTTTACATAACCTTTATTTATTTTGATACAAATATTTATTATGAATTGCCCCAAAGTTACAATACGTTCAAAACTTCGATCCAGATCATAGTAACTTTAGTGTGCAGTGCCGTTTTGTCATTCAAAAGAATGCCTGCTCTAGCTTTGTCAGGTTGACCGAGATAGTAATTTGGTTGGCAGTTGTGCGTTTTGATACAACATACAGTGTGCAACATCATGATGGCAACAAGATTGATTGATAGTGCTCCTGTATAAGGTTAAACGGTATGAAGTAAGCGTACAAAAGTAATTAAACAGTGAAGTCAAGACCTTGTTTATTATCCGTATGCATGAACATTGCAAGGTGGAAAGTGTGATGAATCTTGTGGAGGCACCACTGATCCCCATCCTAAGATCTCTTCCCATGTGGCCAGGGGATGGCAGCTGTGACCTGATCCTGACCCTGGGTGGTATTATGGGGGAGGATGACATGGGAGGAGAGGGATGTCGGGGAGATGTGGTGACTCCATCAGGAGAAACATGGTATTCTTCCTTTATAAATGTGGAGGACCTTATAATTCCTAAATTCTCAAGGCATTCTGGCTCTATACAAATCCCTCCAGTTACAAAACTCAAACCTTTCTTGACAACCATTTGGTACTAAATGCCATTCATACCTAATATGAACATAACACACGTCACTTCACCTATCCCTGATAAGGTTGTACTAGGAAAAAATCCCAAACACAATTTCTTTATAAGTCCTTTTAATCCTATGGACTCCAACTCCCATATTGCCTCAGATGCAGAGATGAGGAAGAGGGAGAAGGAGTTAATGTGGATTGAAAGAAACCCAAAGCAAAACTTACAGGCTAGTTTTTGCAAAGTGACTCAGCTGTACAGGACATTTAAAAACGGTTTTCCTTGGCAATCAGAAGTTGCAACGTAGAGAAGTGGCTTGGGCGAAGCGAGAGGTCGAACCGCAGGTGAAGGCACACGCGAGGGAGCAGGCAGTGTCGAAGTAAACATGTCCTTCAAAGCGGCTGCTCATTTGTAATTTTCACTGGAGCGCGAGCGTCCTATAGGAGCGTGGCACCCTTCAAGGAAAAACTGCGAGGAGACTGACAGCATATGAGAAGCTGTGCAAGACGCGGTCGAACCGAAGAGCAGCCACTTTACCAACAAGTGAATACGAGACTGTGGGAGGAGCTGACGGTGGGTCTGCCAAGTGGGGGACACCATTGTCGCATTGAGACAGTGCCACAGAGTTGTGCAGGAGGATGGAAAGGCCATGAAACACAGGTGCGTTGGCCCAGAGACAGCGGAACACCGGGTTCTACCGACAAGGACACAGACAATTGAAAGTGCATCTTGAAGATTAACCAAGTAAATTAGAAAGACTGCATTTGCACAATTCCTCATGCCTCAAACGTCAATATAGGAAAATCTGGAGCAAATGTGATCATTGGTTGAAGAATGTTAATGAAGAAGCTGAAATAGAATTTTTGACAATTCCTCATGCCTGAAATGTCAATATGGGGAAAGCTGGAGCAAATGTTATTACAAGTAGATGAATGTTAATGACGAAGCTGAAAGACAAAATTTGTGCAAGTCTCCATGATGACAAGTTCATATGGGAAAAATTTGGAGCAAGCATAGCCATAAGACAATAAGTACTAGTAAAGGTGTTAAGAAACAGAACTTGAACACGTCTTCATATGTGAGAGGTCCATATGGGGATGCTTGGGAAGGGTTAATTCCAGTGTCAATGAAGTAAAGACATTTTAGGAGTACAACTGTGCTATACTAGGAAATAAAGAAGACCTGATAAATGGGATGTTAGGCAGTGAGCCTTTTGGGGACAACATATCTGGCAAGAGGGAACACCGGGAGATCTATAGAACCCAGAAGGGGAATACCAGGCAGGAGAGCATACAAGGGAGGCCAGACAAAGTGTATGGAAGAACAATCCATTTTACAAAGATACCAGTAGGAGAGTACACCAGGAGATCTGAGGAAACTATTGTAGAATTCCTGGTAACGGAGTGTGCCAGGAAATCCTCTGTTAAGCAATTGTATAAGAGAGACACCTTGTCATCTTTGAAGCAGTTGTGGAAAATAGATACTTTGTCATCTGTGAAGCACTTGTATAAAAGGGACACTTTTGCCTACCTTGATAAACTGTTACATGGGAGAGACATCCTTGCCCTCCTTGAAGAAACAGTGGGCCTCAATATGACCCTGATGGGAGCCATGCCTGTAAAGAACGGCACGGCTGCCGCCGGAGTAGTTTTTTTTTCCGGCGCCTGGCAATGGGTAATTACCAGGGCATTACAGCCCTGGTGGTCCCGGTAATTCCCCATTGCCAGTCACCGGTAAATATTACTCCCAATTCCCATTCAAGACCCATAGGAATCAATGGGAATGGGGAGTTTGGATGCACCGTCACTGTGGGCAACAGTGCCGGTGCATCCGTCAATGTCTGTGAGTGCGTGCCTTTCCGCCCACCAGGTGACACCTGGCAAGCAGAAAGGCACCCACCCGCTGAACTCGGAGTGTGCTGGTCTTGTAACAACGGTGCCGGTAGCTTACTGGCACCATTGTTACCGGACCGCCATACTCATAATGAGGCCCATTATTTGGGAAAATACATTTTTCGCGTGCCTTTCCGCCCGCCAGGTGACACTTGGCAGGCGGAAAGGCACCCGCCCGCAGTGTGCCGGTCTGGTGATGGTAGCTTACTGGCACCATTGTTACCGGACCGGCATACTCATAATGAGGCCCATTATTTGGGAAAATACATTTTTCCCATCATTCCTAAAATAATCCAGGGGAAGGGAACTGCCCTGTGGATCAAAGGACTTCTCTTTTGGAGAAACCATTTTTTTTTTGGGATATATTTATTTGTTTCACTCTTGAACATTTTGGCAAAACATTAGTCAGAAACACTTCTTCCTTACACTTCTTATTTGTTCATTTCTAGTGTGAGGGCCAGATATGTTTTGGACAAAAAGGCAGTTTATATAACTTTGATGACAAGACACAGGGCCTCATTCCAAGTTGGGCGGTAAGGGTTAACGGTCACCGGTAATGATGCTGATGCCGGTAAACCCTTACCGCCCAATTCTGAGGTCCCTTAGCGGGTCCCAGCAGGAACGGCTGGTCTGACTAGCCGTTCTCTGCGAGTCTCGTTAAGGGACCTTGGAGCTAATAACGGGCCCGCTAAAAGCAGGCGTTAAGGAAGGACCCGCAAAGGGAACTCGTAGTAGGGCGCAAAGGGATTACCGGCACCGGTGTCATTACCGGTGCCCAGTATCCCTGTGTGCCATACTTGTAATGACCCCCATTGTGTTCAAATAACCATTAAGGCACAAGTAAGTGTAAAACACGTCAGCTGTCTTTTTTTTATCAACATTTACACTAGCATTTAGTCCAATTGCTTCAGCAGATGTAGGCTAAAATATGGAAGTGGTGTTTTTCACTAATTGTTGAGAATTTCTACTCGCACAGCCCAATGGACATTTGCAATAGGACAACTGTGGTGCTCTCCTGTTATCTATGGTATATGATTTCTGGAAGGGACGGTTTTATATATAATTCAGGCAGATGGGGATAGTGGTTGGGATGTGTAGGATCAGAGCATGTTCGCGAGGAGTCAGCTGGTTCTGCAGGTACGAGGATGGTAATTGGAGGGCATGTTTGCCAGATGTGGCCGATGCGCTGGTGCAGTTCTTGTTCTACACTTGTTTACGAATTGTGATTTTCCTTGTATGGTCGTATTTTGTGCTTATTGTTGCACAATGCTGGTATGCCCGGTTACAAGCCTGGGTGGCTGCCATTTTGAGTGACTCCTTGCTTATGCCTGAAGGGGGCATGTGAGGTGATGGCAGCAACGTCGATAGTGTGGGAATGTTGCCATAGGAACAGGGTTTACAGCCAAAGTCTATATGAATGTGGGGTTTCAGGTGGTGACCTGCCATGAAGGCTGCAATTCCGCAGCTCATTTCGTGGCGATGGAGCATGAACATCAACCCACTGCAGAATCTACCCATTGATACTTATAGTTGTGGCTTTGCTGACGGGGATGTTACATTGAAGGAATGGTTGGTTTTGAATGTATGATAAAATAGTCACTTCATGTATCATCGGCTAATGAACATTGTTCTATGGTGGATCTTTAGTAGCAAGTTCATTCAAAACGTAAGCTGAGGATTGTGGGCAATAAATGGTGGTCGTTGGATGGGGCATATCGCTGTTAATAGGGTCTAGCAATGTCTTGCCACACATGAGGACTATGTTACAGGCCCTTGTTGTGGCAGCCCGTGAGAATCAATGTTTTCTTGGGTTGTGGAGGGGCTAGTATCTGAAAGGTAAGCTCTGGTAGTGGCAACACTTTTGATAACAGTAAGGAAGTTGATCGGTGGAGATCTTTAGCAGGAAGGTTTGAGACACTCTTGGGCATTCCAGTAGACATAGAGCAATGGCTCAGGACAACATCACGTTCTTGTATGAGGACACAGGCACACATCATTGTCAGTTTGTACAGGGTATTATCCCCCTAGGCAATATGAGCAGTGTTTCAAATAAGTCAAGCCAGCAGAGGAGAGGGGTATAGTATGTATGGAGCAGAGGTTTGTCAGTGATCCTTACATTTTCACAAAAAGACCTGGGGAATGATTTTCCCAGTTGGTCCTACTTTTCATATGCACCCTGAAGGAATTCTCACGAGTGATATGCATCACAGGAGGAGTGCAATAACAGGGTTGTTTTGAGTGGAGTGCCTAGATAATAGTTGATAATTTGGTGGATATCATGGTGCCTCCTACAGCATTATCAGATTGGCTTGTGCAGGTGGGACATTAAAGTGCACGTTTGGAGTTGCACAGTAAACCTAGAAGTTGAAGGGGAAATGGGCAGAAGCTAAAATATCACATATCTAGACCATCATTTAATAGTATCATGGATTCGGGGTAGTGGATTAACCGCCACGTGGAGGCATCTGGTAAATAAACTGCTGCTTACAGGGTTCCTTTTGAGGTTCACCCTTACCCTCTCCCTTTGGATCTCCTGAAAATCAAAGGTTGCACCCGTAAACCTCTCCCTTTAATCACCCACCACCCTTTCCCAGCCTAAAACATTCTCCATCCTCACGCACACACACACACACACACGTCACCCCCCCTCCCCCCCCACTTACCTTGCTCCTGCTACTTTCACTCTGGTTGTGCCTCTCAGCCCATGCTTAAATGGAATTTTCAATCCTTACGGTTCCAAACCTGCCAGTGCGCATTTCATATTTAAAAACACTGTGCCTATAAAATGCCTTGAAAAGAAAAGTGTTAACCGATGCAAATGATCGGAGGAGAAGGTGTAAAGTACATTGTTTATCATCTATGGGCATCATCAGTATGCAGCTGTTGTACCCGGATGCATATTCATTGTGCTCACAGTGATGGAAACACACTTTTTAATTTCATAACTTTGAGCATAGGATGTGATATAGCAAAATAAAAAATTACTGCATGAGATAAATGTAATGGCCGACAAGTATGCTCTTGGGGCCACTTCCATGGCCTTTTCAAGAGCGGCACCATGTGCCATGGCAAGGCCTTTGTCAAGTCTAAATCGACTTCAGGGGGGCTAAGGCGAAGGAGACTATGGCCCTCATTACGACCCTGGCGGAGAGGGGTTTACGCCAGCGTAATGCATGGTGTACCTCTCCGCCAGATTACGGCTTTCCGTAGCGCCATGGTGATTTTTACGCCCGGATTTTCCGGGCGGAAAAATCCATGGCGCTACGGGACCTCTTGTTAATTACGCCACCGTAATCTACGGTGGCGTAATTAACGCCTTCCCCACTCCCATTATACCCTATGGGGCAAAAATGGGAATGGGGAAGGGTAAATGGGGTTTGGGGACTAACCGCCCCGCCAAGGTCGGAATGGGGCGGTGAGTCCGCCAACCCCCATGGCGGAGTTGGCAGCTCTGCGCCATGGACCATGGTGCAAATTGCACCATGGTCCTCCGCCAAGGTCGTAATGAGGCCCAATGTGTTATTTGAGTGTTGCATTCTGTTGTGGTGTTTGGTGGGGACCTACACAATGTATTAGAAAAACGTTTGGACCATGACCAAATGTTGAATGTACTAACTATGATTTTGCTACCCGGGTTGAGGGGTCCACTCTCGTCCAATAGGCCAAGCAAGCTTGAACGGTGGGGTGACCCATTGCGTAGGAATGTAGCCCAAGTTTGGGCGTTGTGCTGGCCGGCTGGACATTGCATTCTGCAATTTAACCCTGGAACAGCTCTGACAGCTAGCAAGCCAAACAGGCAGCTGGTGGGTCAGCAGGGCTGCTAGGGTCAAAGTCATGGTAACCCGTTTTGGTTGATATAAAAGCAGGTGGGGTCTCGCCAGAATTTTGTGTGATAAAGTGCGGCCTGTTTACCTCCAAATGGATGGGTGGTATATTTTGCATGATAAATGTGTTTTTCCCGAAGACAAGGGCATATACGAGTGCACCCTATTACTTACCACCCTTGTGATGGTAATCCATAATGTATCTATGTATGTAAAGTATTACGTAGTGCAACCTAGCTAGGAAGCAAGGAAGCATTTTTTCACTGTGGATAATCCACAAAGCGGGTCAATGGATGAATGGGAGCCAAAGGGTACATAAAGCAAAAAAAAAAAAAAACAGGCGAATCCAAGCTTCACATTAGTATTTTGATTAAATCCAAAATTGCCAGAACAAATATATAGTGTTAGGGAAAGGTAAGTAAAATGACTTTTAAGACAGAAAAAAAGAAACCGACATGCATTATAAAGTGGTAAAGGAATGAAAGCGATTGGAAGGGAAAGTGGCAGAGGGACATAAGGTATGGTATGCAAGAAAAGAAAAAAATGGTAAAGAGAGCATCTTTATACAATCTCATTTTCAGGTGGGTCTTCAACGATTGTATTTGAAAAAAATGACTTTGAAGCATCCACCATATACAGTAGAGGTAGTAGAGTAGCTATGCACAGCTTAATTAATATTACACATGTTATGAAGAACCCCCTGTATGGTGTGTACATATTTTAACCAAGATAACACAGTGATTGTTAACAAAAACGAAGTGTCTGCAGCATATTTTGGCACTTTACAGTTGTTGATGTGTGTAACATATCATTTAGCAGAAGTCAACATCGTGAAAACACATACACTTTGAAAACTTTAGTTCAGTCGCAACGGTTCAGTCTTTCAATTATTTATAAATGTTCAACTCTTTGTGGTTTACACCCTAAGGAAACATTGCTAAGTTATCAATGGAAGCCTGGGACTTTCTGAAGGTCGCTTGACAGTTACGTCAACTACTGTTTGCTTGAATAACACAGAGAGTTCCAACTGAAGACGACGTTTCAAGTTCTCCTTCACTAGATAAGTACAAAGAAAACCGATCGCCCATACTTTTCAATGAAGATTATTGTGGTATATTTCCTAAAATGTACGAATCTAGTTTGACCATAGCGTATATCTCTATGTAGAAACATCAATTTCCTATAGAACAGCAAGTGAAAGAATGGCTCTTCCTCAGGCATTCCGATAGCACAGTGAGTAGCGCGCTCACTTTCCCTTCTGTGCTGAGTCTGTTGATGCAGGTTCGAATCCCGACAGGGCCTTTGATCTTTCCGAGGCAGATAAACGAGCACCACACTCCGTGAGTTATAAAAACCCTCAGTGTTCTTAGCACTATATAAATGCTAAATTATTATAATTGTATCACTAGGGTCAATGACGGATGGCTATCAGAAAGGAGTAGTTTGAACACTTTCCCCAAAGAGAGCAATGCCAGTTATGAGAAGGGATATTTCTGATTTTTCTCCCAGCATTCAAAGACATGCTTCTGATGCCTTGCTTAATCTGTCCCAAAGGAGCTCAACCAGACCAGCACATGGATGTGCAGCATTATAGATCTTCCACTACACACTCACTTACTACACACACTACAGTAACTAACCACAGAGCCAAGCTTCAACAAAGGTAAACATCGGATTTACAGATTAAGGCTCTCACCTGAATCACATAAAATAATACAAATATCGCAAGGGGCCATGCTATGAGTGCGGATTGGTATTGCAAGGTTATTCTATGAGTTCATATCGCAAGGGGCCATGCTATGAGTGCGGATTGGTATTGCAAGGTTATTCTATGAGTTCATATCGCAAGGGGCCATGCTATGAGTGCGGATTGGTATTGCAAGGTTATTCTATGAGTTCATATCGCAAGGGGCCATGCTATGAGTGCGGATTGGTATTGCAAGGTTATTCTATGAGTTCAGTTGTGTGTATTTATATTAGGCTTCATTGTTCCTGTGTGTTGAGTTAGGGATTTATGTATTATCTTGAGTAATTTATCCAAACCTAATTTTTGGGCATGCATTCCACTGTGTTTCTATTCAAAGAATAAGTAAAAAATCCAGAATGCACAGGAAATCAAGAGACACATTTTTACATCAACCTATATAAGGATTTTAAGGACATTGATGTATGTTTTTGAGCTCTTTGCCCGATCCCAAATTGACTGCATTCCAAACTCCACTCCAGAATGCGGTACAATATTCCGTTTGTTAGTGTTGTTTTCAATATCATATCAAATCCACCTCAGACTCTGGCAAGGACCTACTGGTCAATTATGTTATATCCTCCACTATTAGCCCCGGCCCCTTCTTACATAAATGCCGACATATGAGACCACATATGAGTCCATCAAATCTGCCACCTGCAAAGTAAAAAATCCACGATCACTGCACTTATAAATGATTCATAATAGATTGCCTTTTATTGCACTTCCTGCTTTTATGCTTGCTCGTTTTATATAATTTTAAAAAATCATTTAATTTCGTATCCATTAGATTGAAGTTTATTTTAAAATATCTTTGTACCTTGTGTGATGGTGTCACCCGTGCCTCGGCCCCCCAAACTAGCATCCGCACGCATGCACATTCAGACTACAGTGAACACACGTCCGTTCGTTCCAAGGTCCCGCGGCATCTGCTGCACGGACCGTCTTTATTTCAAATGCGCATGCGTGGCCATAACGAGGCTCGCGCATGCGCACACCCAGTTAAAGACGTAACATCCCTTTTTTTCTTTTAACAAAATAGTGCAAAAACTCGCAACTTGAACAGGCTTAAATAACAAACATTAACTTTTCTTAACAGTAGTTTATTGGCCTCGGGCAGTCACCTGTTCAGTCTCCTGGGTCCAGGACGTAGTCCTTGAGCCGAACAGGTAAGTTGCGTCCTTGTCGCGCAGGGTACCGCCGTTCCACTCTCAGACTTGGTGGCGGGGTCCCGACTGCCCGTGGCAGATCCACGGACGGGTCCTCTTCAGGGAGCTCAGCACCGTTCTCGTGTCGTGAGAGCCCCACCGGCTCAGCATCTCCGGGCCGGATGTCGATCTTCTTGAAAAATGATTGGTTGCGGGTGATAGTTCCTCTTTCGCTCGCCATGGTAATCATGGACCCCTTGACATGGGTGACAGCCCACGGTTGTGGCTCATAAGGCAAAGACAACTTTCCTTCGGGCCTGCGGTTGCGTACCAGCACTGAGTCTCCCACCGCTATCTCCTTGTCTTGCAGCCTTCGCCTTCCGCTCTCCATCTCGTTGTGGGCCTCACGCTCTTTTCTCACTCTGTCATTGTCTATAACCCCCGGCTCACGCCCTCCCACTTCCGGGAGGAGCCCTCTCGGACATCGCCCAAACAGGGCCTCTGCTGGGGCCACTCGGTGGACTGGTGAGGGGTCGTCCTGTACTCTCTGAGAAACTCGAAAAGATTCCTCTTCAGACCCCTCCACTGTTTTCTGCGATGCGAAACACCTTGTTGAGCGTTCTCATAAGCCTTTCAGCCTCTCCATTTGCCCGGGGCCAGAGTGGCGACACCTTCCGGTGCTGTATACCCCTTTCTCTCAGATACTGCCCAAATTGGTGTCCAGTAAATGCTGGTCCATTGTCCGAGCAGAGAACTTCCGGGAGGCCATGCGTGGCAAACATTTTTTCTAATGCCAGGTAGTATGGTCACTGGCTGTTGAATCCACGAGCTCCGCCTCTGGATATCTCGACCACTGGTCCACTACCACTAAAAAGTACATGCCCCTTCCGGTCGACCAAAAGTCAGCATGGGTCTTACCCCATGTCTTCTCACTCCGCTCCATGGAGTTGATCGGTGGCGCTCCTAAAGTGTCTGCAGCCCCATAGGATAGCTAGGGCCTCCCTCTCAATCTGAGAGTAGCGTCTCTCTGTCTCCATGAGGGCTTTGCTCGCATATGCAATGGGTAGCATTTCACCTCTCGCATCCGCTTGCATTAGGACTGCCCCGAGGCCCACCGGGCTCGCATCCACCACAATCTCGGATTCGGCCGTGGGGTCAAAATACGCAACCATGTCCTGGTCGGACAGCGCCATCTTGATCGCCAGAAATGCCTCTTGGTCTCTTTTGTCCCACATCCAGACAGCGTTGTTCTTTGTCAGGGTACGGAGGGATTCAGAGAGGGATGCCAGCCCCTTGATGAATCGGCCGCAATAATTAACCATCCCCAGAAAACTGCAGACTCCTGTTGGCGACTGGGGGGCGGCAGCCTCGCAGATATCCCTTACTTTTTCTGGATCCGGGGACACCCAGTTCTCGTGAAACACAAAACCAAAGAACCCAATACGGTCCTTGAAGAATTCACATTTCTCACTATGTAAAGTGAGGCCAAGGTCTTTCAGTCTCTGCAGGGTTGCCTCCAAACGTTTCATGTGCTTGGCATGCGATGTGGGGAAGACCAAAATATCGTCCCTCATATTTATCACTCCTGATGGCATTTTGAAAGACCTCCGTGGCAGAGGATATCCCAAGGCTAATGCGCTTGAATTGGTACAAACCCTCGTGTGTGGTAAAGGTGGTAATGTACCTTGAGTCTGTGTGCAGCTCCAGTTGGTGGTATCCTGCCCTCAGATCCAGCTTGGAGAATATCCTGACTCGCTGCAGTTCGCCGATAATGTCATCTAGCGTGGGCGTCAGGTGGCGTTCACGCTTAATGACAGCATTGGGCAACCGCATGTCCACGCAGATGCGTACCTTGCCCGGTTGTTTCGGCTTCGGCGCCAGAACTATCAGCGAGACTCATGGAGGTGGCTCCTCCACCCTTTCGATGATGTCCATGCTGATGAGTGCTTTGAGCTCATCTTCGACCTGGGAACAAAGGTGGAACGGAATACGTCGGTGCTTTAGCGCTATCGGGCGATTGGTTTCGTCTATATGCAGTCGCACTTGCTCTGCTTTCAGTCTTCCAATCCCTTGGAAGGTATCCGCAAACCTCTCCAAAAGTGAAGTAATGTCCCCTTGGTAGACTGCAAGTGCAAAATGAACAAGGTCCAATGCTTCTGAGGCCGCACAAATCAACAGGGACCGTGGGCTGACATCTGTGACAAAAAACCTTGCTTTAATCGCCTTTTCTCTTCAGGATACGGGAGTCACAAAGGTTGTATACGAATTGATCGTTTTACAACTGCTCGAATGACATTTGACCTTTTCACAATTGACCGAATTGTGAAGGTCAATTGTACCATATATGTGGGGGGAAACCCCCCACAACCTCCCAACCAACGCTAAACCCCCCAAAACCCATATATCCCATATACCAAACCATTATATATATATATTCGGTCAATTGTGAAAAGGTCAATTGTGACCCTTTAAATTCGGTCAATTGTTCATTCGAACAATTATAAACGACCAATTTGGGTAATACCGTCACAAACACCCCTTTTATGGGCAAGGGAGTGTTACCCCCGAATGTGAAAATGTAGGCCCTTGACTTGTCCAGTGGAGGAGGACCTGGGATGGCCTCATAATGTTCAGTGGCAGCACACACACTGAGGCCCCAGTGTCAATAAGCACCTGTGTAGGAACTCCTTGAATGTCTACAACGCACGTCGGTTGTCTGCGTTTCTTGGTCCCTGTCGCCAAATTCGAGATGAAGAAGACTTCTTCATCTTCCTCCTCCTCCTCTGCGATGTTGAGCATCTGGGTGTCCTGCTCCACTGCAGCGATATTAGGTTGTCTCCTAAACCCACTGCTTAGTCTGGCGGACCCTCTCTGCGTGGCAACCGGGGCAGCAGCTCTACACATCCTGGCATAGTGCCCTGGCGTGTTGCATCTCCCGCAGACCCTTGATTTATCTGGACAGGCTTCTGAATGCGGTAAGTCATACCCACAATATTGACAAATGGCAGAACCACCTTGCGGTGTTGTTGGTTCCTGTCTCTTCTGGCTCCACCTCGGTTTTGCCTGAGGTTGTCTCCCTATGGACGAAGCATCCTCATGCTTGCCTGGGCGTACGGCAGCATCCATCTTGGCTCCTCTACTTTCGGCCAGTTCGTACACTCTTCCACTGTCCAATATCTGTGCTAGAGACATGCCCGGCTCCCTCAGGACCTGTCTCCGCAGTTTACCTGAGCTGCAACCTTGAATTAGTTGATGGCGGACCATTACTTCCGTGGCCGTCCATCTGCACATGGTGGCTAGTTGTCTTAAGCATGCACAAAATTGATCCAACGATTCATCCTCATGCTGCTTTTCTCCGCACATGACAAACCTGTCAAAGTCAATGTTGGATAAAGGAATAAAATGGTCCTTAAGTGCAGTTTTGACAGCATCGTAAGTCACCACCGGTAAGGTGAAGGATTCATAAATGCGCAATACTTCTGTCCCCGCTGAGTCTAGCAGTGTTGCCACTTTGGCATCATCGTCCATTTCCCCAGTGGCCGCAAAAAACATATCAAGTTTTTTGATCCATAAAAGCCATCTCAGGCCCAGTTTTGAGGGTGGGCCTGAAGTATCAAATTCTTGCATGGGTTGTAAGGAGCCATGATGTCTTCTCACCACACTGGCCGCCGCAGGAGCTTCTCCGTCGCTGTCCGCCATCTTCACAGGTCTCACAGGCACCTCAATCCGTATTAGAGACCGCAAACCTGGCTAAATTCGGATTTGATGTACCAGAACTCTTGGGCTGAGATGCTGTTATGATGCGCTGTGGCTTACTCTCTCCCACAGCTTGTTTGTACAGGCCAAAGTGCAGTCCCCCTTTTTGTTTTGGGAGAACTGTAGAGTGTCCAAAAATTGAGGAGATGTTCACCTCAGTATTTAGGCAGCGCACGAGCACCCTCGCGGGCCGCAACTACCGTCAATACCAAAAACAAAATGGCCACCATCACACGTGTGAGGTTCGTAATACACGAGAAGATGAAATACCCATGGCGACACGTTTGTGCGTGCCGAGCGTTTCTCTCCCCGTGTCCCGTCTTGTCGCCAATGTGATGGTGTCACCCATGCATCGGGCCGCCCCGTTCTAGCATCCGCACGCATGCACACTCAGACAACAGTGAACACACGTCCGTTCGTTCCAAGGTCTCGGCGGCATCTGTCGCACGGACCGTCTTTATTTCAAACGCGCATGGGTGGCCATAACGAGGCTCGCACATGCGCACACCCTGTTAAAGACGTAACACCTTGGATACCATCTTGTGCGTGTTGGGCAATTTGAAACACAGTTTCACATGTGAAAACTCTACATGCACCGACCGCTAAGAACTACAGGTCCCAGTGCCTGTGTAGTTTTTTGCGCTCCTTCTTTGCCCACAGATGCGTGAATGTCTGGCACGACTGAGCCGGTTTGTGCTGGTATTGCAGCGGCCCTCCTTCACCCTTGCCTGATAGATTGTATTTTATTGTACTTCCCTGCTTTTATCCCTGCTCGTTTTATATCATTTTAAAATATTTAATTTTGTATCCGTAGGATTGAATTTTATTTTAAAGTATCGTTGTACCTTCGATACCATCTTGTGCTAATCGGGCGATTTGAAACAGAGTTTGGCGTGTGAATACTCTGCACGCACAGACTGCCAAGAACTACAGTTCACAGCACCTGTGTAGTACTTTGTGTAGGGTGACCAGATTTTCAACAAAAAAAACGGGACGGCCAACAACATAAAAGAGGGACTACCTCATCGCAGCCCACCAATTACCGCCCCTCCCCCAACACACCCCCACAACCACCTCCAACCATATTCGCAGCACTTCTACTTTCTATAAACTGTATACAATCTCATTTCTGCAGTTTTGTCTGTGAATCGTGGCATGTTAATTCAAAACGAGCGTTAGTTCTAATTTATATTACATGGCATGCTGTACAATAATTTCCAAGCCCGTCTCTGTGGCACAGTCAGTAAGTGTTGTGACTTGTACCTGAAAGGTTGTGGGTTCGAGCCAAACCTCCAACTTCAAAATTCTGAAAGTGTTGTGAAAAATGGTTTTAATTACCCTAGCCCCCCAAACATGCAAACCCCGGACGGGGTTTGAAAAATGAAAAACCTCCCGGGACCCCGAGACGGAGGGTGATTTCCCCAGACTGTCCCAGGAAAACCCAGACATCTGGTCACCCTAACTTTGTGCTCCTTCTTTGCCCGCAGGTGCGCTAACGCCTGGCAGGTCTCTGTCGGTTAGTGCTTGTATATAAGGGGCCCGTCTACACCCTTGTCTCATAGATTGTATTTTGTGGCACTTTTGTGTCTGCTAGTTTTAGATCATTTAAAAAAATTATTTCATTTTGTATCTGTTGGATTGAAGCTTGTTTTAAAGTATCTTTGTACCTTTGATACCATGTGCTAATCGAGCGGTTTGAAACAGAGTTTCACATGTGCATACTCTGCACACACCGACCACCAAGAACTACAGTTCCCAGCATCTATGCAGTTGTATGCGCTCCTTCTTTGCCTGCATGTGCAACAGTGCCTGGCACGACTGTGCCAGATAGTGACGGTTCATGCAAGGTGATTGTAAGGTGGATCACCCAAGACATCCTCTCCTGCCACTGTTCACGATTCATAGCGAAAACCACGCCCACGTTGTCAAAAGTAAAGCCTTTTTTCCTGCACTTGCATTGCATGTTGTATTATGTCAAATATAGAAATGGACCTAAGAACTCACTCCTAAAACTAAACATGCTGAATACTAAAGAAGTACTTAGCTTTGGCACTACTCACCTGCGCGCCAACTCCAAAAACAGACCCAATTCAAGCCAATGTCTCCTCACCGATAATACACAATATTTCAGTAGATGCTAGCCTTCCTATGCCAACATTCTCTGCTTACATGTCTACTGGAGACAGGGATAAGCCTAAAGGGCTGTCTTCTTGTGATGTAAATTCTATCATGACACAATCTTCCCCTCCTCCCAATAAGGGGTTGATCATAACAAATCAGGAGGAGCAAATTTGCGCTAATAATCATACTTTGGGAATAAAACCTAAAGACAACAACATCTCCATAGGGAATCAGCTAAGTATATCTCTGCTGAATGCACACTCCCAAGTTAAACAGGCCTTTAAATTTGCTGATCATATTTGCATGCAATAACCAGATATCCTGGCACTCTCGGAAACATGCCGACACGATACTGCGCAGATTACTATTAATAACTCTCTGCCCACAGATACACAATATTTAGGGACAATCGTATAGATCAGCGGAGTGTGGGTGTGGCTCTTATTTTGAAAGACCTCAACAGTCACGCCTCTCATATTGGATGGCTGTGAACATCTTAAGATAAAATTGAAAATTAACCCAAATACCTCCCTCACTATATTTACTCTCTATAAATCTCCTCAAACTGTCTTTTGAAGAACAACTCTTAGAACGGCTGAATAGCATCACAAAGGCCATCTCACCTGTACGAGTAATGGGTGATTTGAATCTATGGTTGATGACCCATTAGACTACTGAGCCACATCTCTACTTTCCTCCCTGGAAGTAGCAGGCTATACCCAATCGGTAAAGGTCCCAACTCATCAGGGTGGACACACCTTAGATTGGATACTATCCCACAATATCCATAGCTCTGCCATTAGCACCCAATTATGCCCATGGTCGGATCATTTGTTTGTAAATACTACTATTACGCTTCCTAACTCTCCCCCAAAACTGGATACCAATGCTAGGCCAGAGATTATCTGCAGGAACATTAAAAACATCTCAGCCACCGCCTTCTCCACCCTTCTCTCTACCAGAGTAGGTCATATTAAAGCATTTGTGAAAACCTCTGATCTGGTCTCTCACTTATCATCTGCCATTAACGACAATATCGATATTTTGGTTCCTGAAAAAACAAAGATGGTAAAAGCTGAGACCATTGAAAAATCTTGATTTAATGAGTATATTGTGGAGGCAAGAAGAATAATAAGAGCACATGAATGAAAATGGAGGAAGAACCCTTGCTAGAATATCTTGGAGAAATATAAAAAATCGGTACACAAATACAAACACACCATGATTGAATCTAAAAGGAAAAAATATAATGTATGCAATGACAATGCCACGTCAAACTCAAGGAAACTATTTAAAATTCCAAATGGTGTCAATCGATTCAGATTAAATGTGTGAATAAAATCGCGGGAAACAACGCCTAACCATACCTAATCAATTGGCTAACCTGGAAACTAACAATTACTATAATAATGTAGATAGCACACATTTTGGCCAATCTAGCAACCCTCCCTAAATTTGACTTTCATAGTTGCTCCGAAATTGAGGTTTTAGAGATTGTTACCAACATGAAGTCCACATCCTGTCTCGGGAACTCATTCCCCGCTGACATTTTGAAAGGTTCCCTTGAAGTCCTGATCCCATGCATCACCAAAATGATTAACTCCTCATTCGAGACAGGAATTGTACCTGTTGCCATGAAGTATGTCTGGGATACTCTTTTGAAAAAGGACACACTCGACCTTGCAGTTCCCATGAATTATAGGCCAATCACGAATGTCCCATATTTGCTAACGATCTTGGATAGATTGGCTTACTTGCAGCTTTAGAAATGTATTGAAGAAAATACACTCCTTAACATTTACCAATCTGGCTTCAGATGCCAGCATGGAATGGAGACAGCTCTCCTGGATCTTAACTCCAATATCGTGGGATATTGAGACAAGTGACCCAGCCCTGCATCTGCTATTAGATCTCTCTGCGGCATTTGATATTATTGATCACAATCTATTATATTACCGACTGTTAACTATTGCCAACTGTTCAGAAAATGCCGCCCAGTGGATTATGTCCTTTCTTGGTCCTAGTACATCTAGAGTGGCCGCTGAAAGAGCTCAAGCTAACCCCATGTTTCTTACATGTGGTGTACCGCAGGGGTCATGTTTATCTCCTTTGTTATTTAATGTCTATATTAGGCGATTTCTTGATCTTCTTGAAGGTCTGGATGTGCAGTTTGCAAATATTGCGGGCGACACCCAGATCCTGTTTGAATTATCTGGTGATTACTCCAAGGATGTTTCTACAGTGAACTGAGTCTACAATGAAATCCAGACCTGGATGGTGCATAATTAAGCTTCTCATCATGGCCTCTGGTCCACGACTGAAGAAGCTCAAGTATGCTCAGTTTGAGGTTGTGGGTAACATAATCACTGTGAGTACATTGATAAAAACACTGGGGGTCCTTCTGGATGCTGACCTATCAATGAAGCAACATGTATCACACATTTGTTCATCTTGTGGAAATATAATCAAACTGCTCCACCTGCTCAGACCTTATCTTTCTACAAAGAATAGATCTCTCATGGCATCATCACTCATGAACTCACGATTAGACTATTGCAAAAGTCTTTTGATTGATATCTCACATAGACATGATGCAATTACCGTTTTTAGGAAAAACTGCACTGGTTTCCATTCAAGCAGAGAATTAGACACGGGGCCGATTCATGGCACAAACGTGCGCCGAAAAATCCATGCGCAAGCAGGCGCAAGGGAGCGCAAGCGTGAGAAACGCAGCGCACGCGCACGCGTGCGATTCAAGGAAGACGCGGGCGTGTTTCCCGCTGTCCGTGCGCCCAATCCAGCCATGGCGCACGCAGGCATACACGGCGTGCGCTACGCGCACAGCAAAAGGGCACATAGCGCGGCGCACACAACCAAAGTGGCCGGAACAGTGGGCGTAACACGCGGAATAGGGAACAACACGTGAAAAAGAAAGTGTAACTGGGGAAGTACTGCAGGGAACTACACGGAACGCCCACACGCACGCGAACAACCCGTATTCATGGATCCGAATACGGGAAACCCGCGCACGGCAAAAGACGCACACAGGCGTCAACGCATCCGCCACACGAAGGCAGGTGGAAGCGTCCCTGCGCACAGTACAAAAGTGCGCGCAAACAACAAACACGTATATACAGCTACGATGAATGCCCCATTTGTCACAGCACTGATCGTGGGACACCGCAGGAGGAGGAGAATAGCCAGGGCACGCATTTTCACACCACGGACAAGCCTTTTTGGGATGCCTGACGACCAGGTCTATGGCAGGTATAGGTTTCCACCCACCATCATCCTAGACCTGGTCAGGGAGTGGGAAGATGACCTTACATCCCCCACCCTTTGCTCCCAAGCCTTGAGCCCCTTGGAGAAGGTGCTCAATGTCCTACATTTTTTGGCCACTGGGTCATTTCAGCAGACTACTGCCATAGTGGGGGGGGTCTCACAGGCCACGCAGTCACGCGGCCTACACCAGGTACTGGCAATCATGACAGCGCGCCCCTCAGTCCGCAGGCACATATACATGCCCAGAACACCCGTAGAAAGGCAAGCCGTTGTCCTGGATTTTTTCAGGGTGGCACACTTCCCCAAAGTGCTCGGTGCCATAGATTGCACCCATGTGGCCCTACGTCCACCTAGGGCCACTGAGCACATCTACCAAAACCGCAAGCACTGGCATTCCATCAATGTACAGGTGGTATGCGAAGCAAAGGGAATCATCACCTCTGTCTATGCAAACTACCCTGGCTCCACCCATGACAGTTTCATATACAGAATGTCCGCCCTGAGCCGAGCCCTGGAAGCTGGGCAGCATGGCGACACATGGCTCCTAGGTGAGTAAAAATGCCCTTGCACATGCATGCAAGTCACACACAGAAAAATACCAAAACCCTAACAATCTCAACTATTATCACCTCCCCATGTGACAGTGCCTACCCTCTGAGCAACCACATGATGACGCCAATCCGGAACCCCACCACACCACCCCAGGTAAGATACAACGCCGCCCATATTGCAACCAGGGCCATAGTGGAGGGCACATTCGGAGTGCTCAAGTCACATTTCCGCTCCCTTGACCGCTCTGGCGGGCAACTACTCTATGCACCACCAGTAGTGTGCAGGATCATTGTGGCAGCATGTGTCCTGCACAATGTTGCAACAAGGCAGGGCGTACCGGTGGACATGGTGGTGCCCCACATCTCCAACCACAGGCACAGGCGCTGCCCATGGGAGGGGACACGGCACGTGGCGAGGAAGCCCGGACCCAGCTTGCGGCCACATTTTTCACCTAAACTCCCACCCCTGCAGAGTGCACACAGGCCTGGCACATACCATGCGACAATCGATGATGACAAAGAGACAGTCAACTGTCACAACCCTACCACCCTGAGATAGTTGCCATGGAAGTGTCACATCGTCTGCATCCCTAGCTACTTAAACACAAGCTATCCTGTGTGACCAAAAGGCACACATATGACATATGACATGATATGGCCTATACACAAGTATTTCAAGGTGCGATGAGGCAGGGAGTGGGGAACAAGGGAAGACAGACAACGGTACAACTAGACCAGGTGTCATTCAGATTGTGCAAGTGCAGGGGTAGGGGAAAGGGAACAGTGCAAGGAGAAGGGGATTGGGGGGGAATGCAGTACAGGGGAAGTAGACCAAAAAACAAATACACAGGTCAGCTGGTGGCAACTGCAAAGGTAAGTGCAGACAAGTGCTGGGAAGGGGGGCTGTAGGGATAGAGAGACAGTACCGCAGTGCAGGGGTTGCCAGGGAGCCAGTGCAAGTGGAGAGTGGCTGGGCCAGGGACCGAGGTCGGTGGAGTGGCCCAGTTGCAGATCCAGTGCAGTTCCAGTGAAGAATTCCGCAAGGGAGAGGCAGAGAGAAAGCAGAAGCAAAGAGGAAGGTCTTGAGGTGCTTCCCGAACCGGAGATGGTTCCCCTCAAGTTCAAGTGAGGCAGGAAGGCTGTTCCAGAGGGAGGGCCCTGCCGCGGAGAGAGATCTACCCCCAGCTAGTTGCTCTGAGAAGCGGATGACCCTGACATGCAAGGTGTGCATCACACACACCTGCACAACAGGCCATGGCCATCACTGTTATGTCACTCAAACCCTCCCAAACCACAACATGACATGGCAAGCAATACCCATACACCAGAGTTGTAGACGTAACATAACAATGAATGCCTGTCTACATGCACATTGTGCATTGCAAAATCAACACTGCAGCTTCTGTGTGCTGTGTCCTACTCCTGCAACACACTGCTCAGCGCACAGCACAGTGAACAGCCATTGTGTGTGATGCACACCCTGAGCATCACATCTAAGCGACAGACCACATCAAAAAGCAAATTAGGCATGTACAGGATCCATAATTGGTCACAGAACATGTGCTGCAGGGCCACCAGAAGGCAAACAGTGTACACGTGGATATGCAAGGGTGGGAGTACATGTAATGCATCCGAGTGCAAGTGTGTGGGTCTGCAAGGACATGCACTCAACATATGCATGTGCACTCAAGTGACCATCAGTGTTCTCTACACATCACATGTGAACATTCACCATGTGTACACCCCAGCATGTCAAACCACAACTATCCCCTCGCACCTGAAAGGTAAACACAACACATGAACAGGCATTGATCATAGGATACCACCATTACAATGTCAGAGTTCCCATCACACTGCAGGGCAAGGCAACTGTCAACAACAACCCACCCCCTCACAAATGACCATGACCCACTGAACAACTGCACCTGGGTCATGGAGCCTTCAACCCTCAATTCCACCTAGCCACAGGATCACCTTTGCCCTTCGTCACCATCTCCAACTTTGTGTGTAAAAAGATGCCTGCACCCTCAGAATCCACACTCATTTCCAAAATCACAAAATACAAGGCATAAAAACGAACCCGAACAACCTCCAGTAGATGACTTTACGTAGCAGTACCTCACAAAAGCCAAGTACTACCACAATGATGCAACAACCAAGGTAGCACAGTAAAACAATGTCACAACAGGATGTGAACCATGTGTGGTACATAACAAAGGATGATGCATCATGAACGGATGTGTATTGTCACAGGTCCCGTGTACATGCGCGGGAGTGTCACGAAACAACCACCCCCACCGTGTCCCAGGTGCCGGCAAGGTCAAACTCACACAGGCCTTTAGACCCTGGTGGGGAAGGAGGTTCAGGGATATGCAGTCGGGACAGGTGTTGGCACACTGGATAACTGGAATGAGTGGCAGGAGAGGGGAGGAGGAATGACACATGAAAGTAGGGAATGCACGAAAATGTACTACCTGCATGAACACATACACAATCCAAACAAACTTGAACATCATTGTCATGGCCTTCTGTAGTCCAGGCTTAGGAGTGGTACGAACCAACCACCCCCTCTAGGGTTTTGGCGCCTGCAAGTTCGGGGCTTACACAGGCATCCGCAACCCCAGCGAGGAAAGAGAGTTAGGGAACGTTGCTTGGATAGGTACGGGAAGCAGGAACACTGGGTAGAGGGTACAGGGTTCAAAATTGCATAGGATTCCGGGTGATTAGGGGGAAAAAAACATACCAAATTGAATCACACATACATTGATGCATTAGTGCACCCCCCAGCAAGCCTATGCAGAGCAGTTTGAAAGAAAAACAACAAGACACTTAGCTCTGGTTTTGAGTGCTGGCCTCCTGCCTGCGCACTCTCAGGTCTGGTTACAGGAGCACTGCAATGCTGCAAAGAGAGCCACAGTCAACAACCTGTACGTGCCAATTACACAAAAACACACCACCAAACATGCCCCATAGCAACAAACTACTCTACAAACAGACAATCTGGTGTAGATGCTTCGTACCCATATATAACATTACCCCTGTGACGGGTCATACACAGTCAATGCAGTAAGTCAGCCGCCGGTGGGTGCGTGGCAAATGGAACACCAATGTGTCACAATTCACCCAACATGCAATGTTCCCTGGGTAAGCAGACAGACCCATATAGCAAGCCATGACTTCAGAGCAAGTTGCGTACCACCATGACCGAAACAAAGTTGCCAGTGCATTTATCATAAAGTACATGGAAATTAAATGCACTGCACCCGAGTATGTCCCTTGCTGTATGTCCCTGTGAGCTGCCCCTTTCCATGTCTCGGAAGGCTACATGGTTGATACCAGTGCCTCAATGGACCTTGGTGTACCGGAGGGCATGTGCCACTGCCAATGCAGGTGTCCCAGACAACCTTACAATCAACAGCCATCAGTCCACCAACACATCTGAGCTGCATTGTGTGCTTCAACACCAATATTCGTCCAAGCTCACCCTCAGTGCTGTGACTAAGCCTGCATGTGCAACTCGCCTGGTGCAAGCTTTGCTGTGTTGTGGCCCCCCTGTGCTGCTCACCTTGCCTGGAGTTCCTTGGAACACGTCAGCAGTTCTAGGATGTAGGTCTGCAATCCCTGTGCCTCTGCTTGTGCACACATGTGCATGTGGGCAGCAACAAACGTGTCCAGAATCCCGTTGTCCAATGGGCCATGACTGCTGGCTAAGGTGCTCTGGAGGCTCATCCCAATGCAGAAAGGGCATGAAACACATGATTAATGCTTCAAAGTCGTCTGTGTGTGTCTCTTCAGGCATCTCATTACTTGACAATGTCAGAGAGTCACAGCATAAATCACACCATCAGTCCGTCTTTCACATCTAAAGTGTGTAACGCTATCTACAGCATGAATTGCAACAAGCACGTGTACAGTAAAGATAAGAAACATACTATACAATGCATAGCAATGAATGTACACATTAATCATGAAACACCCCATCTAGCAAAAGCTAAACAGTGGACAATAACACCAAAATCATCCCCACTAGGGGTGTAAACACAACTCACACAGCACCAGACATGCCACAGATATGACAGTCCAAGGCCCTTGTGTAAAAGTTTGTGACACTGAACCATCCTTGCGAGCCCATGGATAAGGGAGGCAGGAGTGGCATATGTGAGTCAAGGACCCCAAGCAGCAAACACATACACAAGACAAGCCTGAAGGGCCCAGCTGGAACAGACATTGAATGCCTTCAAAAGCCACAAAGCACCGCACCGTCACATGAAAGCACAATAGACGGGCAATTTTAAACTATAGTAACTATTAACTAATTACACTAACTATGGAAAACCTACATTACCTAATTAAACTAAACTATCAAACAGAAACGTAACTAACTAAACTAAAAGAAAAATCAAAAATGGCCACATACGACCCGGGGGGGAGGGGAGGCACCCAGGAGGGGGGAGGTACAGGGTGCTGCTCAACATCCACATGCGATGATGCTGAGCCAAAAAAAAAATCCTCCATGGGCTCAACGCCTGCACAGCTCGACCTATGTGGGAGATAGATGGTCGTCCGAGTCTGGCTCATCCTGTAAAGGAGGACATGGCACAGTAGCCTGGCCACGCCTAGCTGCAGCTTGCCCCTCGTCGGCAGTAAGTCTGCCGGAAGGGTGAGCCTGGTTCTGTGTGGCGATGTGACGTAGGTCTGCATGCAGAACCTCACGTGATACACGTGCTTCCTCTTGCAAGGTAGCACGTGTAACACAGAGTTCCTCCTGCAAGGCCTGGCTGGACAACCGCTGCACCTCCCGGCAAGCCTGTAGCTCAGCCGAGATGGTACGCTCAAGCTGTGCAAACCTCTCCTCTGCCTGCTGCCTCTGGGACATCATAAGGACACACAGAGTGGATCTGAGGGAAGCATACTCCTCCCTCAGGGCATCCATGTGCGCCTCTGCGTGATCAGCAATTGCTTGACGCAGAGACGACATTTCAGCCTGGCGTGCCCTGTCTGAGGCCGCCATGCCCAGCCTGAGCGAGCGGGCCGTGGACCGTGCCGCCTGCTGCTGGAGAAGCACCTGCCTAGCAGGGGGGAGCACAGATCGGGCCACACGCTCCATGCTCTCAGCGATGTTCTCCATTGCTGCCCCCTGCTGTTCTGAATTGGCAGTCATGTCTTGCTCCCACTCAGTATACTGCGGTTGTGCGCGGCGACCGCGTTGCCGGGCTTGACCCCTGCGGGACCCAAGGACCGGGGGTCCTCGTTGTGTTGGCACCACCCGCGGCTGCACGACTACATGCCCCCGTTGAAGATTGTGTCCCAGGCACATCAGTGACTAGTGTGGAGGGTGACCCTGCATCCCGATCTGCCACGGGCGGAGGAACCAAGACTGTCTGATCCCTCAGTGCAGGTGTCGCAGACAGAGGAGTGTCCACATCAGAATCGCTCACCCCTGACACATGGACTTGATGCTCATCCAACTCAACATGGACGTCAGAGTCGTCATCAAGGCTGGACTCATAGGCAGCCAGAGACAAGATGGACTGTAGCACTTGGGGGTTTTCGTGGCCTACCACCCCACGACCCCCAATAGTGCCGGGTTGATGTAGCGGTATCAACCCTGTGTCTGGCATGACAACACCATCCTCCGCCTCCATTGCGTCATCACCTGAAAAATAGAGAGAAAAAAGGTCACTACACATGTCAGAAGCACACAACACACACACACACACCGACAGCAAACGCATCAGGCAGACATGTGACACACAACATATAACCTGCCATGCATGCTGGGTCAACTTTGAATTGCTTCTGTGATCAGACCTGTTGAAAGGTGGCAGTTTCCATGGAAGTGGGTCTATGCAGTGCAGAAAATGTGTACGCCACTCACTACCTGCATGTACAAGGACTCCATGGTGTGTGTCAGGGAATGTGAAGGCAGTGCAATGTCAAATTCAGACATCACGTGCATTGTGTATTCTATGTGTACCGTATCTAGAAGCCAAGCACCCCTCCAGCCCAGTACCAAAGCAGGGATGCCTAGCATGGTATCAAAAGGCTGACCATACACCTGTGTATTGACAGGCAGTGTTGACTGGCATCAACAGCTGAATGTGATTCAAGTGACAGCACTGCAAATGATGCAGGGACAGTAAGCAGGACACATGATGAAAACTCTGGATTCTGCCCATGTGTGAAGAAGACACAACAACAGTTGGACAGAGTCATTGGCCATTGAACAGGCTGAGGCCTGTGAGCCAAACAGATTGTCAGACCCTAAACATGTGTGCAATGCAGGACTGAGCCACAGTGGGCATGGGAAGGCTGATGAGATGGCAGGCAATGTATGTAACCAAGCACTTGTATTACAGTGATCATCCAGTCAAGGACACATAGGGGCATGCGTGCAATGCACATGGAGCATGAATGGGCACTCATGTCCCACCGGGACATCTGACCTATGCACAGTACAACTGAGATACCCTGCATCAAGTACTAAGGCTGTACCACACGGCATATGTTTGGCAGATTCTACGCTGGAAGTTAGCATCTACACAGGACGCATGAACAAGAAAGTACACATTGGCAAGATTGAAGAACACCAGTGCAAAGGTGGAACTGGGGTGCAGAGTGGCGGAGGAGGGGCAAGGGAGCATGCCTACATGGAGTCCCCGCATGCAGGCAGAGGAGACATGCATGACGGAAGCATTGCATTACTTACACATCAGAACCATGTACACGTCACATGTAGCGGCAATCATGCACAACACATCCCACAAGTGAAACACACACGTCCTCAACAAACACGCATCAACACTCACTGGACTGGGCATCAAAGTCCAGCATCTCTCCCACTCCTTCGACCAATTCAGGTGGTATGAACTCCGCAACGAGTGCCTCATGCGGAGTGAGCTCTTCCTCCTCTGGTGCAGGCCCACCGCTAGTCACCAGAGTCAAGTTGTAATTAGAGGCACGCTTAGCCTTAGTGTTGCGTTTGATGTCATTCCAACGCTTTTTGCACTCTTGCGCCGTGCGCACCTCATGGCCAAATGAACTGACATGTTCCGCAACATGCTTCCAGTGGGTGTCACGTTGGGCAGCGGTAGTCTGACTATTGGCACCCACTAGCATGTCACGGCTTTGGCCCCGCACGTAGTCCACAAGGAAGTCCAGTTCCTGCTTACAGAAAGGCTTCTTCCTCGACGTGCAGGAGGTCGTGGCTGTGTGTGGGGTCTCAGCCTGTGCTGCAGGTGCAACCTTTCTCCTCTTGGACTGTGGTGCAGACCCTGGCTGGCTAATGCTGCCCTGACCAGTATGGCCAGTGGGTTCGATGGATTGAGCCAAGGGAGTGGCAGGTGGAGGGATGACCAAAGGCCTGACTTGTGTCAGTGGCAGCTAGGTGCCCACTAATGGACCCTGCGCAGCAACACCAGCTGTGGCAGGGTCATTGACCGCAATGGTCCTGGTTGGCAGACTCACAACCAGGGTGCTGTTGGGTGCATCTGCCCCTGCACTTGCCAACACCCGGCTGTTCGGGGCAGCAGATGACATGACTGCCCCAGGGACACGTGTCTTGGTCTGAGAAGCCCGGCCTGTCCCTATGGTTTCCCCCCTGGCCTGTTGGAGATCTACCAAGGGCTCTTCAAGTGCCAACGCAGCCTGCGCTGGCAGACCCCGAGCCTGGGTGGCGGTGTCCACAGCTGCACCTGCAGCTACCACTACCCTTCGGCCCGTGGCAGTTGATGGAACGGGCTGCCGGGTCACACGGGCGCCAGTGCCAGATGCAGAAGCTGCATCCCCCGGAACCACAGGGGGTGGTGGCATGACTGCACCGACACATGGCACAACATTGTGCTCAAGTGGCGCACCCCTGCCTCTTCCCCCTCTGTGGCCGCCCTGGACACCCTGGAGTCCCCCTACTCCCTGGTCACCACGGCCACGTCCCCGACCACGCCCACCACAAGGAGGACACACAGCTGAGGCGCCCCTCACCTTTGGCGGCCTCCCAACCATGGCACAGATGGAGTGGTGCCAATGGGAGGTGTATACCACAATTGACCTGGGCAATTTGGGTGAAGGGGGTGGGAAGCAAGATGTTAACAGCCCCCCTGCACCTGCAAGGCTGTATGTGATACCGGTGATGTAGTGACTGGTCACGCAACGCTCAGGCACCCAAAACTTCACTAAAACCGTGCACACAACCCTGCAGCCTATGTGCGTGGATTCAACCTCCCGCAGTATGCGGTGGCACCCAGTAACACGAATAACGCGTACGCGTGGGACACGCAGGCTACTATGACATCGAAAATGGGTGCGATACACAGGGGCACCCGCAGTGGGAAAAAGAGCGTGTGCGACTCACCGTCTGACTAGCGCGATGCAGAAAAACACACGTAGCCAATACCCCCGCCAAAAGAAGAGATACGTCCTTGATAGCTGTGAAGTTGTGATGGCGCGCGAAACAACAGGAAGCAGCAACACACGTCCGTCTCCACGAAAGGCACGTACAGCGAACTGCTGGGCTCGCTCACCTTTAACCTGTGCTGAGGGAAACGCATGCGCGCGTCACGTCACTTACGCGCATGGGCCCTTTCCTCGTATTACACGCGGACGTGCAGTTTTCCACGTGCGCTGAAATGCCCATGCACGCCTGTGCACGTCACGTCACAGGGGCGCTTGCGCTTGAGGGGCCTTCTGTCCAATGAAATTGCGTATGCGTGCAGACGCGCTTACGCGCTAAGGGCCTTTCCTTGAATTACACGCTGACGTGCCGAATTTTCACGTGCCAAATCACTCCGTATCAAGCTGGCCATGCATAAGCACACGGAAGACCACGCTCCTGCCAGAAGGCCGAACTATTGCCCCCCAGAGCTCCGAGCATGCTCCCACCTGCTGCTGCCTGAGTGCCTGCTGCCCACGTGCCCTGCCATTTGCTGCCTGCACATCAGCCATGGGTGCTGTTGCTGTGACCACCCCTGCTGGAACCGAAGACTCCCGACTGGGATTCCATCGCTCCACAGCCCAGCCCCAGGACCCAGTTGCCCACCCACTCCTGCCTCTGGGGTTGTCATGTAGCGCACTGCAACATCTGGCACCACTGACAACCCCCGGCCAGAGAGGCAGAGGGGCACCAGCTTCAGTGCCACCGAAGTTGGTGTCCTGGTGGAGCAAGTCCTGGGGCAGTATGATGCCCTCTTCGGAAGTTCCCGCGCCGACAAGGAAGGACGGACTCGGATCTGGACTGACATCGTGACTGTCATCAACCCGGAGGGGGTGGCAGTCCGCGACTTCCAACATGTCAAGAAGCGCTGGGAGGACTTCAGGTCCAGGACCCTGAACAAGGCCCGGCGCCTCTTGAAGGCATCTGATGCCAAGGGGCACCGTGGCCACTTGTCAGAAGAGCAGATGAGGGTCCTGGAACGCATATCCCCAGCGCTCCACGTCCAGGTCCTTGAGAGGCAGATCCGTCTGGAGTCGAGCGGTAAGTGTACATGCATCCTGATTGTGAGCTGTGCGTGTGGTGATGTTTCAGTAGTGTGCAGGTTGCACATCTGTTTGTATGGGGTTGAGTATGGGTGGGGGTGTACAGGGCTGTGGGGCTAACACATGCGAGGGCTGTAATGTGTGAGACATGGATGGTGCTTGTGTGTGTAGGCTTGCATGCCAAATGCAATTGTGTGGGCACACATGTTTGGATGAATGTGTATTTAAGTAGACATGTCCGTGATGTCACGCATGTATTTTATTTTCAGCTGCATGTATCAGCACTGTGTACATGTGCATTTGTGTGTATTTGACAAGGGTGCAACAGTGATGCAACATGAATGCATGTGACAGCGGGATGTGGAAGCCTGATTGGCAGATGTGACATGGATGCCCATCTGAACACTGCGACACTTGGCAGAGGTGTACACATGCATGCAAGTGTGGTGGTGTGTGTACATGTGTGGTGCACTTCCTGTGCTGCATGTGATGTCTGGCTCAGCTTTGCCTGCTCATGCTGTTGTATGTGTATGGATGGTGCTGGCAGTTGCGATATGTCTGTGGTATGGCTCATGTGTGCGAGTTGATATGACATGTGTGTTGGGGATTGTGATGGCATGTCTGAGGTTTGCCAATGCCACTCATGTACAACTGTCATGTGTGAATGTGTCCATTGTACAGTGCCCTGATGCCTGTGTTCTATTTCTCGCTGTCTGCAGCGTCAACTGATGAAGAGGGCGGAGAAGGTGCTGTGGATCACAGCGGCGGGGATCCCACCGCCAGCCGGAGACGCAAGGCCCGGCTCCCCTCCCATGTTGTCATCTCGTCGGGGAGTGAGGAGTCCGGTGCCGCGTCCCAGGCCGCAGCTGCCGGGGGAGGTCCAAGAGGCGGAGGTTGGAGTTGGACTCCTCGGCAGCAGAAGGGGCAGCTGAGACCCCACAGGGCCCAACGGGGGAAGATGGCACGGAGTCATCCAGGTTGGTGGGGGTTTGGTGGAGGAGGAGGCCGTGCAAGCAACAGAGACGGGGTCTGGAGGTGGGGATCCCACTGGTGCTAGTGGTGCAGTGCAGGACCAGGGACAGGAGGCAGCACAGGCCGCCGCGGAGGTGCCTGTGTGCAATCCTGTCCCTGATCCTGTCCCTGCATCATCTTGCACCAGCAGGGATGCCTACGTCCAGACCCGTTTTCAGGCAGAGGATGAGCAAACGACAACTGGCCTTCCTCTGCCTGCGGACGTGGCTATCCGGGTCCGGGTTGAGCCTGTCCTGACTAGTGTGGCGTTGCGTCAACGGGCCATGCGATGTGACCTGCAGTCTTTTCATGAGGAGACTGCACGTCATCTCGAATGGCTCGTTGACCACGTCAGCCTGCTGGGACAGGTCACCCAGGCCAGATTCCTCTGTTTGATGGGGCTTGCTACGACCCCCTCCTCAACTGAACCCCCTACGCGCCAGTCGTCCTCCGTGCCATCTTCCCACCCATCAGTCACCCGGGTGCCCTGTGGAGCTGCCTTTGACGGTGCGGCTAGGCTGGTGGAGGAGGCATCCCTGCCACAGTCGCGAGTCGGACGTCCAGCAGGGGTGGCCACATCAACGACTGCACCCCAGCCGGCAGAGGATGTGCAGGCAGCAGGAGGCAGTGCACGGGCAGAGGCACAGCAGCAGCAGCAACGTGGTGGGAGCCATGAAGGCTCGGGGCCTTCAACATCAGAGGGGCAGGCATCGGCCGGAGGGCAGGGGGACCCAGGACAGAGAGTGTCTTCCGTGGGGCAGCGGTTGGGCCACGCCATAGATGCCGAGCGGCAGCGGGCGGAAGAGGCACGGCTCACAATGGTCAGGGCGGAGAACTCCATGTGGAGGGTGAGTGCCTCGATGCAATCCGCAGGGGGTTGGAGGTGGACACATCGACGGCCCTGCGGACCCTCGGGCCATGGAGGAGGACCGCCTCCGGGACATTGAGCAGGAGTTCGATGATTCCCTGGCCCGGGACATCCAAAAGTGAGCCGTCAGACTAGCCCGCTGCCCTTGTACATAGTTATGTAGGTAGTGTTAGGTTTCCTTTGTTTTTTGATTTATCTTGGACCTTTTGGACATTGGCCACATTTTTGTATATAGTTGATTTAATTAGTTAGTGTTGTTAGATATGTTTCATTTCTTTTGTTGGGATAATGGACCCTGGCTTGTTTGTCTGTACATAGTTCACTGTTGGATTTTATTTTTCTTTCAAAATTTACCCATGGAGCAATGGCTTTCAATTATTATTTCCCATTGGATTTTCTTTTGTGGACAGTGACTTTGGACACCATTACTTTGGTTTATGATTTTTGGTTTTGCTTTTTTTCACGGACATGCTTCTTTTCATTTTTGTACATTCCCATTTCTGTTTCTTTATTTTTGAATCTATTTATGTTTCCTTTAATACATATTTTTTTATCGAACTTCAATGTGTAGTATCATCTCATTGGTTTCATGCATATCATGATATGGGTTTTGAGATTCACTGACACCCATTGGGTGTATGTGAGGGACATGTGTTTGTTTCGAAACCTGCAATTGGTGTTCTATCATGTAATTGCCATTTCTGAGTGGGTGGATGCAATACTCGGGTGGGTGTTTTGCATTTGGAGGCTGACCATAGGGACCAGGGATCTAGATTGTGATGACATGTTGGCTGGGGAACATGAGTTGGGGCCTGCTGGCAGGTGCCCCACCATGCTGGGGGGTGGGGGTGGTGGGGAACATGAGTTGGACATGGGTGGGGGCCTGCTGGCAGGTGCCCCACAGTGCTGTGGGGTGGGGGTCATGAGTTGGACATGGGTGGGGGCCTGCTGGCAGGTGCCCCACAGTGCTGGGGGCTGGGGGTGGTGGGAGACATGGGTGGGGGGCTGGTGGAGGGTGCCCCTGCACAGCTGGGGGTGGGTGTGGTGGGTGTGGTGGGAGACATGGGTGGAGGCTGTTAGGGAGAATTCTCTGTTTAGGCTGAATTTCCTAACCTAGTGAGTCCCCCAGCAGCTTTGCTGGATTTCTGGAGTTTGTTTTTTCCATCCTGCCAAGAGTGAGACTCTTTTCCTCCCACTCTTGGACATGTATGTGTGTAATTCCTTCGAATGTCAATGTGTTCTATTGGCTATGGGGTCTTTTACTCCATAGGGTCTCATATGTTTTTCTATGTGTGTTACACCGCACCCTACGTGCCGTAACACGGGGGCGTCCTAGCGGACCCCCACCATAGACTCCATACCCGGGGACTGACTACAGTCTCCTCGGGCATGTAAAGTCACCATTGGCTTTACTAGACCTAAATTTACTAACAGAACTAGTACAAACCATCTTATTGTGGACATACTAGTAGGGGTACTTCGATTACTCCGGGATCTGTTACTCGAGGGGGCGCAGTCCAATCCCCCTCGTCGAGTTTTGGCTGGTGGCAGTGGAAACTACTTGTTATGTCCGACCCCGAACATAACCCTATGGGATTCGTCCCATTGTTGGAGATTGATCCTTTTTCTCGTTAATCTCTAACGTACCACCGGTCTACTTATCTTAAATAAGTTTATCGGATGGTATTTTCTGCCAGAACTCGGTTTCTAAAATGGCGTCTGTGTTCGTCTCTGTGGCTCCTAAACCAAAGGTTGTGCCCTTTGTTCCACTTTTGGCGGGCCTCTGTACAAAGACCCTCCAAAATGGTGCCATTCCATCTGGGTTACCCCAGGGGTGTGGGATGGGGTTTAGGCACCCTGGACCGAGTTGCCTTGCCAACTACGGTCGCACTCTGGAGTTATTGGCCCAAGTGGTGAGCCTCCCCGCTCACCACTTAGCATGTGTTGATTGACAGCTAGGCTGAATGAATGGGGGTTTTCTGCATAAAAGCAGGGCTTTTGGGACTGGATCTTCAGAAGTCGCCACAGGACCTAAGAATCCGATGAGGGTAACACCGAGCCGACCTGCACGACAACACCTCCGGTGGAGCCCTGCGGAACCGACTCACCACTTCCCGACAACAGAGGAGATCTCCCTGCCGGAGAGTTTCTTCCCCTGACTGGTCGGAACAACCAGTCCCCTTTGCTTTTTATTCGCCTCAGGACGCAGTGGTCGAATTGCCCGTGCAGAGCACCTCAGCAACCGGATAGCCACTACCTCTGTACAGCGACCAAAAGGTGGTGCCTTGTGACGGAGCACTCCGCGGCTGGTCTCTTCCCTGGTGGTGCAACGGACATCACTTTTCTTCAACGACGAGATCATCTCTACTCTTGGCAAAGACCCGACGTGCATCCACCACCAGGAACAACTGCCCCCGCCGGAGCTGCCCTCCACAAAGAGGTACTGTGTCCGCCTGGCTTCCCTTTCGATCGATTCGAGTGAGGTGTCTTAATCCTCTCCGTTCCGTTGGGTCGCCTCCAAGCTTTGCTCGTTTGTTGTTCTGAACTGGTTCAATCTGCTGATAACATTTGCTACAAAGACTTGAATGCATCTCCACTAGAGACTTTTGGGGACATCGCGCCTTGCCTCTCTCCGAGTGGGCCTGGCCTCTGAACTTGACGATCTATTGTGATTCTTGCCTTCTTGCCTCGCATTTTATCCATGAAGTATTGAACTGTGTTGATTTCATAACCTGCCTATCTTTTTCTCTCCCGTCCTAACTAATATTAGAGTGTCATCTAGGTTGAGGTATACACCTCTGTCTGAAAATAAGTGATACCGGTAGAACCTAGACTTGTCAAAATATTGCTAGGGGGATTGATCATTTTCTGCTTCGTAGAGTAATTGTGTTTTGATTTGTTTGCCGTGAATTTGCCATAGTGTTTTTGATGGATGTTTCGTTATAAATAAATACCTTAATATCTTTACACTAAGCTTCGTTGCGTGCTTGCTTGTCCTGCTGTGAAGAATTGCCCTATTTTGTATACCCCACATATTGCTCAACTCTTCTTGAGGGAAGTCTGACTGCTCAGCCACAGCTACCAAGTGAATCTGTGTGGTACAGACTGCTACCAAGTGGGTTCACCGCCAAACGCCTGTAGTCCTAAATCTTTTGCAGTGGTCCCAGAGGGAACTGCACAGGTTTCCGCCTAACACTGGTGTACAGCGGTGGGATTTGTATCAAGTATACAGTTTAGAGTGCTTTTCGACACTGTAGGATAACTAACCACAAAACTTTGCACAAAAAGCAACTTTCAAAAAACATGTCTACGATGGAAACTTACAGTCAAGAGTCTTTGTCAGGTGAAAATACAGAGAGTTTGCAAGCTCTCTGTAGGCAAGAGAATCTTTCTGTAAGAGGCAAGAAGTTAGAACTAATAGAGAGATTGCTGGCGAACCAAAGTCTGGGTACTGGTTCAGAGGAACCAATCTCTCCAGCAAATGTAGATGACAGTGATGGTGTTGATCTGAATCGTAATTCTGATAATAGCGATGAAGAGGCTGACGAGGAAGGAGAGGCTAATGAAACTGTCTCCCCTGCTCCTCTACCTGCCTTACCAGCTGTGCCTATGGGGCCCATACCAGGTCCCACAAGTAACCCTGCTTATTTTGAACTTGAAAAAATGAAGCTCGAACTAGAATACAAACGGTTCTTGGCTCAATCTGAACGAAACCAAGAGCTCGAGTTCAGACGGATGAATGCCCAGGCTGAGCAGAAGCAAGCTGAGTTAAGACTCAGAGAAATATAACTTAATCACGAGTTAGAGATGAAAAAGTTGTCTATGGAAAATGCTTCTCTCTCCTCTGGTTCCTCTAGGAGCTCCAGTCCCAAAAGACCCCGGATGCCAAAGGAATTAGTGGGTATGTATGAACCGAGATTGGATGTGTTGGATTGGTTGAAACTGTTTGAATACAATCATGGGCTCCAGGACATCACCGGGAATGCGTTGCTCCCCTGGTTGTTCTCTAGGCTCCCTCCTGTTGCGACTGATGTGGTAATGGAATTGGGGGAGTCGGATAAGACGGATTACGAAAGTGTGAAACTAGTTTTAATAGCTAGATTCGGGAAGACCCCTTCCCAGTATCTTAAGAGGTTTAGAACCCTCAAAAAGCATGATGGTACCCCTTGGGCTACCTGGGTGAGTGAAGGGTTGAAAAACTTAGAGGGATGGATTAAGGGTTACAAAGTGAACACTTATGAGGGTATGAGGAATCTTTTTATGTTGGAGTCTATTTATGATGCCTGTTCTCCTGAGCTCAGACAGCACTTGGCTGATTCGGAGGAATTGGATTCCCGGGAGCTAGCTAGGGCTGATGACGTATGGGTTGCCAACTGGGCTACTCAAAAGGATTCTGGGGCAACTCAGAAAAAGGATGAGGGAAAACAGCCTAAAAAAGACTCAAAAGAGAATTCTAATAACTCAAATTCCCCAGAGGGCCCCAAACAAAATAACCAGGGTAAACCCCAGGGAAAACCACAACCGAATAGTGTACCTTCTGGCCACAAACCAGAAGGAGGTCAGAACAAGCCACCATTCCAGAGAGCATTTGGAACCTGCTATCTCTGTGGAGCAACTGACCATATCAAAGGTGATCCAAAATGTAAGGGTAAACCTACTGGGATCAGCACAGTCTCCTTAGCCTTCACTCCTGAGGAGGAAGTCCAAATGACGAGTGCTCACTTTGAAGTCTTTGCTGAAGAACCATGAGTTCTTCAACCAAGTGTATCAGTAGAGTCAATGGATCTGGTTAGTAATCGGAATAGGAGCGTGTATGACTCTATACCAGAAAACTCTAAATGTTATTATGTGGACAGTGTTCTTGTCAATGGCCAGGAGACTCCTGCCAGGCGAGACTCTGGGGCCAGCAGAACAGTAGTGGACGAAAGCTTTTTCCGGCCTGAGGATGTTGCTAAGGCACCCAAAGGTCCCGCTAAGATGTCTGGAGGCCCTGTCCAAATGGTTCCAATTTTACCAGCCCTCATTCAGTGTAATGACACGACAGTGTTGATGCCTGTCAGTGTTCAGACTGAGGTGCCTGGGAGAGTCCTGTTGGGGAATGATCTAAAAACTCTAGGAGTAGTATCCAGTACCCCCAGGCCTCCCAGTATGGAGAGCCAGAACCAAACCAAATTGGCTAGAGAGGCCACCTTAAGGAACCACACTAAGCCTGTGGGAAACTCTACTGAGAACCCCACTCCAAGCCCTGGTGTTGGTACGTTGACCTCTGACCCAGGCAAATTTCAGGCTAACATGTTAGGGAAATGGGAGCCCCAATCAAGCACCATCATTGTTCCCCCAGTTATAGAGTCTGTGACTCCCCCTGCTTCTGAGGAAGAGGTGGATAGACCTACTGGAACCCTAACTAGGCCCAAGAGAACTGGTAATTCTCAGTGCTGGTGGAAAACCAGAAAAGAAGAGTCTAAGGCCAAAAACCTTCAGACTGTTGGACCTTCCACAGAAGACTCCAACCCAATTCCTAGACTTAAGGGGGAAACTCCTAAAGTAGGTAAGGTAAGATCTCAGAGGAAGGAGAAGCATGTACCTTGCTTATCTCCGTCCCCTCCAACCAAGAGGCCTAAAACCCAACCTTCTCTCAACAGAGAGGTAGGGAAGACCTCTGGAGGCCCCTCTTGATCTAAGGGAATCCTTTATAAGGACCCCGTGAAAAAGCCTAACACAGGTTCAGAAGTTGTAACAACTTCTGAGGGACTGGTCAACCAGATCCTCTATAAACTTAAAAAGACTGATGTTCCTAGGAAGGTTTGTAGGTCATATAGCTTACAAAGGAAAACCTGGAAACCCATGGAACATAGGCCAAGGTGTCACCACCAAAATGCTGATGGTCTCTCTAGGATGTATATCATCGACTAGAGGTATGAGATTCATCCAGGAGTGGATTAAATCCTCCTGTCCCTTAGTCTGGGGGGAGGGCGAGTGTTAGGGAGAATTCTCTGTTTAGGCTGAATTTCCTAACCTAGTGAGTCCCCCAGCAGCTTTGCTGGATTTCTGGAGTTTGTTTTTTCCATCCTGCCAAGAGTGAGACTCTTTTCCTCCCACTCTTGGACATGTATGTGTGTAATTCCTTCGAATGTCAATGTGATCTATGGGCTATGGGGTCTTTTACTCCATAGGGTTTCATATGTTTTTCTATGTGTGTTACAGCGCACCCTACGTGCCGTAACACGGGGGCATCCTAGCGGACCCCCACCATAGACTCCATACCCGGGGACTGACTACCGTCTCCCCGGGCATGTGAAGTCACCATTGGCTTTACTAGACCTAAATTTACTAACAGAACTAGTACAAACAATCTTATTGTGGACGTACTAGTAGGGGTACTTCGATTACTCCTGGATCTGTTACTCGAGGGGGCGCTGTCCCGTCCCCCATCGTCGAGTTTTGGCTGGTGTCAGTGGAAACTACTTGTTATGTCCGACCCTGAACATAACCCTATGGGATTCGTCCCATTGATGGAGATTGATCCTTTTTCTCGTTAATCTCTAACGTACCACCGGTCTACTTATCTTAAATAAGTTTATCGGATGGTATTTTCTGCCAGAACTCGGTTTGTAAAATGGCGTCTGTGTTCGTCTCTGTGACTCCTAAACCAAAGGTTGAGCCCTTTGTTCCACTTTTGGCGGGCCTCTGTACAAAGACCCTCCAAAATGGTGCCATTCTGTATGGGTTAACCCAGGGGTGTGGAAGGGGGTTTAGGCACCCTGGACCGAGTTGCCTTGCCAACTCCGGTCGCACTCTGGAGTGATTGGCCCAAGTGGTGAGCCTCCCCGCTCACCACTTAGCATGTGTTGATTGACAGCTAGGCTGAATGAATGGGGGGTTTCTGCATAAAAGCAGGGCTTTTGGGACTGGATCTTCAGAAGTCGCCACAGGACCTAAGAATCCGACGAGGGTAACGCTGAGCCAAACTGCACGACGACACCTCCGGTGGAGCCCTGCGGAACCGACTCACCACTTCCCGACGACAGAGGAGATCTCCCTGCCGGAGAGTCTCTTCCCCTGACTGGTGGGAACAACCAGTCCCCTTTGCTTTTTATTCGCCTCAGGACGCAGTGGTCGAATTGCCCGTGCAGAGCACCTTGGCAACCGGATAGCCACTACCCCTGTACCGTGACCAAAAGGTGGTGCCTTGTGATGGAGCACTCCGCGGCTGGTCTCTTCCCTGGTGGTGCACCGGACTTCACTTTTCTTCGACTGACGAGATCATCTCTACTCTTGGCAAAGACCCGACGTGCATCCACCACCAGGAACAACTGCCCCCGCCGGAGCTGCCCTCCACAACAAGGTACCGTGTCTGCCTGGCTTCCCTTTCGATCGATTCAAGTGAGGTGTCTTAATCCTCTCCGTTCCGTTGGGTAGCCTCAAAGCTTTGCTCGTTTGTTGTTCTGAACTGGTTCAATCTGCTGATAACATTTGCTACAAAGACTTGAATGCATCTCCACTAGAGACTTTTTGGGACATTGCGCCTTGCCTCTCTCCGAGTGGGCCTGGCCTCTGAACTTTACGATCTATTGTGATTCTTGCCTTCTTGCCTCGCATTTTATCCGTGAAGTATTGAACTGTGTTGATTTCATAACCTGCCTATCTTTTTCTCTCCCGTCCTAACTAATATTAGAGTGTCATCTAGGTTGAGGTATACACCTCTGTCTGAAAATAAGTGATACCGCTAGAACCTAGACTTGTCAAAATATTGCTAGGGGGATTGATCGTTTTCTGCTTCGTAGAGTAAATGTGTTTTGATTTGTTTGCCGTGAATTTGCCATAGTGTTTTTGATGGATGTTTCGTTATAAATAAATACCTTAATATCTTTACACTCAGCTTCGTTGCGTGCTAGCTTGTCCTGCTGTGAAGAATTGCCATATTTTGTATACTCCACATACTGCTCAACTCTTCTTGAGGGAAGTCTGACTGCTCAGCCACAGCTACCAAGTGAATCTGTGTGGTAGAGACTGCTACCAAGTGGGTTCACCGCCAAACGCCTGTAGTCCTAAATCTTTTGCAGTGGTCCCAGAGGGAACTGCACAGGTTTCCGCCTAACAGGGGCCTGGTGGAGGGTGGCCCTGCACTGCTGGGGGGTGGGGGTGCTGGGATACATGGGTGGGGGCCTGGTGGAGGGTGCCCCTGCACTGCTGGGGGGTGGGGGTGGTGGGAGACATGGGTGGGGGCCTGGTGGCGGCTGCCCCTGCACTGCTGGGGGATGGGGGTGGTGGGAGACATGGGTGGGGGCCTGGTGGAGGCTGCCCCTGCACTGCCGGGGGGTGGGGGTGGTGGGAGACATGGGTGGGGGCCTGGTGGAGGCTGCCCCTGCACTGCTGGGTGGTGGGGGTGGTGGGAGTCATGGGGGGGGCCTGGTGGAGGGTGCCCCTGCATTGCTGGGGGGTGGGGGTTGTGGGGACATGAGTTGGTGGGCAGTTGTGCAAGTTGATTTGTGGGTTGGCTGGTGGATGGGGTGCATGCAGGACATGTGCAGGGTAGGCCCCTGTGGTGTGAGCCACCTGCAGGGGCCGTGGAGGGTGTAGAGGGAACACCTGGGAGGACCCACACGTGCAATTCACGTGTGGTGCTCCCCGCGCTCCCCTGTAATACACGTACCCTGATGGAATCGCGTGTGATACTTTGTGTGCACCCCTGACATGCACGTACCCTGCTGACTTTGCGTGTGTGACTTCCCACGCACCCCTGGAATACACGTACCCTGCTTATATTGCGTGTGAAACTTTCCGCGCACCCCGAAATACACGTAGCCAGGACATTCACGTGTGGAACTTCCCGCGCACCCCTGATATACACGTACCCTGCTGACTTCATGTGTGTGACTTCCCACGCACCCCTGGAATACACGTACCCTGCTGATATTGCGTGTGTGACTTCCCACGCACCTCTGGAATACACGTACCCTGCTGATATTGCGTGTGAAACTTCCCGCACACCCCGAAATACACGTAGCCAGGACATTCACGTGTGGAACTTCCCGCGCACCCCTGATATACACGTAGCCTGCTGATTTCACGTGTGAAAATTCCCGCGCACCCATGATGTTTACGTACCCTGATGGAATCGCGTGTGGAAGTTCAAGCGCACCCCTGTAATACACGTACACTGCTGAAATCGCGTGTGGAAGTTCAGGCGCACCCCTGGAATACACATACCCTGCTGAAATCGCGTGTGGAACTTCCCGCGCACCCCGAAATACACGTAGCCTGGACATTCGCGTGTGGAAATTCCCACGCACCCCTGGAATACACATACCCTGCTGATATCGCGTGTGAAACTTCCCGTGCACCCCGAAATACACGTAGCCAGGACATTCGCGTGTGGAACTTCCCACGCACCCCTGATATACACGTACCCTGCTGATTTCACGTGTGAAAATTCCCACGCACCCCTGATGCACACGTACCCTGATGGAATCGCGTGTGGAAGTTCAAGCGCACCCCTGTAATACACGTACCCTGCTGAAATCGCGTGTGGAAGTTCAGGCGCACCCCTGGAATACACGCACCCTGCTGAAATTGCGTGTGGAAGTTCAGGCGCACCCCTGGAATACACATACCCTGCTGAAATCGCGTGTGGAACTTCCCGCGCACCCCGAAATACACATAGCCTGTACATTCACGTGTGGAAATTCCCGCACACCCCTGGAATACACGTACCCTGCTGATATCGCGTGTGAAACTTCCCGCGCACCCTGAAATACACGTAGCCTGGACATTCGCATGTGGAACTTCCCACGCACCCCTGATGTACACGTACCCTGATGGAATCGCGTGTGGAAGTTCAAGCGCACCCCTGTAATACACGTACCCTGCTGAAATCGCGTGTGGAACTTCCCGCGCACCCCTGAAATACACGTACCCTGATGGAATCACGTGTGAATCTACCTGCGCACCCCTGAAATGCTGAAATGCACGTACCCAGCTGAAATGACGTGAGGTACTTCCCACGCACCCCAGTGATACACATAGCCCGCTTGCCGTGCTGGTACAGGGTTAGCGCAGCCCTTTGCGCTGGATTGGGGATTTTGATGGCTTTTCCCTGCGCGAGAGGCGTTCTTGGGGGCGTAACTGGCGCTGCTGCAGGGTCGCTGCGCCACTGTGCGCCACAGCTGGTTTTGGTAGCTGGAATCCATGAAAACGCTGTGCGCGGAAATGGGTTTTGGCGCACACGGCTGGCGCAGGGATTCGCACGCACACACTGTGTGCTAGCCGCGTGTGCCACTTGTGCGCTGAATTCTATGAATTACCCCCACAATCTTATCTCTGGCATACAAATGCCAGAACCTGAGTGCCCCGCAATATCTTACCAAGAGACTATCATTGAAACAACCTGGGCGGGTGCAGCGCTACTCTGATAATCTTTAGCTTAACTAACCATGATTTTAGTTTAAAAAAATGTGGTGGTGTAGTTTCGAATTCCATGCTCTACATGAATGGAATGCAACTTCGCTTGCCATCAAATCGTCTCACTCACTGACATGTGTAAGAGAAATGTAAAACCCCTACTCTTCAGTTCAGTTGACTAATTGTTCTCTTTGCTCGTCTTCTGGTATCCATAGTTCTGCTTCTCTCCTGGTTTAATTCAGGTTTAATGTGGTGTGCTCTGAGGTCTATGGGCATGCAGCGCCTTATTAAGAATTAAAATAAATTTAAAAAAAAACATAAATATTAAGTACATACATAAACTGTGAATGAAATCAAAAATGCCCAATGCTAGGAATAATAATGTATGAATTAATGACTACATGAATTAACGAATTATTGCATGAATCACGGAAATAAAATAATGAGTATCAAAGGGACATAATACATTACTAAATATCTGTTTAGAGTAAATTGAATGATATATATTTCTATAAACATCAGAATATTTAAATATTTGCATGTATACATTAACAGATGAATGGCAGAAGGAATCATGGAGGACCAATTGAATAAAGGAGATTCCAAATAACAGAAGGAGGGAATTAAATAAAGAACAATAGATTAGAGCCATCAAGGAATGGATAAAGACAATATGAACAAATACATGTATACCTGTTTTATAGAGGTAATGGAGTATGGTAATACACAAATACATGAATGCACGAAAGAGCCAAGGAAGGACTTCATGAAGAAAGGGCGGACAGTCTAATAGAAGAAACGTTAGGATTGGTGGAAGGAAAGACAGCATGGCGTGAAGCAAAGGAGGAAGAACATATGGAGTAAGGAAGGACTGCGTGGGCAGAATGAAGGACGATGGCCTTTGTTAGAGTCAATAGGGAAAAGATGTGGGAGAAAATGAGAATATTGCTTCTATTAATTTCACTGCATGAAAATACGCAAGTCTAAATCAGGTTAGATAGGAAGGGTTTGCTTAGTATACCTAACTCGATGTGCAGCCGTATGGGGCAGTGGTGTGTGTTGGCACCCTCCCTGTTTAAACTGTACATGGTATATCTATTCATCGCTTTAATGGTTGCCTGGACATTCCCTCCCTTAGTGGAAGAAAGAAAAGTCCAACACCTGGCTTGTGCAAATGTACATATATTGCTTGACCAGACACCAGTTGGACTACAGTGTTCCCTTGGCCATTTTGAAGCATTCACCAGAGATCTAGATCGTAAAATACACACACAGAAAACTAAAACATGTAATTACTTTGGGCAATGGGAAGCCGATTATGACCAAATACAGATGGGTTCTTGATTAAGAGCCTTTTGAAAAAGTAAAGACACAGAAATATTTAGGTTTACTGTTACATTACAAAGGGACCATGATGTCTAAATTAAATTAAACTGAACCAACGATTGTTCCAGAGCTGCACAACTGAAAAAAATGGGCTACAAATATGGAACATTTACAATAGTTTCATGCATTACATTTTATAAAGCAAAGTGTATTCCCGTGCTAATTTACATGGCTGACTTTGGAGATCTAGGTTTTGCTTGGTCAAGGTAATTCTGTGCATTCCAGAGTGTTTGTCAATAGCAAATATTAAATATGAACGCATCCTCATTTTAATTGAGAGAATCTTTGAATGGAGATTGTTAGCATACTTTAGGAAATTTCTAGTGCCACCACCAAACTGCTTATACATGTATTCACTTACAATGACAATAAAAGGAAATTGACCAGAACTGAACAATTGGTTTTAATTTATCTGGGCTCTTATGGGGAAAATAATATGCAACTAAGGAGGACCTAATCTCATGTCCGCAGTTAGTAAAAAAAACAATATTGTCAGCAGGACTGGATAGAAACCATAGTAGAGAAAAAATAAATACAAAGCATATTGAAATGAATTATGATAATGCAATGATAAAAACAAAAAAAAACTGCCTCAATATCTGAAACCATTTCTGCATAGATATTGAAGAGGTATCATTATACGTTTAAGATTCAATCTATTCCTCACTAGGGAAATATAAGGCTTTAGACATAAGTGACCGCTATCACTTAGAAAGTGCAGGTGTTGGTGTCACGATGCCCGCTCCCGGGGAGCCGGCTCAGGCCCTGCGTCCCCGAAAGTGGACATCTAGTCCCCGGGGAAGGTCCCAGCAACCCCTTATAGGGGCCCTTTGGACAGCGTCCTGGCGCCTATGGCGCCAGGCTCATAGAGAACGTCAGTCCTAGCGCCATAGGCGCCAGGCTCATTATGAACGTGTTTGGGTGCACTTACCTGATGCAGACCATGCTGCAGAACCCCGGCCTCCTTGAGGCCTGAAAGTAACTACTTTACCTGTGGGACTCATTTACCACCCGGGCGTGGTCGGGGAAGAATACATACCTGATTGGAGGAAGGACACATTCTAGGAACTTCTTCCAAGGCTATTTAAACCACACCAGATCAGCCACACGTGCTTCGCGTTGTTCTGCATCTAGCAGCTGGACGCTCACCGTGTCTGCTCCTGCATCTTGACTTCTGCCACACCTGCCAGCATCCTGAATCACCTGCAAAGGAAGGGAACAAGAGAACAGAAGAAGGAAAAGGCCTCACCTGCTAAATCTGTCTCCCAGAGACATTTTGCCAACAATCCTGAAAAGGAAGACATTTATTTTTAAAAGCACATCGCATCGACCGCTGCAGCGCCGCATTCTACTCACCTTTACAGGGCGCCTCCATGTTCAGCAGGGACCATCCGGATTCGCAGTCGCGCCCTCGCGCCTAGGGAGAAAAAGACAAGAACAAAGGTGAGAGAAAGAAGGGAAAAGGGAAGCTAAAACTCCATGTCAAGACTTACCTGTTGGGTCATTCCCTTTTCATTTCGGGTCCGCGCCGCATCCAGGCATTTTCGGACCCCGGCCCCTAAGGGGAAAAAGACATCAGCGTTAATGAGTGAATGAAAAGACATTACGAAAACACTCATTAAAGACTTACCTGATTTCGGCAAGGATTTCACCGCTCACCTCGGGTCGGTGCCTGTTTCCCGGCATTCCGTACCCCGGCCCCTATGGGGAAAAAGACACTAGCATTAGAACATTAATGCATGGACACAAGGGGAACAACTTATAGAAAAACTTACCTGGAAGCCAAGCAAGTTTGGTTCTCACCCATCCGAAAATCCAGTGACGTAACTGGATACCAACGCGCCCCTGCATCAGAAGCAGGATGGAGAGCTTGTCCTTCCAGACCCTAAGAAGGATACTTCTGCGAGTCAGACAAGCCAGATCTGGGGCCCGGTCCAGTCCGTCTTCCGAACCCTGCGCATCACCTTAGACGAGGTCACAGCAGCGCGAACCAGTCCAGCGCCCCCGTGGGAGTCAGGTGAGCGTTACAGAACGCGAAGCCTTCCTACAAATTCCCACCCAGGTGCTATGGAAACTTCTGAGACTGATCAGTTGGCCCAATTACTGGGGGAATTATGGGCCGAAGTACATGCCGCTCGTCAAGAGACTAATGCCCTCAAGAGGGAATTAATAATATCAAAGGAAAGAACTGATGACCTGGCCAGACAGCTTTTGCAAGGTCAAGCTGGACAAACTCCTCTACCCTGTTCCGGAGGGAACCCCGCTCCTGTGGTTCCCAGTAACACTGTGCAGATTAATCTACCTGGTAACATGCCGCTGGCCCCACCTGAACGCTTTGCTGGGGACCCCAAACGATTCGCCGTATTCATGAATCAGTGTCGTTTGCACTTCCTATGCAGACCTGGGGCCTTCCCTAATGATCAGACCAAAGTAGCCTTTGTATTGTCATATCTCAGCGGCTGCGCTGCCGATTGGTCAGTTCCACTGGTTACTCAAGATGACCTGATTCTCCGTGATTTTCAAGGATTTCAAGCAAGCATGGAAAGGTTATTTGCTCGACACTCTCAGGGGCAGGCTCTGGATGACGAACTTCTATCCCTGCGACAGGGCAATCAGGACCTCCTATCCTATATTGCAACCTTTAATAGACTAATTGTGGAAACGGGATGGCCAGAGGATAAAAGAGTCACGTTATTTTATCGAGGTCTACGCGGAGAACTTAAAGATGTCTTGGCCCAAGTTGTAAATCCGCCACAAGAATGCACAGAATATATAGACTTAGTGGTCCAATTGGATCACAGACTTTAAAACAGAAAAAAAGATCGGTCCAGGTTGGAGAGCCACGCTAACCCCAAGGGAGTTGATGTCTCTGAGCCTATGCAAATTGGAGGGGTTAAAGAACCCTTAACTCAAAAGGAACGCGAAAGGAGGCGGCAGTTAAAATTATGTCTTTATTGTGGGAACGCTGGACACTTTCTACGAGATTGCCCGGCAAAACCTCCCCGAAAAGCAGTAGGAGCCGCTGATAAAAACCATGAAGACTCTGTTTCGGGAAACGACTCAGCCCGACAAGCGTAGGGGTCCGCTTGCCGAGCTTGAAAACTAACTCTCAGACCTCGCATTTCATTGTGCCAATGGTTCTCCTAGATCCAGAAAAGCCTAAGCGGTTGCATGCAATAAAGGCATACATCGATAGTGGGGCTATTGGAAACTATGTGGATCGCCAATTGGCCTCTAGGATTAACCTCCCTCTCCGTCCTAAAACCAGCAAAGATGTCATCACCACAGTCGATGGTACTGAAATTGCCTCTGGACCGGTAACACATTCCACTACTGGGGTGACTCTTATTGGTCCTGACGGCCATCGGGAGGCAGTTGTGTTTGATGTAATCAAGGCTCCACAGTTTAAGGTTATTCTTGGAATTCCTTGATTAGAGACACATAATCCTCGAATTGATTGGCAAGCTAAGAGAATAACCTTCCCGGATTGTGCACAAACATGCTACCCAGAAAACCTGAAGATTAATCTAGCATCTGTAACCTCTGCCTCCATGAAATTACCTCCGGAATACCAGGACTTTCAGGACGTCTTCCAAAAGGAACAGGCCAACACGTTACCTCCTCACCGATCGTACGATTGCCAAATCGATCTGGTGCCCGGTGCACAACCCCCTTGTAGCAGGATTTATGCCCTTACCGAACCTGAGAACCTGCATTTGAGACAATATTTGGATCAATACCTCGCCAATGGTTTTATTCGCCCATCAAAGTCCCCGGCATCCTCGGCTTTGTTCTTCGTGCCTAAAAAAGAAGGCGACCTTAGAACTTGTATCGATTACTGCGCATTGAACCAGATAACGGTTAAAAAACGTTATCCTTTGCCTCTGATTCCTGAACTCCTTGACCAGGTGAAGGACGCTTGCATATACACCAAGTTAGATCTCCGGGGGGCATATCATCTGGTGTGAGTAAAAGAAGGCGACGAATGGAAAACAGCCTTCCGTACAAAATATGGATTATTCGAATACCAGGTAATGCCTTTCGGGTTGTGCAATGCGCCTGCTGCCTTCCAATTCTTCATGAATGATGTCCTTCGGGAACTCATCGATGTTTGTGTTGTCGTCTATATCAATGACATTCTAGTGTACTCCTCTTTGGAATCTGATCACAGAAAACACGTTAGGGCAGTTCTGGAAAAACTGCGCCAACACAAACTATTTGATAAACTGGAGAAATGTGTTTTCCATACCACAGAAGTTGAGTTTCTCGGTTTCATCCTGACACCCAAAGGAGTCCGAATGGACTCAAGAAAAGTGGATGCCATCCTCAAATGGCCATCACCTAGCTCTGTAAAAGGGGTTCAAAGCATGCTCGGCTTTGCCAATTTCTATCGCAGGTTTATCCCGGAATTTTCACGCATAGTACAACCCATTACTGCACTCTTGAGGAAAAATAAACGTTTTGAATGGTCTGAAGAAGCTGAGCAGGCCTTCCAGGATTTAAAAGCTAAGTTTACCTCCGCACGTATATTGAAACACCCACGTCCAGATCTCCCGTATGTCGTCGAAACTGACGCATCCAGCCTAGCCATGGGAGCAGTTCTGTCTCAAAGAGATCCTGAAACCAACCAACTGCATTCCGTAACATTTTGGTCCAGAAAATTCTTGGCACCAGAGATTAATTACGCAATCACTGACAAAGAACTGTTAGCCATAAAGTCCGCTTTTAAAGCCTGGCGGCATTACATGCTTGGCGCTCGACATACCATCACGACTGATCATCGGAATTTACAGTATTTGAAAACCGCCAAGGCTCAGTCATCACGGCAACTCCGATGGGCTTTGTTTTTCGCTGAATTTGATTTTGTGGTTACCTATCGACCTGGCTGCAAGAATGGCAAAGCAGACGCCTTATCCTGAATTGGAATGGGAGAATCTGATACAAACTCAGAACCAGTACCAATAATTCCCGAACAGAGAATTCTAGGCATGACTTTGTTACAAACGCTTGAAGACATTCAAGTCAGAGTGAAACAACTCCTGGACCCTACAGTCCTACAGGATTGGATACAAAAGGGATCAGACTTTACCATAGATAATGGTTTACCTTATTACGAAGGACGCTTATTCCTGCCGCACAAGGATTTACACGAACTAGTTATTTCAGGTTATCATGATACATTAATAGAGAGACACCCCGGTATTGCCAAGACAATGGAAAAGGTGAAATGACAATTCTGCTGGCCCTCTTGGCGAAAAGATGTTAAATCTTTTGTGATGTCCTGTGGTGTTTGCGCCCAAAATAAAGGTCAAAAGAAAAGACCAGCCGGTCTCCTTCAACCTCTAGACATACCGCCAGCACCCTGGCACACCCTATCAATGGATTTTATTACAGACTTCCTCCTTGTTCGGGATACAATACCATTCTAGTAATTGTTGATTTGTTTTCCAAAATGGCCCACTTCATTCCTTTGAAAGGTTTACCTTCAGCTTCTGTCCTACCCAAAGAATTCCTCGAAAATATTGTTCGGCTACATGGATTCCCATCTATACTAATCTCTGACCGGGGAAGCCAATTAATTTCCCACTTCTGGCGCAAATGTTGTCAAATGGCACAAATCGACGTAAGATTATCGACCAGTCACCACCCTCAGACTGACGGTCAGACCGAGAGGACAAATCAGACCCTTGAGCAGTACTTACGGTGTATGTTACAGCAATCTGAAAGCAACTGGAAAGACATTCTTTGGATAGCCGAATACACATATAATAATTCGGTACACTCTGGAACTGGCCATAGTCCTTTTTATACCTTGTTTGGACATCACCCTCGAACCTCAAACCTCGACTCATCTCAGAACCTCGGAGTGCCCGCAGTAGAACATCTGCATTCTACCATTACCTGAGCCTTCAAAGAGGCAACCACGCATTTACAACAAGCCAAGAGAAAATACAAGGAGAATGCTGACCTACATCGGAGTGAAGCACCTCCGTATCAGATTGGGGATCAAGTGTGGTTAGCTACCAGACATTTACCGCTCAAAGGGCCTCGAACTTTTAACCCAAAATATCTGGGACCTTATTCTATTACGGCAATAATTAACCCAGTAGCGGTTAAACTTGATTTACCAGCTAATATGCAAATTCACCCTGTTTTTCATGTGTCACTTCTGAAACCAGTGGTCCCCGGAACCCGACTACTCAAACCTCCAGAACCTATTCAAATAGATGGGGAACCCGAATTCGAAGTGAATAACATTTTAGATTCAAAAATGTTTAGGTCAAAGCTTTTCTACCTATTTGATTGGAAGGGGTACGGACCTCAGGAGAGGTCGTGGGAACCCAGTGACCATGTGCATGCACCTCGATTAGTCAGGAAATTCCACCGACTCTTCCCAAACAAACCAAAACCCCCGGAGGGAACAATCTTGGGAGGGGCCTTGGGGGGGAGTGCTGTCACGATGCCCACTCCAGGGGAGCCGGCTCAGGCCCTGCGTCCTCGAAAGCGGACATCTAGTCCCCGGGGAAGGTCCCAGCAACCCCTTATAGGGGCCCTTTGGACAGGGTCCTGGTGCCTATGGCGCCAGGCTCATAGAAAACGTCAGTCCTGGCGCCATAGGCGCCAGGCTCATTATGAAAGTGTTTGGGTGCACTTACCTGATGCAGACCATGCTGCAGAACCCCGGCCTCCTTGAGACCTGAAAGGAACTACTTTACCAGTGGGACTCATTTACCACCCGGGCGTGGTCGGGGAAGGATGCATACCTGATTGGAGGAAGGACACATTCTAGGAACTTCTTCCAAGGCTATTTAAACCACACCCGATCAGCCACACGTGCTTCGCGTTGTTCTGCATCTAGCAGCTGGACGCTCACCGTGTCTGCTCCTGCATCTTGACTTCTGCCACACCTGCCAGTATCCTGAATCACCTGCAAAGGAAGGGAACAAGAGAACAGAAGAAGGAAAAGGCCTCACCTGCTAAATCTGTCTCCCAGAGACATTTCGCCGACAATCCTGAAAAGGAAGACATTTATTTTTAAAAGCACATTGCATCGATCGCTGCAGCGCCGCATTCTACTCACCTTTACAGGGCGCCTCCATGTTCAGCAGCGACCATCCGGATTCCCAGTCACGCCCCCGTGCCTTGGGAGAAAAAGACAAGAACAAAGGTGAGAGAAATAAGGGAAAAGGGAAGCTAAAACTCCATGTCAAGACTTACCTGTTGGGTCATTCCCTTTTCATTTGGGGTCCGCGCCGCATCCAGGCATTTTCGGACCCCGGCCCCTAAGGGGGAAAAAGACATCAGCGTTAATGAGTGAATGAAAAGACATTACCAAAACACTCATTAAAGACTTACCTGATTTCGACAAGGATTTCACCGCTCACCTCGGGTCGGTGCCTGTTCCCCGGCATTCCGTACCCCGGCCCCTATGGGGAGAAAGACACTAGCATTAGAACATTAATGCATGGACACAAGGGGAACCACTTATAGAAAAACTTACCTGGAAGCCAAGCAAGTTTGGTTCTCACCCATCCGAAAATCCAGTGATGTAACTGGATACCAACGCGCCCCTGCATCAGAAGCAGGATGGAGAGCTCGTCCTTCCAGACCCTAAGAAGGATACTTCTGCGAGTCAGACAAGCCAGATCTGGGGCCCGGTCCAGTCCGTCTTCCGAACCCTGCGCATCACCTTAGACGAGGTCACAGCAGCGCGAACCAGGCCAGCGCCCCCGTGGGAGTCAGGTGAGCGTTACAGTTGGTGTATAAATGGGGAAATTGAAACCCTCAAACATCTATTTATTGATTGTCAAAAATGTACATTTGTGTTTTAATGTGTTCACAGTGCTAATTCAATTTCAATGGAACAGTTCTGGCATAGAATCCTTAATGGGACCAATAGCCAGTGCTTAAAGTGGGCCGGGGCCTGCCGGGGCCGGGCCCCGGCAGTCTTCAAAAAGTGGGACTGAGCCAGGGCCCTGCCGGGGCCCCGTCCAAACGCAACATTGGCGGAATGCATTATCCCGTCGCGGCCGGAGCCGCGACGGGAGATGCGCCTGCCATGAAGTCAGGCGAGCCGACAGAAGTGGCAGCCAGCCACAGCGACGCTGTGACTGGCTGCCACTTCTGTCAGTCATAGTAACTGCCTTTGGTGACCCCTCGCGCGAGAGGTCACCAGAGGCAGTTGCTGTCCCTTTGTTTCCCCAGGTCGCCGAGGCGTCTTTAACCCTCGGCGAACCTGGGGATTCCTCGACATTTATAAAAGATGGCTTTGAAAGTACACATTTCAAGCCATCTTTTATAAAGCTTTGTCGACGGACAATTTTGTCCGTAGTCAAAGCTTTATAAAAGATGGCTTGAATTGTGTACTTTCAAAGCCACCTTTTATAAACCCGAAATCTTTAAAAAAAAGATGGCCTGAAAACTAGGCAAACCGTAGGGTATGCACACAAATATATATAAATGTTATATATTTGTGTGCGTACCTTACTATGGTTTGTGTACTTTGCAAGCCATCTTTTATAAACGTAGAAATATGTTACATATCTCTATGTTTAGAAAAGATGGCTTGCAAAGTACACAAACCATAGTAAGGTACGCACACAAATATATAACATTTATATATATTTGTCTGTATACCCTACGATTTGCGCACTTTTTAGGCCACGCCCCTCCCACAAGCCACACCCCCAATCGAGGGCCCCCCCTCGATTTCTTACCCCACTTAAAGCCCTGCCAATAGCCCCGTGACTATGACATCTATATAATTTATACCAAAAAGTGTTAGAGGGACAACAAAGTGTGACAATTGAAAATGTGTGTGAAATAACTTGTTGAAGGGATCTAAATAACTCTGTGATAAGGACTATGCATTAAAAAAGAATGAAGGCGATCACACAGAAAAGAAGGGCACAGTTGCATGGAACATCATTGGGAAGGAAGGACAGGGCAGGATTGATAGAAGGAGAAGGTAGGGGAAGACAGCACAACCTGGATGTGGAATATCAACTTTTGTACATGGTTTTGATATAAATGAATATGCAAAATGTTTGCTATCCATTTTGATATAACATGTATATCAATCTTATATGAACTGGAGATAAAGTCTATGCATAGTATAAATGAGGTCATATCATTACAAAAGATGATCAACAGGGTCTAAAAAGAATCCTCTGGAGTTCAGTTAGCTTCATTGCCTAGTAACACTGGTGTAGATTGTATATAGACTCTAAATATAGGCTGGCAGCCCAAAATACAAATGACAGAGTGCAATGTATGTGGCACAGAGTCTATAAAAAAGTCAAAGTATTTAGATTGACAATTCATGTTTCTTTTAAATAATGAAAGTGGTTAATTTATGATCAAAGTGTATTTAACATAATTATACAAAAGTTCAAACTATTGCTATTGAAAAATATAAATGACAGAGTGCATGTGTCTTCACTAGAGTTACACACAAGTCTGCTAATATGGACAGTATGTGCACACAGCTCATTGTGGACATGCCCAACACCCATGGCTCAGACATCATAAGCAAAATATATATATATGCTATAAATGCATAGTTACTATCCGTTATTTCATTTAACCCTAAGCCGCCTGCCCCAAACGTATTACTGTGTCACAATGCCATGGGAAACAATTACATGTATACGAGGCTGTGTTCGCATGCACAACAATAACTCAGCAACAGTACAAAAATAAGGTGGGTGAGGTGCGCACTCCCGGTCCTGGTCAATTAAACCTGTTGCAAAAAATAAGTAGCTGGGTCACATCCCAAAATGGACAAATATTCACAGGGTTAGATCCCTTCTGCTGCAAATCAGGTACTCAGTATTAACAGGGTTAGATCCCTCAGCTGCAGTTCTGTGGTCTGTAGTTGTTCTCCTCCTAGCGCTTTCTTATCTCAAATAATTATCAGGGAGGCTGTATAACAGGTGTGTCTTATTAGACTCAAAGGATTCTAGTAGCTGTAGTGTACTGAATGCTATGGGAGTCCCGGGCTCCAGAGGCAGCGCCACGGGGTGACTGTGCCCCACTTTGGAGAATCATAAAGATGGTTCTCTCCCCTTCCCCAAATTTGGGAAGGACTTGTGCTTTGGAGGGGTGTCGGTTGCTGGTCACCTGAACAGAAAAAAACATTTTCACTACATCCACCAGAATCCTTTGAGTCTAATTAGACACACATGCTCAACACTGAGTACCTTCTTTTTTGTACTGAATAACTCAGCATTAGTTTGCAAAAAATGCGCCCGGTTTTGTGCAAGTTTGCAGTTCCCAACATAGTTTGCATCCGAACGAGATTAGTGAGTTCTTTAAATTCACAGAAATGTTGGATTTTAAAATTAAAGTGCAGAAGGAAAATGCCATATTGTAACTGCACTGTATGTATTTTGTGAGGTTGCTGGCACTTCGAAAATTAAGGGACATGCACCATTTAACCATACGTGTGCAATCAAAAGTAATCCCCAATAACATATTTATATTGTGTAATGAAGGGTGGCTTGTGAAAGCGCACTAGTGCTTTAGCTCTTGGGAGTAACGTGCATGGCACTGGCATATATTTATGTTTAGCACTATCTTCTCAAATTAAATGCTATCAGACACAGATTGATTTTTCCAGTGAAGTCCTGATATGATATTTTTTTTCCCATTGTCTTATATAGCAATCATGTCATCTACATGTAATTCCTGGTTACTTTAGGGAAATATGTTTCAAAACAGTCCATCAAATGTTGCTGTCAATAGCGAGCAAGTCCCTACCAGGCTTTAGAATCATGTGTAGCGGTGCTGTCCCAAATGTATACCCCCTTGTTTCAACAAGCAGCAAAATCCATTGAACTTCTCCAGGCAGAGAGTGGGGGTAGATCTCTCACCTCTGCAGATGCCCCCCGCTGGAATTGCCTCCCTGCCCCTCTCAAACTTGAGCACAACCACCTTATGTTCCGGAAGCAGCCCAAGACCTGACCTACCTGTCTGCAGCACCGACTGGTTGTTTGGTACCCTCAGAGTCTCACTGGGTGCCAGGCTCCTACATGATCAGTCTCCAGGCCTACCACATACTTAGGTGCTGTAACTGTAACCTCTACAGTCGCCTGTCTCCTTGCACTTCCCAGAGCAACGCTGACCTGGCTTCACTTATTCAGAGCAATGCTGCCTTGACTGCACTTCCCCATCCCTCCTCCTGGCACTTACCCCTCTCCCTTCACCCTGCACTTGCATTGTGACACTTGCACAATATGAATGACACAAGGCCTAGTAAAATGAGTCTTGTCTTCCCTCTTTCTTCCCTCCCTTGTCTTTTCGGGCTTAGAAACACTTGTGCACAGGCACGTTATAAATTAAATGTCATATCAAATGTCCAGGTGGGCTGTGATGGTGGAGAGTGAGCTGTAAAGTGTCTATATAAATGTGAAAATCCAAAGACTGATTGCAATGTCTTTCCTGATGTAGGTGGATAGCAGTCAAGCACCAACCTTATTTTGGTCTTTAGGGCGATTCCTTGCAGCCTTTTTCAGTTCTCTGGTGATGCATACGAGCTCATAAATGACATAAATCACTTCCTTGGCAATTCTCTGGATGTTACATGAAGCAGGACTAACGATTACTAGGAAGTGGGCAGCGTTTCCATCGGTGACAGTTATAGTGCCAAATGCGTGAATACAGTGTACAGAGGGCGTGCACCCAGCTCTGTCCTTTATAGTGTTTCACCTAAGGAATTATCTAAAAGAGGGGTAACAAATCTGCGTGAGACTACATCAGGCGATCACACACTGCTTGCATCTTTCATCAAGGCCATCGCACTGACGTAGACTCTGTCATTGCCCTAGCTGGAAATATCCTCCTGTCCTCCATCCCACCTGGTGTTGATGTTTTAAAATCTATGATACCCAACCCTGATGGTGGTTTGCCACTCCAATCCAGAATACCATGCACAGCCAGCTGGGGGGTGGGACCACGTTGGCTTATCACAATGTATTTATATCTCTCTCAAGGAACCCTAAAGTACATAAAGACAAGGCATAGATCACACATGTTAGCAAAGGTCATCAGCAGAATGCTAATTCTACCTCTCTACCTCTACACAGTGGAATGTTTGTCACCCCCACACTGGATAAATCCAACAAGGGTGCCTTAATGGAATGTAAATGTAATTGCAATCACATCATAAGAGAAGGGTCCTCTGATGCAGCCCACTTCCAGCTCCTGTGCTGAACCCCCAAACCTACAGCATAAGACTGTCCAAAGGTTCCCATGGGTTGCTCATGGGAAGTCCAACTGGGGCAAAAACAAAGATGATGTGGAGATCATGTAGAGTCCACAGCACCCCTTAACACAAGCAGCCACAGTAACTCAAGGTTTCACTGAGGATCAACCAAGAAGTATGGACATACAAGAGGTCCCTGCAGAAGAGGGAGGATTTTCTTGCACAATGTCCCTAAAGGTGCCTCTCGCCAGACCGAAACTAGAGCCTCATTAACCAATAAGTGAACCTATTGGCTACGTACAGTTTATGGCTGTCACTCCCTAATTCGGGAGGATATCAGCTGTTCAAAAATTCACTGCAATGGTGGGTGTTCCTTTGACTCCATTTGTATTGAACTGTGGAATGACGGGGTGGCCAATGGGATACTAGGAATCTCTGCAAGACAAAGCTTATTCCCACATACCACGATTGAAATGAGTGTTTCCAGGCACCATACCAAATCCTCTTTGACAGAACCCACGTGCAAGTATCCCCAGCTCTCTGGAACTAATGCAGTCCTTTTAGGGAAGAGACCTGTGTGGCTGTCATTGGGAATGGGGCTTCAGTCCATATGGTCAATTGGGTCATGGGTCATAGTACCCAAGTTTGTCCTGAGGGCCCTAATCACCACAGTTACTCTTTTTCTTTGTCATTGATTTGGATGGTAACTTGAGTTATTATAAATGAAAACAATGTATGTGTTCTGTTTTGTTATACTTTAATGGCCTTATGGCCGAATAAAATTAATACTGACATAGTAAAATTACTTGTGTGTTCAGTCATCAGACCAGAAAAGGTTATAGAGCCATCAACAGACTGTACCGACTCTAGATGTAGTTTGGGCATAAACGGAAACTCTAACTGTTTGTCAAACCCAATGTCCTTATAAATCCCAGTCGCTCCTGGATTCAACTGCTAGTGGTTATGGAGGCTGACAACCAAAATCAATGGCTAATCAGATGTATTAAGAAGTATGTTCTGAAGAAGGACCTTCAAGCGGAAAACTCATGTGGGCTTCACCTAAGGATGAGTCAAGGTTTTTCCCACCTTCCTGGTGGGTCTTATTAGGCATGGCCTGAAATACTGCTGGAGATTTGTGCCTAACATCTCTTTCCTCCCAGATCCAAATGGCCTGGAACCAGACAAACCTGCATGGGTTCGGTTTCACCACCCGTAGAGGACTGCAATCCTTCAGCTATATCTGTGTAATGCATTTCAGATGTTTCCATTCACCTTGCCATTTAGCCCTTCTAACGTCGATTTGCAGTTCACGATCTAGTAAATCAAGGAAAACAGCAGGGATGGAGGGATCCACAGCAATGGCATCTTTGAACTCATCAGAGGGGCCCTAATAAAAAACTGCAGACTACCTATTTTCAGGCCAATTGGTCTTTGACGAACATGGTTGAAACAGGCTATGCCTGACAAAAAGTCATTTTCCCCTTCTGTTAACTCTATTAACTCTTGGTAAATTGCTTGGGTATGATAATGGGTATCAAAGACTCAGTGCATACAAGCCAAAGTTGTGATGAAATCAGACAAAATAGGATCATTTGCTTTGAAAATCAGATTTTGCCCCAGCACCTTCAGGTCTCCCTAAATAGAGCAGGACACAGGCTGCTATGGTAGTACCATCCAGAAAGGCAGCAAGGTGACATAAAAAGTGCAATTTGTAATTGTTAATGCGTGTGCAGTATGTGTTCCGGTCCCAGCGGAACCTCTGTGGATTTTCTAAAGGAAAAGGAGTAGACACTAAAACAGGTGACAGACTCAAGACCCAACATTGTGGAAGTGAGAGGGCAGCTGTGGCTGCAAACTCCTCCTGTGGCAATGGGTGGATGCTGCTCTGTACAGCATATAAACGGCAATGCATTCATTCATGGGTACCTGCAAATTTCTGCCCGTAAGGTTACAGGGCAGTCATTGGATCACATGTTTTCAATCTGTTGGGCTCATGGCACACACATGCCTGTGGGTCTCAGGTCTGCATCTGAAGACTTTCTGTCCCAGAAGACTGCATGTCTGATCTTAATGAGACACACAGTCTTCAGTGGTGAAAATTCAAGAGGAATGATGCTGGCTTTCTCTGAGGCTGCAATAAAGGAACAGGTGATTATCGATGACAATATCCCCTCTACATCTGTTTCCTTATAAGTGGCCTTAAAGATGGGAAATGTATCAAGTCTTTAATGGGGTACACATACAGAGTGATCCATAGACCATAGACCAGAGGTAGCCCCCTGTCGATGCTGCCACAGAATAGAAATGCCTCCTGTCTTTATCATCCACCTGCCCTCTCCTCCTCCCCACTACTCCCCTCCTCTTGTTAAATTCTGGCACTACCCCAATTGCCGTCAGGCATAGTAATTGTTGCCGCCTGTATTTCTCATCCACCTGCCCTCTCCACCCCTCCCTATTACTGTTCATTAGCACTTACTCTATCTTTTGTCTCGTGTACTTTGTGATAGCAGCTTGTTTGTTTGCTCTCCCCTTCCCTCCTTGTCTTCTCCTCCCACGTCCCCCTCCAGCACTATTCTCGTCAGTCCTAGTATGCTAGTCGCTTGTGTTGTTCCTCTCCTTCTCCCTCACTCCATATCCCCCCTCCCTCTGACCCCATCTCTTCTTGTTAATACTCCAGCACTACATCAATTGTCATCAGTCATAGTAATGTAACCACTTGTTTTGTCTAATGTACCCCCCCACCTCCTTTATTGTTCCTTGCACTTGCACTATCTGAAATGTCCCGAGGCTGATTAAGATAGTTATTTTTCACATTCTGAATTGTTTCAAAGACTTGTAAGAATTTAACTGTATTCTCCCATGTTCCCTCCCTCTTTGAAGTGCTTTGAAACACACTATGTATAGGTGCTATACAAATAAACAATCAATTCAATTTAATTCAATAAAAGTGGCACAAAGACACAACTACAGTCATGGAGGCAGACAGAAAAAGGGTAGTCCAATGGAAATAACAGAAGGTAGGTCAAACATCCAATAACTGAGCGTCTACATCAGGGAACCATCCATATAAACGTTCACAGTTCCAAGAGAGGCAACAGAGGGGCACGAAAGCAGAAGCAAGTAGGGAAGTACAAAAAGATGGTAAAATGGGAGGCTAGGGTCAACAGTTATGACCATAATTCAAACAGTTTCAAGAAGCAACTAATATTGCTATGCATGGATAATGCTTAGAAGTACCCAGTCTGTCTTCTGCAGTTTTCAAGGAGTCAGAGATATGAGCGTTCTCTGCCATTCGTCTTCTTTCCCTCTGATGTCAGAACGTGGTACACACTGTTGCACTGGAAATCTAGAGAGATGTAGGCAATGCACAGTACTATCTCTTGGGTGCCATCACAAACGCCAAGCTCCTGGTTGTCATGTCTGAACCTGGCACATGCAGCTCTCTTTAGGTGCAGTGTGTAAGGTTATTTAGCGTGTTACAGCACAGAGTACAGCACAGAGTACAGCACTACTGCACAGGATAAATGTGTAGCATGTTTTTTTTTTATGCAGCACCACTGCATGGGTTTGGTGCATTGCTATGATGCAATTGTTTCAAGCTATGTGTTGTCAGTGTAACATGGACATATAAGTAAGGGCAGGTTATTCAGTCAAAACGATTTTTACATATAAAATACAAATACATTTTTCACAGTTAAAAGCGCACATCTGTACCTTCAAAATGCACATCATTTCTCACCTGAAATGCCTATGTTGCAAGAGACACATTTGGTAATTAACAAACTAATCTCACTAACAAGACTAATAATTATAACTCATTAATAAAAGAATGTGTCTTCACTGCAAAATGAGGCCTACTCTGAAAATCAGTTTCAAACACACATTCAAGTTTTTTTTTTCTTTTGCCTTTCTGTGCTCTGTCCACAGTAACTGCAGGAAGCAAAGACTTCAAATAAGCAGGAAATCAGTTTGTTAACAGTTGCAACTGTAAAAAAATAACCCATTGTGTAGTGAGGGAGGAGATGCCATGATAGAATCTTATTGGGCAAGCATTCGGTAACCAAGTTTTCCTGTAGAATCTTGAAAAGGGGGACAAGGGAGACGATTTTGGCAGAGCTGGGAGAAGGACCTTTTTGGCTGGCTGGGCAGTTCATAATTGAGGGAGAAGCAGATCCCAACTACATTGCAAAAGCTGGGAGTTCCAGGCAATAACCCCAGTTTAAGAACAGATGCCTGTTTTCGCTGGGGGTGCTCTTCAAGGGAATTGCCACATTCAGAAAATGAACAGCCAGAGAAAAATACATGCAGAATAGATAAGGTAATTACTCTGCAGCGTGTGGAGGCAGTGTATGTGTGCGAAGCTCTACAGTCAGTGTACGAGAGGGAATTCCAGTGTTTTATCAACATCTTTAAAGTTGCGAATTAGACTACTCTTGTCGTTCTATTCTCATTTTGTTACTGACAACATTGAGTGTGCCATTTCATTTATTTCAATTTTTATAATACAAAAAAATATCTGAAAGCAGACGGATAGTGTGTTTTATTTTTCTCTTTCCTTTGTGGTGGGGAAATGTTTAAACAGTGCAATTGTCATTTTTAGGGTAACTAAAAAATAAGGCTTGGCGATAGTTGTGTGCATGATTCCATTCAGTACATAAGTGGGTGTTTTCTGGACAGAACATAATAAGTGACTGGGTGTAAAATAGCCTTTTGCTGAAGGTACATGAGTAAGCAAAAATTAGAGACCCGGGACATAGTTCACTACCGTATATGAGGTAGTGAAAATTACCACATATAGATCACTGTTGTAAATAATTCAGTGGGAATCTCCCATGGTGGCACACTAAAACTGAAGATGTGGTATTTCTGAAATGTAGGTCTGAGGTCTCTCTAGTGATCACACGGAAAATCTAAACAAAACAAGGGGTTCTGGATATTGGGGTCACAAATAAACCAAAGGAATTATGCTCACCACTATACATACATACCAACCGTGCATGCCATCTAAATAGGTCTTTGTGCTGAAATAATGCATATGCACTGTGTTATTGTTATACATAGCCCAATCTGAATGATTATTTTGGCTGTAAGAAAATACCGTCAGGCCCCAAATCCCCACAAAAATACCCAACAAGTGTTTTAGGGCTTTGAAATTGTTGGTCAGGTTTTCAGGAGTAATTGTCATGAATTCAGTCCGCCTTGATTTGTGACAGGCTAGTATACATGGCATGTCTATAGTGCATTTAAAGGTTTCAACATGGTTCTCCATCTTGTCTTTTTTCTCTATGAAGAAGTTATTGGTGATGTTGTAATTGTAATTGGATTACAGTATTGCATGGTTGGTAAAGGCAAGTCCCTGTTACGCGCTAGCCAGAATTAATACAACCCTCTAGGGAAAAGAAGCCAAGAGATAGCTTACAAGGATAACAAGGTTTAATTATACAGAATACACAATATCAGCAAAGGACTCTACTGCTCGAGAACGTTCTGACTCCAGACTAGATGTTGGTGCTTTTTGAGAGGCCACACTGTCACTAATGACATCACATATAGGGTCTAAACCCACACAGTTGATTGGTGAGACAGTTTACATGATCATGCTCATTAGGGAATACAATCAGTTGGCTTCTCTGCCGTCGGTCAGGTCTCACGTGGGACAGCTGGCCTCATCTTGCCGAGGAGTGAAGGTCAGGTCTCTCATTAGTAACAAATGTCTTAATTATTTTGCTACTCTAAGCCTACTACTACATCACTGTGGCATGCACCTGGGAGGCTTGGGGACTGTTGCCAGGGGGAAGGAAGCAAGAAATACAGTCATACTGAGCCATACTGAGCCATACATTATGGGATTTGCTGAAACCGCTCCTCTGACGCCCAAGGTTTTCCAACCTTGTGTTGATCTATAATGTATCCTTCCCTGTACCTCATGTTAAAAAGAATGTATTTTATGTTGAGGGGTGAAACAGTCACACACGCTGTGATCTTTTATGGTCACTTGCTTTATGCTAGTGCTGGGGGTCACTCGCTATCATGGAATGCAGGGGAGTGGGCGTCGGGTCAGTGGTGAGGGCTTTGGATCTCGGTTGGCTGGGTGGGGGTTGGAGGCCTGCTGGCAGCTTGGTTGTGATGAATGGGCATGGCGAGGAGCCTGGTGTTGTCTCATGGTCTTGTAGGGAGCATTCCTCCCAATGATACTAAGTATTTGCAACAGTGAAGGGACAAGGGGAAAGTGAGATTCTGTGAGAACTGGCAGAGCAGACTCATTCTGCCTTAATGTTTTGGGCCTAATTGAATCCTTCCATGGAGCTTGACTGGGGCAGCACAGTCATGCAAGCCTGTGCCTCTGCCATAATTGCAAAATGGTGTTTCTTTCTTTCAGTATTATTCACACTATATTATATCTGCGCTGAGTTACCTAGTGTGGTCATCTGCCCCCTGATGATTTCATATGGGATTCGCCTTGATTTAAAGCACCAAGGGGGGTGGGATAGACTAATTTCCATCCAAACATTCCTCGCTTTCGTTACTTCTACAGTAATGAATTCTACCCAAATTTGCAGTCATTTTCCTAACTCACTGCTTCCTCATAGGTGGGTGTTCCCTTATCTGCATACAGGCCTTACACACTTGTCTCAAACTTTGTACTGCTTGCGCACACTCCTCAGGTGTGCATGTCAGATAAAGTCCAGTGAGAACTAGTCTTCTCCTTGGACGCCTGCTTCTTTTTTCATCTTCTCCCCCAGTTCATGCATTGAAGCGATAAGACGGGACAATGTCCCCTCAGCATCTTTGGAAGGTACGAATGTGGAACATGAACTCCCAATCTTTTTTGAAGCACCTCCTTCCATCACTGTCAGTAGATCCAGCACATACCTATTCTGCACTGTCATCAGCCTGAGGGCAAGTAGCTCCACCCTTATGACGATAAACCCTTGCTCGGTGTCATTTGCCAACCGGATCAGCTCCCATCTGATGACTTGCAAACATTTGGCATTTGCTTGTGTCTGTATGCTGGGTAATAACAATGCAAAAAATGTCTCTGAGGAATTATAGAGCTTGTTCTCATCAGGTATTTGACAAGAAGTTTAGATGAGTCTGTGGATATGTAATTGGAAGATCCTTTCTTTCTTCATAGTTGATCATACAGCTCTTTCTCAAGAAGGATGTGAAAGTCTGGTGGTGGCAATGTGTGCTCTGCTTCAGTTATTGGGGGCACTGTGGGTGCTTTATCAGTTAAGTGCCTCCCTTTAGGTGTTCTTCTGGGACTACTAACAGTCCAGCGAACAATAGCCCCTCTATAATGTTGGGAGGTGCAAGTAAGCTTGTTTGCCTCAACCCCAGCAGTAGTCCATCAGCGCCACAGTCCCCTTCTTGAAGTCTGGAATCAGCAGGGTCCTGTTACAACGTTCATTCAAGCTGACAGAGATAGTTCAGTCACTATAAAAGCACAGTTCATGAGTCTTTTCTTGGTTCAATTTTAGTGACTTCTCGAGTGCTGTGATCCATGTTAGTTTTGTAATGTGCTCTGTCCATATTTGTGAACACGTTTCTCTCACTAGGGCCACTCTTTCTTCTGGAAACCCTAAAAGTCCTTCAGCCTTACAAGTGACAATTGTCTCTTGCCATTTATTATTCACATATGTTTCACCTTCGATCACCAGGTAGGGCTTTCTTTGGACAGTTAACGTTGCTCTAACTTGTTTTTAATTTTTGAGCATCTGAATTAACCGTGCCTGAAAAGTGCCTCTGAGACTACACTGCGCAATATGTATTAGGCATTGTGCCTCTATAATTGGTACTTCTTGTGGAACTAAAACCATGGGTGCCCCAGATGCATGCAGTATTAAGGAGCACACATAGCAACTGCTGTTAGTGGTTGCCTCCCTACTGCACTCATGTCAGAATACCAACTGTTAGAGCACTCAGGATGACGGATGTCTTCCATTGCATCGAGGCCTAGGACACAGTATGCGTCATGCTTGTGTGCGTGCTTGTCTTTTCATTCTATTGTATCGTGATATTTGTCTTTTTGCTAACCTACTCCTACTGGTTGTGATATTGACAGTACTGTTTACATTACACAAAAGATTTTTTACATTGGGGAGTTTGTTTGTTTGTTTGTTTGTTTGTTTGTTTATTCACTTATTACGCACTCCAGACCCAGAGGTAATAGGGCGTGGCAGTATGAGAATGCAAGGCTTACAAGGTCATACAGTATACAGATATATACAAATATGATAAAGGCTTCTGTAGTTACAAAGCACAATTCGAAGTGCAAATATGGCTGCTATATGGTTACAGTAATATATAATGTACAAATATACAAATTACAGAATGATTCACTGCGTGGAACAATTGGACTCACAGGTAAAGTAGTTTACATATGAGTTTCAACAATATACGATGTTCAAATGTACAAATTACAGAAAGTTACACTCCATAGAGCGCTTGGACTCGCAGGTAAAATAGATTCCACATGAGTTTCAAGTGGTAACATAAAGTTAATTAGGGCTAATGGGTAAGAGGGAATAAGTGACTCCACACAGCCAGAAGCAGTAGGAGGCTATGGTTCAGACGAGATTATGTGTTTTATGACATTTTTCCTAAAGAGTAGGTAAGGTTGGTCAGTTCGCAGATCTTGTGGAAGTAAGTTCCATGATTTTGCCGCCTTTACAGGGAAGCTATTACCACCAATGGTGGTGAGCCTATATCTAGGTATAGCCAGGCAATTAATATTACCAGCTCTAGTTGGTCTGGGAGAGATTCCTCTCTGAAATGTATCTGTAAGGTAGCTAGGGGCAGCGTTGTTGAGAGCTTTATGAGTCAGAGACAACATCTTTAGCTGTATTTTATTGCCCATAGACAGCCATTTATGTTGGCGTCTAAGGGAGGAAATATGAGTTCTTTTATTTATGCCTAGGGATGCTCTTAAGGCATTATTTTGTAATATCTGGAGCTTCCGGATAGTAGTTTTATCGGCACCACTATATAAGGCTTTACAATAGTCAATTCTAGGGAGTATTAAGGCTCTGGCCAGGATCAAGCAGCTATCATCAGAGAGGAATGGTTTGCCTGCTCTTAGCAACTTGCAAGTGTGAGCCATGGATGAAGTTAGGGATTTTATCTGTTTGTCACAAGACAGTGTGGAATCCAAGTAGAAACCAAGGGTTTTTACCTCCTTGGAGACTTTAATGGTATTTCTGTTGATATTAAAGGAGGAAAACCCCTTTACTAGTTTTTTGATGTTGGCCAGTGATCCCAAAATTAACAACTCAGTTTTATCATCGTTCAAACATAGGCCATGAGAGGCCATCCATGCTTGGATGATAAGATATACCTTGTTCACCAACTCCATGTCCTTACTATGATCCCCAGAAAGCAGGAGGAGAATCTGAGTGTCGTCTGCATAATTTGTGTAGGTGACCTCCAGATGGTCCAGATCATCGAACAGGGGTTTGGTGAAGATATTGTAGAGGGTTGGCGAGACACAAGAGCCCTGATGAACACTGCACAGAGAAATGAGTCAAGGTGCCTGCAGAGGACCTTATGGTCAACCAGATCAAATGCGGCATAGAGATCAAGTAGGAGCAGAAGTACTGTCCTCCCTTTGCCTCTCAGCTCGTCTATTTGGGATTTGAAGGTGATTAAGGCTGTTTCCATTTCTGTGTAATGGGTGGAAACCAGATTGTCTATTGCCTAGAAGTTTATGCAATTCAAGGTGTTTTTGGATTTGATTGTAGGCGGATTTGTCCAATATTTTGAGTAAGAATGGAACCGTGGTAATATGGCGGTAATTAGTGGGGATGAGAGGATCTAATGTCTGTTTCTTGAGGAGAGGGAGCACCCAAGCTTGTTTAAGGTTGGGAGGGATAGTGCCTGAGGCAAAGGAGGCGTTGATCAGTTTAGTAATGAATGGAGATAATTCTCTGGCAGCATCTTTTATTAGTTGTGCGGGGCAAATGTCATCTTTGCATTTAGAGGCCTTCAGTGACAAGATAATTTTTTCAACGTCCAAAGTTGACTTTTTGGAAAAGTGGAACATACTATTGTGTGCCATTAGTGATACAATGGGCAGAGGGTTTTTAGGCGAGTACTGTAGATTCAGTACTTCTTTTTTTTGCTGAATTTTCTTTTGGAGCATGTAGCACATGTTGGATGTCTGCACACCAAGATTTGTCTTTGGTACAGATATCAGGTATAGCTATTGGAGACAATAGTTCTTTTAGTATGGAGAAAAGTTCTTTCATACTAGAATTAGATTTGGCAATACGCTCATCATAGGAGTTATGCTTGGCCCGGCAAACTTCCTTCTTGTAATGCAAGGAAAGTGAGGTTAATTTGGCTTTGTTCTCCTTGGAAGGGCAAAGTCTCCAAATAGTTTCACTCTTTCTTTTCAAAATGCAAAGGTCTTTAAGTTGTGGCGTAAACCATTTGTTTAAGTGGGCTGTTGGATTGCTGGATCTTAATTTGAGAGGGGCAATATTGTCCAGTGTGTTGAGCATAATGTTATTAAATTCATGAACTAGAGTACTGGGGTAAAGATTTTCAGACAGTGTGTTAAGAGTGGGGAGGATAGCAGGAATTACTTTCTCAACTGTAATGCTTTTTTATTTCTGGTAAGGCAGGGTAGCGCTAATGGGGGAGCTAGTGGAGTGGGACTTGTGGTGGATAGGTAGAAGGACACCAGTGAGTGGTCTGTCCATGAAAGAGGCAGGATAGATGATATGGTAACTGTGCAGTTATAATCCGCTATACAATCCAGAATTCTCCCTTTTAGGTGGGTAGGTTTATTAACTTTTTGAGACAGTCCTAGTGAATTGATTATATTAACTATATCTGTAGCGTTTGTGTCCATTTGGTCATTGAAACCTATGTTAAAGTCCCCTAATAGGAGTAATTGGGAGGTCGGTTTAAGGTTGTTCGTAAGTTGTGCAGGTCCTCCTCAAAGGTGCCAAGAGGACCAGGCGGTCTATATAGTAAGTGGATAGTGAGAGTTTGTGAGTTATTTATCTGAAATTTAGCTGAAATAATTTCACATGATTGTGACAGGTGGGTAGGGGCTAGTCTTAGGGAGAGGCATGTTTTAGAAATTATGGCAATGTCACCACCTGGGGAACATTTGTGTTAGAGAAGGACAAAGGTGGAGATAGCTTGGAATGGCTAGGTTTCAGACTAGGCTTGTAGTTGGTTTTCAGGTTGGTAGGCGGCAGGGATCTTTTCAATGGTTCATGTAGTTTGGTTAATCTGGCATGGAGTCTAATATTTCCATTGGCCGTAGCACAAGGTAGAGAAGCATAAGTCACTGTCTCTGAGGCACTAGGGGAATTATTTGTTACCGTATTTGTTAATGTAGGCAGACTAGGGTCTGAGATAGGTACTAGCGGGAGCTGAGCGAAGTATACTTGGCTTCTGGTGCTGATGTGTGTAGTGGCAGCCATTGTGCAGAGCAGTATTGATAAAGTGACATGCATGGCAGTGGTAACATAATAAGTCAGTACAGTAGGGCACCTAGGCTGAATCATCATATAGGCAGCAATGGTAGGCAAGAGAGTGCAAAACAGGATAGTACAGAGGCCTGTTATAACTGGGTATATGGGACAACTGTGTAAGATTAGGGTTAGCAAATTAACAATTAACTGTGGTACGCCAGTATAAAGGGCACTTAGAAGTTTAGGCCAGATCACAGTTATGCAGCCATGGAGAACATATTACGTTAATGCTGGTAAAGCGCCCAGGCTAAAACACAATATGGGCAGCAGTAGTGGTCCAGTAATGCAAAAATACATTAGACAGCTAGGCAAGGGTTGACTCCGTACAGGCTGAATATAGCAGTACTAGTTATAAGTGTAGGCAGGATTGTGGCTGGCAATGTGATCAACACCAATATGAGAATACACGCAAGGCATGTGGGCGAGATCATAATTAATTAGCTGAATATATTGCATACATAATACTACAGACAGCAATGAAACAGGGCAGCAGTGAACAACTTTAAATGGCAGATAACATTGGCAGCAGAAAATGTCTATTAGTCTACTCGGGGCCGCAGTGTGAACGGCACTCTCATGGAGCAGGCAGCGCGGCGAGGTTGCAATTAGGGTTGGGCCAGTGGGTAGCAACAGTAAGGGGCTGCTTACCCTAGTGGATGAGTCAAAAAATGTACAGAGTCTTCCGGTCAGCTCTACGGAGGTGCAGGGATCCTGGCACTCAGCACTTCCGGCTCCTGACAGGCTCACGACAAGAGGAAACCTTTGGAAGTGTGCCTTCAGTTATGGGCCGGCTTACATGCCTACCAGCTTACAATTGGCCAGTAAGTAGTGGCTTCTAGCCAATCAGGATTGGATACTGGGGCTGGTATATTTCCTCATGTGGAAACCAGGTACAATATTGTGGGCAGCCATTTTTAAGAAGCAAAGGTCTTCGTGATCTCCAATGGCGGTGGTTGCCCTCCGGAGTACTGGAGGCAAGTGGAATAAAAACGAGTGGCATTAACCACAAGCTGGTTATAGTGGCAAATTGTAGAGGGGCTCCAGCAAAAAAAATGCTTTTTTTCAAGGAAGCGCAGCGGCCTTCAGGGAACAGTGGTGTGAGGCAGATTGCCTACCTTCAGATGGGGCAGTCTCCTGGCAGGGCACTGCTCCTGCAGTGGGAGAGGGGAGCTCCAGCTCCTGCTGGGGTATGGCATCAGATGATCCTCCAGGAGTAATCCAGTTTGATGGTACATACAGTAGTGTGGGTGTTGCTATTGTTTGCAAGGGTCATGGTTCTGTTCATACCTTCAGGTTCTGTTACATTAATGGGTGTGCTTGCAATCGCTCTTTCATTTGGGTTTGGGCTTGAGGTGAGTTCACTTACATTAAAAAGAATGCTTTTGTTCGAACTCCCTGAGGTTACTCCCCCCCTTCTTTTAGATTGCCAGCCCAGATAAAAGATGCACTCCAATATATTCCTAATGAAAACATTAACACTGTAAACAAAATGGCCCCAAAATGAAAGGCACTATTATAAGAGTACATCTTGGTGCTACTGATAACATTTCTATTTGCAGGCAAAGAACAGCATGACTTTGATATTTGCATCGTAGCAATACATGAGATTGGAAAAAACGGATAAGATGGAGGGATGGGAGTTTTGAAAATTCAGGTAAGGAGTGGGAATCAAAAGGGGAAAATGGCGTTTCTTTCTGTGCGCGTCTAGGTTTATTAATCTATTATTCATGTTATATCATATCTGTGCTGAGTTACCTAGTCCGGTCCTCTCCCTGGTTGTACACTACACAAATTCATATGGGATTCACCTTACCTTAAAGTGACTAGGGGGTGAGATAGACTAATTTCCATCCCAACAAGGGATTGATCCAGCGTTTCTTGGATTGGAAGATTGTGCTGATGTTGTAGGATGCTTCTACAATGGTCAGTGTGTAGTGATTTATTTTGTCTTTTATGCATTTTTATGTTCAATGTGTCTACTCACTCAAAGAGATGTTGCGTTTGGAGCGTGTGAAACTCTGCTCTGGTTCCACCCACTCTGGCCTAATGTTTAGGCCAAGGATATGTGGTTGGGACCAGGGTGGATTGCAGACCCTTCTTTGAAATCTAACTTGCATGGGTCAGTGCTCCACTCAGAGTCCACTCAGAATATGTCAATGAATACTAGATATCTAGCCTGGATGAATGCAGACACCTTTGTTGGCTGTGCCATTGCATCTCTGTGGGTTCACTCATACTTTCTTTCTGATCTACTGGAATTGTAATTTGTTCCTTAGATATCCTGAGGCCAGCATTCCTTTTCCCGTTCACACTAATAGTCTGGCAGAAGCTTATGGGTCTTTATTGAAATCTGTGAACCTTTGAAGAGAGGAAAGTGGAGACTGGGTCCCTCAATGCATCCAACCGCCTTAATGTTGTCAGTGAACGAAACAAAATTAATTCAGCCTTCCAGTGCAGCATGTCTTCTCTGGTTTTAGTGCGACATTAGTGCTTCCTTAAAGCACATTTGGTGATTTCTTGCTTCAGACTTGGGCTAGCTTTTATCCTTGACGGAGTGTCCGGATTGGGTTCTAAGCCAGACTTGTGTATCTATCTTGGAATAATACTGGGGTCAGCTGGTTTAGGATGCCTTTATGGGGGACAAAAGCAGGGGGAGGTGTTTTTCCCTTATGTGTAAATCCTCTCTTGGGTGTCATCACATGTTATATATTGTTGTATTGAACAAAAGGGAATTCTGATAGCATGCAATGCTGATTAAGTGGGGTCCTATTGGAAAAAACATGAGGGGGTGCCACTGTAATAGCCCTTTGATCTAGAAGTATTGTTAATTGGATACAGACCATGGCAGCAACCCATGTAACATTCAGCAATCAACAATTGAAATTGTCCCTTTAAGTCCTAACTCCCAATGACCACCTAGATATTGAACATCTACTCTTAGTATTCAAACAATGAACAGGTTGCATAATAAATATGATCCCTCTGGGGGCTAGAAAGGAGCTTAACCGAGTAAAGAATTTGCTGATTCTGGCCATGTTGCGTATAGTAAAATATTTTTGCTGAGCCTCTCAGACGTTGCTCCCTTAGAAGAACTTACAATGGTTCCTACTTTCATAGGTATGACATCTTGACCTTCACTGATGATGTTGACTGTCTCCCAATAGAACAATCTGTAGTCCCTGTCTGCCCCTGCCACCTGTCTACATGAGCTATTCTAAGAAACACATTGAAAATCTTCCTGTGGAACATTGCATGACTGGGAAATAAACTAGATCACATATATTTTAATTTCTTATCCCAATGTGATTTTACTTCAAGAGACAGCCTCCTATGTTCAATGGTTTTTAAACATATTGAACAAAGGCCTTAAAGCGAGCCGTAAGTATTTAGTCTTGTTATTCCTGTGGATGTGTGTCAATTTAGATGTAAGTATAAACATTGTCAGAATGTACACACAGGTGGCCAGATTAAGCAACTCTCTGAATCACAATTTTGTTATTGTCAATTTGTCTAACTAGTCTCTGAAAAAGAATGCAATTGTGACTGTCTACACATAGTTTCAATCATGCTAAAAGAGCATGGAATGAATACAGCTATCAATGAAATCTTGTTAGTTGTCCAGATTATCAGCTTTCAGTTTGGGAATGGATCTCCGGGTGGATCAGTACAATTTCCGACTGTATGGCATTTGGAGATTCACCCCAGTTGCCACACGTCCTTGTTGGAATAGAGCTTGATAGAGCTGAGGAATTTAATTTAAGAAACTGTTTTTTTTTCCTTGACAATTGATTACTTCCTCATTGTAGCAAGGGATTAGCCATTGGTGGGAAGATCTGTGGGTGACGTACAAGGCTAAAAGTGATTTCAACTACAACCTTTAACGTTCATTACCATCAGTGCCCATTTGGAGACAAGTGGTGTTTCCACTGAGTATGTGTTGGACCATAATGTTAAAAATCTTAAGCTATAATGTAAGTGTTTTTTAAAGATGTTAAGACCACTAAAAGTGAAGTTACAAAGTGTCTTGAGACATGAGTCCTTTTCTTGATGTTGTTATAGCATTTTGATCAAATAAAATCAATTTATTTATGTTATGTAAATGCTAAGTGTTTGTATAATATGTGGTAACTCATCTTCCTTGTGACATCTTATCTCCTGCTAAGCATATGAGGTCGGATTATTCTAGAGCTTAGAATTCCCATTGTTTGTTATTGCTCAATTATTAGCAGTTAGTTATGGGCTGTTGTACTGGTTGGGGGTCTTTGATATATGTCTTCAAGTATTTAATAAACCGCTTGAGAAACTTACTTGGCATGGTTATTGATGCAAAATTGGCGACGAGGATGGGATGTTGAGGCAAGCACCACCCACCTAGGATCTGAACCGCGACTCTAAGACCCCCAACCTACAGGCAAGGAGAGGTTGTTGCCCACCTGCATTGCTGCCGGCCACTGTGTCGCTCTGACGTCTGGATCCGCGAAGCAGCAGTGAGCCCAGCATTTCTCCGGGCCGATCTACAAGGGAGCATTTCGCTTTCCTACACGCACAGCATCCGGCGGCCCAGCTGTTCTGCCCTGAAGCGTGGGTGCCGGCGTGAGGATGTCGGAGTAAGCGATAGTCCCCCTTCGCCTAACCGAAGGAAGACTCTGATGGGAGTAGTAATCATTCTGGAGGCCTCCAGCAGTTCCCAAAGGGTCTTCGCGCCCCACTCGGTCTTGTGACTGGTGTCACGTGATGAGTGCCGAGTCGTGCTGCCGGACGCGGCAGCAACCGCTGTGTGCGACAACCAGGAAGTGGGATTGAGTCTGGGGAAGAGCGAACCACTCGCACTCACTGACCCGCCTAGGGCCCAGTAGGGCCCAGAAGGGAAGGCGGTGTCAGCGCAAGTAACTGCAGCATTCTTACCTGCGACTAACCTACTCAGTAGAGGGAGAACTTTGTTAAGTTATCCGACGGAATGATTTAGACCACAGGTGAGAGTGATCCAAGCGACACTGTGTATCTTGTTACCCAGATTGTTTCTGATGAATGTGGAGGAAGAAATATAGTGCCTGAATCTGTTTACTCACTGCTTCTTTGCGCAGTACCTCCAGCTTTTACAAAAGATATTGAGTGAATCTGGTGGAAGTTAGCCACTTATATTAAAGTACCCCCAGCATTTACAAAAGCAATTGAGTGATTCAGGTGGAAGTCAGCCACTTATATGACAGTCGACCGGTGTGCAAGAAATATGGCATTATCGGGAGTTCCTGGCCCGCAAGTGTTTATGCCCACACCGAGCCCACCCAGAATTAAGTGGGCCCCCGGGAAGAAGGGATTTCTACACTATGTCAAAGCCAGTCCGGTAAAGGGATATCTGTGGAATGTAAAGGGACAATGCTAATGCACTTTCTTGGCTATGAAGGACAAAGGATTTATGATACTCTCCCTGACACTGCAGAACTGGATTTGGAAGGCAGAGCAAATGATTTTGATGAAGCACTAGCTAAGCTAGATAAACATTTTGAATCAAAAATAATCACGGTGCTTGAACTGTACCATTTTGGCATGAGGTTACAACATGCGGGGGAGTCTGTGGAAGATTATGTCACAGGCATTTGTCATTGCACTGCAAATTTGGCAGGGGGTTGGACGAACATATAAGGGATCAATTTATGTTGCACTGTTCCAATGACAAAATTTGTGAGGAAGTGTGGCTCAAAGATGGCCCTAATTTGGATGGGGTTATTAATATAGCCAAAATAATTGAGCATACTTTACAATGTGTAACCAAATTGTCTGTTAAATAGACCAAGCCATCCCAGTCCACTGAGGTCCTGAGGGTAGGTGACAAAAAGAAAGATAGCGTGAAGGAGAAAAAGAGACAGAAAGTCAGACCTGCCAAACGTTATGATGTTACCCAGGGCAAAGGTGGGGGAGTGAGTTGGGAAATAAACTTTCCCAAAAAGATAGCATGCAAGGAAGTGTAAAGAGAGATGATAGATTGTGCTCCTGGTGTGGTAGGGCACGCCATCTATTGACATCTCCCATTTGTCCTGGGAGATGTGTCAACTGCAGTATTTGCAAGAGATGGGGCATTTTGAAAATTGTTGTAAGAATTACCGCATTGGTGGAGGAAAGGGGACCATGTTGGTTGATGAGTGCGATGTGGTGTCATCAGAGGAAGGTGAAATGTCAGAAAATTAGATTGTTACTGTGCATATGGTACGATGTGCTGGATCTGATGAATGTGAACATCCCTCTGCTTGGGTTGAGGTGAATGGACATCAAGTAAAAATGCTGGCGGACTCATGTTCAAAAATCACGTTGATGTCCAGGATAGTTTATGAACATATAATTGGTGGTCGTATGGAAGATTTAATTCCCTCGGATAAGAATCCTAAGGGGTACAATGGAAGCAGAATAGAAGTGCTGGGATGTTGTGATGCTCAATTCAAATTAAAAGGCAGGATGACCTATGGTAAAATGTATGTCATCAAGAAAGGTGAAACTTTGCTTGGGTGGAGGGAGCAGAGGGGGCTATGCATTGAACTAGATCCTAATAGTAAAGAACAAGTCCTAAATGTAGCCAACGCTTCACAGATTGATAAAAACGCCCGTAAAGGAAATGACACAATTTCAAAATATCCAGAAGTTTTTAATAAAGGTGTAGGATGTCTCAAAGGGAGGGTGCACAAAATTGTTGTGAAAGAGGGAAGTATGCCAGTTGCTGCTAAACTCAGACCTTTGCCGCTGTCAATGTGAAATGCAGTGCGTGAGGAGCTAGGAGAGTTGGAAAAAGCAGGGATAATTGAGCCTGCTAAAGCTGTGGAGTGGATTTCCCCAGTCGTAGTGGTGAAAAAGGGAAATGGTGATCTAAGAGTCTGTGTTGACTTGAGGGAACTTAATCGGTGTGTGGTAGCTGACCGACACCCCCTTCCAAACATGGGAGAACTTTTGAGTCGCATTGGAAATGCAAAGTTCTTTGCCAAATTAGATATGGCTAGTGCTTATCACCAAATCAATTTGGATGTTGAGTCTTGCAAGTTTACGGCTTTCATTACGTATGAAGGAATTTATCAGTTTTGCCATATGCCCTTTGGATCGATATCAGCATCCTCTGTATTTTAAACAGTTATTGATAAGCTGCTAAAAGATATGAGTGGTGTATGGTGTTTTCAAGATGATGTGCTAATATGCGGGAAGAGTGAGGAGGAATTGAAAGAAAGCGTTGAGGTAGTGTTGGAAATTTTCAAAGGAAGAGGTATAACGTTGCGAGGGGAGAAGTGTGTTTTTCCAACCCGAGTGATAGCATACTTGGGTCATGAGATATCAGAGATTGGGTTGAAGGCAAAAAGAGATTTAGTGGATGGTATTGTGAGAATGCAATCAACGAAGAATAAAGCGTAATTGAGATCGTTTTTGGGAATGATTGAATTTTACCATCGCTTTGTGGAAAACTATGCTGATAGCGTGACCAGTTTAAGGGCATTGTTGAAGAAGGGAGTAGAGTTTGAGTGGGACAAAGAATGTGAGTGAGAGTTCACTGAGATTAAAAAGAAAATTGACATGGCAAAGCCTTTAGCTATGTATGACACGAGAAGGAAGACTGTCCTTTCTGTAGATGCCATTGATACGGGCATAGGAGTTGTGATGTCACAACCAGGAGTAGATGGCAATGAAGCAATTGTGATGCATGCCTCCCGCATGTAGAAAGGTGCGGAACTCAACTATTCAGTTCTAAAGAAGGAAGCCTTGGCATGTCATTGGGGCATAGAGAAACTCAAAAAGTTTGTGTGGAGTCAAGAATTTGTACTGAGAACTGACCATAAGCCTCTTAAGGCAATATTGAAAGCAAAGATCTTCATAAAGTGTCGAGGAGGGTTGCTTGCTGGGTAACCAGACTACAATGTCACAAATGTGTCATAGACGTTGTATCAGGCAAAGAGAATGTGCAGACTGATCACGCATCTAGAGTAAGAAAAGAAGAGGCCAAAGGTGATGAAAGTGAGACGGCTGTTGAGGTGGGAAATATGTTTTTTGAACTGTAGAAGGAGTTATACAGAAAGAAGAATGGATCCAGGTGATGGCGTCTGATGAAATGTGGAAACGCATAACAGGTTATATCAGGGAGGAATGGCCGGAGAAGAGGCTACTGTCTGGTGAAGAAAGACCATTATGGGAGGTGAGGTTTGAGATGTCAGTGAAGGATGGGTTACCATACCGGTGGGACAAGTTGGTTGTTCCCGGACGCTTGAGGGAAAGATTAATAAGATTAATAAGAACTGCACATCAAGGTCATATAGGTGTGTACCAAACTAAAGAAATAATAAAAGCTGACTACTGGTGGCCAGGTCTTGATCGTAAAATTGAGAGAGTTGTTGGAGAATGTGTTGATTGTATCAAATCAGGAAAACACTTGTCAGCTGTGTCCCAGCCCGTGAGGAAAGTACATGCACCTAATGGAATGTGGCAGGATCTTGCAAATTATGTTTTGGGCCCGATTAAAATGGGTACGGGGCGGGGAAGGTTTGTCCTTGCTTTGGTAGACACATTTTCAAGGTGGACAGAGTTCAAAGTGCTGAGAGAAGTAACGTGCCAGCACATTGTGGGATTCTTGGAAGATATATTCGAGAGGGAAGGGCTGCCTAGGTGTGTGCTTACAGAAAATGGTCCACAATTTATGGGGAGATTATTTCAAGAATATTTAACCAAGTGTGGGATAAAGCACAAAAGAAATGCGCTCTATTATCCACAAGGGAATGGCATGATTGAGAGAGTTAATCAGTGTATCATGGAAGGAATCAGAGGGGCGAGTGCATGTGGCATGGACAGGAAGGTGGCTGTCAAAGAACATTGCGAAACAGGAGTTAGTCCTTTTGAATTTATGAGAGGTCGAAAGGGTAATACCTTATTATCACTGGTGTGGCTGGGTAGGGCAAGAGGGACTGATATTGTTGTGGATGATGTGAGGAAAAGGATGGATGCCCGAAAAGACACATAGGTGAAGAAGATACATGAGAGGTTTCCTAGAAACAGGACCATTGTTGAAGTAGGGGATCTTATCAGGATAAGGAGAGCTCTGATTCCCAAGAACGATGAGCCTCTCTATTCAGGTCCTGTTAGAGTTGCCCAAGTGTTTGAAAATGCTATGAGATTAGAAAGTGGACAAGTATGGAATATGTTCAGAATTGCAAAATTAAAAAGGTAAAGTGAATACATTATAATTGGTGCATAGAAGCCACATGTTTAGCTCATTTTTGTTTTCTCACTGTGAGCTAGAGTAACCTGAGAACTAGTTTCAATTTTTTTTTGTTTTAGATAAGGGAGAGGGGTGTGTTATGTAAATGCTTAGTGTTTTTATAATATGTGGTAACTTGTCTTCCTTGTGACATCCTATCCCCTGCTAAGCATTTGAAGCCAGCTATTACATGTTATTACTTACTCAAATAATTGGTGACTTTTTTATAATTATGAATTATATCCTTATTTCTTGTAATACGATATATGAGTTGGTTTGATTTGATGTTTTACTAGACGTTTTCATTTTACGACTTTTATGGTCAATATCAACTGAAATTAAGCATGCCAACTAAATGATACGGAGGTCTCTGATGTGATATGATATGATATTTTATTTGTATCGCGCTCATTTACTAGTGTTCACCAGGACTCACCAGGTCTGACCTGTTGGGCGAAACAGCACCCGCTCGCAGACCTTGACGGTAGCACCATTCATAATGGTGCCGGTGATACCGTCCTCCACATTCCCATTGAGTCCTATGTTACTCAAATGGAAATGGGGAGTAATTTTTCCCGGCGCCTGACAATGGGGAATTACTGGGACCACTGGGGCTGTAATGCCTCGGTAAATCTCCATTGCCAGGCACAGGGAAAAAAAAGACACTAGCAGCAGCCGTGCTGTTTTTACCAGCTACCGTCAGGGTCGTAATGAGGCCCATTGTTTTACTAGGCTTAGTGGCAAGGAAAACGTGAAAGTGCAGGAGAGCAGGAAGGTGGTAAGTGCACGGGAGAGGGAAGAATTGGAAAGTGCTGAGCAAGGGATAAAACAACAACTGGTAGTGCAGCCAGCAAGGTGGCAATTGCAAGGTTTAAAGCACAGACAAGGGGTGTCTGATAAGTGCAGGTAAGGGGACTGTAAGGTTACACATACAGACCCAAGTGCAAGGGTTGCCAGGAGGCAGTACGGGTGTGTGGTTGCATAGGCAGGTACCTGGGCCCGAAATTTGCGGGTAACCAGGTGCACGGTGCTGAAGCAGACATATCAGCAGGGGAGAGGAAGAGCGAAGGCAGGAGCAAAGAGGAAGGTCTTGAGGTCCTTCCAGAACCAGAGATGGTTCTCCTCAAGTTTCAGAGTGACTGGGAGGCTGGTCCAGAGGGAGGCCCCAGCCGAGGCTGGAGGCTGTGGGTCAAGCTGTTTGTGCCCTAATACCCAGGGCATGCCTTGGTACCTTCTGTGGGTTTTGCCCAGCCGTACCATATGATATGAAATGATAGGTTATTTATAACGCGCTTAATACCCAGAGTTTACTAAGTGCAGACTCAGGGATCGAACCTGTGGTGTTCCGTGTTGTCTTGCTTCAAAGGCGAGTACGTTACCCCTGAGCTATATGGTTAGCTGACAGTTCATCCCTTGTTGTAGCACTGGATTAGCACAAGGTGAGACTGTCCACCAAGCAGAGGTCAACGCTTTCCAAGTGCCACAGTGGGCACCAATGTTTGCGTCGGCCATGTTGGTCTCCTGACAAGCGCTAATTTGGGAAAATATCCACAAAATAACATACACCTCTCTGTGCCTTGCTTTTAAGTGCCTTTATTGCCTGCCAAATAAAATATCTCAAAAAGACTTTTTTTATTATTATGTTCCAATAGGTTCGATTAAATATGGAGTCACATTTTGTTTGGCAATTTCTTGATCTAGGTTCTGGTAAAGCTATACCAGGTTTGCAGTTCTGGCACACAGAACATTAAATCACCTTACATTTTGTAATTCTTCATCTCTTTAATAACTTACAGGCCGATTCATGGAATTAATGTGCACTGAAAATTCCTGCCCAAGCATGCGAAACCGGGCGAATCGCAGTGCAAGTGTGAAAATCACAGCAAAACCGGCACACATCGATTCATAGAAGTCTGTGCGCGAGTAAAATCTGGGATGTGCGCTGAAAATCTACGTGGCGCATGCCGGCGCACAGGTTATCTAACGGCGTGCGCTACGGCCACAGCGAAAGCGCACATAGCGCGGCGCACATAACAAAAGTAGGCGTAACGCGGGGCGTGACACGCGGAATGGGGAACAACGCGTGAAAATGTGGGAGTCACGGGGGAAGTACAGATGGCAAGTGTGCGGAACGCCCTCACGCTCGACTACAACACGTATTCATGGACTCGAAGAGGGCAAACCAGCGCAAGGGCAAAGACGCGCACAGGCCTAAACACGTCTGCCACACGAAGGCAAGCGGTAGTGTCCCTGCGCATGAAAAAAATGTACGCCAAAATGTGCGCTAACAAAAAGCACGTATATACAGCTATGATGAATGTCCCATACTGTGGCCCTCTAGGACAAATGACGTGCAAAGGGGTACGTGACAAACACGGACACCCGCTGTGCCAAAAATAGCGTGTGCATGTATTTCAGGGGTGCGCAGGAAGTTTGCAATAGGCCTTGGACGAGCGGGGTACACGTAAATCTGGGGTTCTTGGGAAGTTTCACACGTGATAGGCCCTGTGCGAGTGGGGTGCATGTATTTCTGGGGTTCGCGTGAAGTTTCACACGCGATAGGCCTTGGGCGAGCGGGGTGCGTGTATTTCTGGGGTTCGCGTGAAGTTTCACACGCGATAGGCCTTAGGCGAGCGGGGTACGTGTACATCTGGGGTTCATGGGAAGTTTCACACGCGATAGGCCCTGTGCGAGTGGGGTGCATTTCTGGAGGTCGCGGGAAGTTTCACACGTGATTGGCCTGGGTACGTGTAAATCTGGGGTTCGCGGGAAGTTAGACACACGATAGGCCCTGTGCAATTGGGGTGCGTGTATTTCTGTGGTTCGCGTGAAATTTCACACACGATAGGCCTTGGGCGAGCGGGGTACGTGTACACCTGGGGTTCGCGGGATGTTTGACACGTGATAAGCCCTGTGCGAGTGGGGTGCGTGTATTTCTGGGGTTCGCTGGAAGTTTCACACTCAATTGGCCTGGGTACGTGTAAATCTGGGGTTCGCGTGAAGTTTCACATGCGATAGGCCTTGGACGAGTGGGGTGCGTGTATATCTGGGGTTCACGTGAAGTTTCACACGCAATAGGCCTTGGGCTAGCGGGGTACGTGTACATCTGGGGTATGCGGGATGTTTCACACGCGATAGGCCTGGGTACGTGTATTTCTGGGGTTCGGGGGAAGTTTCACACGCGATTTCAGAAGGGTACGTGTATTTTGGGGTTGCCGTGGAGTCCTACACGTCAATTGGCAGTGTCGGTCTTCCCAGGTGTTCCCTCTATACCCGCCATGGCCCCTGCAGGCAGCCCACACCACAGGGGACTACCCTGCACCCCTGGTCATGTCCCGCAGGCAGCCCATCCACCATGGGCATGCCCCCCAGCCAAGCCAAATGTCAGCTTGCACTACTGATCACCAACGCATTACCCCCTGCACTCCCACCCCCCAGCAGTGCAGGGCACCTGCCAGCAGGCCCCCACTCATGTCCCACTCATGTCCCCTTGCACCCCCACCCCCCAGCAGTGCAGGGCACCTGCCGGCAGGTCCCCACTCATGTCCCCCTGCACCCCCACCCACCAGCAGTGTAGGGCACCTGCCAGCAGGCCCCCACTCATGTCCCCCAGCACCCCCACCCCCCTGCACTGAGGGACACCTGCCAGCAGGCTCCCACTCATGTCCCCCAGCACCCCCAACCCCCAGCACTGAGGGGCACCTGCCAGCAGGCCCCCACTCATGTCCCACTCAGGTCCCCTTGCACCCCCATCCCCCAGCAGTGCAGGGCACCTGCCAGCAGGTCCCCACTCATGTCCCCCTGCACCCCCACCCACCAGCAGTGTAGGGCACCTGCCAGCAGGCCCCCACTCATGTCCCCCAGCACCCCCACCCCCCTGCACTGAGGGACACCTGCCAGCAGGCTCCAACTCATGTCCCCCAGCACCCCCAACCCCCAGCACTGAGGGGCACCTGCCAGCAGGCCCCCACACATGTCCCACTCATGTCCCCTTGCACCCCCACCCCCAGCAGTGCAGGGTACCTGCCAGCAGGCCCCCACTCATGTCCCCCAGCACCCGCACCCCACAGAACTGAGGGGCACCCCAGCAGGCCCCCACTCATGTCCCACTCATGTCCCCTTGTACCCCCACCCCCCAGCAGTGCAGGGCACCTGCCAGCAGGCCCCCACTCATGTCCCCCTGCACCCCCACCCACCAGCAGTTCAGGGTACCTGCCAGCAGGCCCCCACTCATGTCCTCCAGCACCCCCACCCCCCAGCACTGAGGGGCACCTGCCAGCAGGCCCCCATTCATGTCCCACTCATGTCCCCTTGCACTCCCACCCCCCAGCAGTGCAGGGCACCTGCCAGCAGGCCCATTCATGTCCCCCTGCACCCCCACCCACGAGCAGTGCAGGGCACCTGCCAGCAGGCCCCCACTCATGTCCTCCTGCACCCCCACCCCCCAGCAGTGTAGGGTACCTGCCATTAGGCCCCCACTCATGTCCCCCTGCACCCCCACCCACCAGCAGTGTAGGGCACCTGCCAGCAGGCCCCCACTCATGTCCCCCAGCACCCCCACCCCCCTGCACTGAGGGACACCTGCCAGCAGGCTCCCACTCATGTCCCCCAGCACCCCCAACCCCCAGCACTGAGGGGCACCTGCCAGCAGGCCCCCACTCATGTCCCACTCATGCCCCCTTGCACCCCCACCCCCAAGCAGTGCAGGGCACCTGCCAGCAGGCCCCCACTCATGTCCCCCAGCACCCGCACCCAACAGCACTGAGGGGCACCCCAGCAGGCCCCCACTCATGTCCCACTCATGTCCCCTTGCACCCCCACCCCCCAGCAGTGCAGGGCACCTGCCAGCAGGCCCCCACTCATGTCCCCCAGCACCCGCACCCCACAGCACTGAGGGGCACCCCAGCAGGCCCCCACTCATGTCCCACTCATGTCCCCTTGCACCCCCACCCCCCAGCAGTGCAGGGCACCTGCCAGCAGGCCCCCACTCATGTCCCCCTGCACCCCCACCCACCAGCAGTGCAGGGCACCTGCCAGCAGGCCCCACTCATGTCCCCCAGCACCCCCACCCCCCAGCACTGAGGGGCACCTGCCAGCAGGCCCCCACTCATGTCCCACTCATGTCCCCTTGCACCCCCACCCCCCAGCAGTGCAGGGCACCTGTCAGCAGGCCCCCACTCATGTCCCCCTGCACCCCCACCCCCCAGCAGTGCAGGGCACCTGCCAGCAGGCCCCCACTCATGTCCCCCAGCACCCGCACCCCACAGCACTGAGGGGCACCCCAGCAGGCCCCCACTCATGTCCCACTCATGTCCCCTTGCACCCCCACCCCCCAGCAGTGCAGGGCACCTGCCAGCAGGCCCCCACTCATGTCCCCCAGCACCCCCACCCCCCAGCGCTGAGGGGCACCTGCCAGCAGGCCCCCACTCATGTCCCCTTGCTCCCCCACCCCCCAGCAGTGCAGGGCACATGCCAGCAGGCCCATTCATGTCCCCCTGCACCCCCACCCACGAGCAGTGCAGGGCACCTGCCAGCAGGCTCCCACTCATGTCCCCCTGCACCCCCACCCCTCAGCAGTGCAGGGCACCTGCCAGCAGGCCCTCACTCACGTCCCTCAGCACCCCAACCCCCCAGCAGTGCAGGGCACCTGCCAGCAGGACCACACTCATGTTCCCCTGCACCCCCACCGCCAAGCAGTGAAATGGCAATCTCATGACACAAACCAAAAGTCAACTATGTACATCAACACACGTCCGCCACACGAAGGCAGTCGGTAGTGTCCCTGCGCATTAAAAACATGTGCGCTAACAAAAAGCATGTATATACAGCTCTGATGGATGTCCCATACTGTGGCCCTCTAGGACAAATGACGTTCAAAGGAGTATGCGACAAACACGGACACCCGCTGTGTCAAAAATAGCATGTGCATGTATTACTGGGGTGTGTGGGAAGTTTTACACGTGATTGGGCCTGGCTGAGCGGGTTATGTGTATAACTGGGGTGCGTGGGAAGTTTTACACGCGATTGGGCCTGGCTGAGTGGGGTACATGTATTACTGGGGTGCACGAGACGTTTTACACGTGATTGGGCCTGGCTGAGCGGGGTACGTGTATTACTGGGGTGCGCAGGAAGTTTTACACGCGATTGGGCCTGGCTGAGCGGGGTACGTGCATTACTGGGGTGCGCTGGAAGTTTTACACGTGATTGGGCCTGGCTGAGCGGAGTACGTGTATTACTGGGGAGCACGGGGAAGTACAGAAGGCAAGTGCGCAGAACGGCCACATGCTTTCCTACAACATGTATCAATGGAATCGAATGGGGCTAAGGCATGCGTCAAAAAACACGCGCCAATCCGGAAAGATGTACGCCAGCAGGAAGCATGCGTACGTCGACCCGCGCAGCATAAAAGTGGACGCAAACAACAAACAAGCTCAGACGCCAGGATGAATATACCATTCCTAGCAGCATTGGCCGTGGGATACCGCAGGAGAAGGAAGATATTTTTACACCCAGTACCAGTCTTTTTGGGATGCCTGATGACCAGGTGTATGGGAGGTACAGGTTTCCACCTCACATAATACTCGACCTGGTCAGTGAGTGGGAGGATGACCTCACATCACCCACTCTGTGCTCCCAAGCACTCAGCCCCCTGGAGAAGGTCCTTAATGTACTGCACTTCTTGGCACTGGATTGTTTCAACGGACATGTGCCATAGTGGGTCGGGGGTGTCACATGCCACGCAGTCACGCTTCCTACACCAGGTCTTGGCCATCATCACTGCACGCCCCTCAGTCCGCAGGCACATATACCAGCCCAGAACATCTGCAGAAAGGCAGGCTGCCGTTCAGGATTTCTATGGGGTGGCAAAATTTCCCAAAATGCTAGGTGCCATTGATTACACCCATTTGGCTCTACGTCCCCCCAGGGCATCTGAGCACATCTATAGAAACCGCAAGCACTGGCATTCCATCAACGTCCAGGTAGTATGTGATGCCAAGGGAATTACCACCTCAGTATATGCCAACTATCCAGGGTCCACCCACGACAGTTTCATCTACAGAATATCAACCCTAAATCGGGACCTGGAAACTGGGCGGCATGGCGACAAATGGCTGCTTGGTGAGTATAAATGCCACTGCACATGCATGCATGTTAGATACTGAGTAATGTCACAACCCCACTAATGATACCCATCACCACCTCCCCAGGGGATAGTGCCTACCCTCTGAGCACCCACATGATGACACCAATTCGGAACCCCACCACGCCACCCGAGGTAAGATACAACACAGCCCACATTGCAACCCGAGGCATAGTGGAGCGCACATTCGGAGTGCTCAAGTCACGCTTTCGCTCCCTTGACCGTTCTGGCGGCCAGTTGTTATACGCTCCCCCAGTAGTGTGCAGGATCATAGTGGCAGCATGTGTCCTGCACAATGTTGCAACATGCCAGGGCCTGCCCGTGGACATGGTGGTGCCCCCACATCCCCAACCACATGCACGCCTGCTGCGCATGGGAGGGGAAAGGGCATGGGGTGAGGCAGCCCGTACGCAGTTGGTGGCTAATTACTTCACCTAAAATCACACCCCTGTGGAGTGCACACAGCCCTGGCACATACCATCTGACAATCAATGATGATGACTATAGGGACAGTCAACTGTCACAACCATACCAGCCTGAGCTTGTTCACCTGGAAGTGTTACATTGTGTGCATCCCTACCTACACAAACACCACCAATGCTGTGTCATCAAAAGACACACTTCAATGCTGCTAAAATCATTACCCCCTTGCAAAATACAACCTGGCTACAGTGCCATGTCACCCAACCCCTCCCCAGCACCGCCACCCAACACACCATGGCATGTCATGCTATGTGAGAGCAAACAAAGTAATCCCCAAAACATGACACAAGTTTCACAAATTACAGTGTCCCTAATGGAAACTGGCCACACACAATATGCTCCCAGTAATGTAGAACTAACAACACACATGACCAAATACTTACCAACAATACAATGCAGCTACACAACCTCAAACATAGCATAAATATGACAGTACTAAGTTAAAGTATTGGTAGTCAAACAACCTGATTATACCAGCACATCGACGACTTCCAACTGTACAGTGTTGCTGCCACACAAAAGTGTAAGTGCACTGCTTACAACATGAACTCCATCTCCAAAGTAGACGGCCTTGTGAAGACATGAGGAATGAACCTGCAAATTAGGAGGAAGACATGGATGCACAAGCACATATCAATACACCATGCAGTGTACAATACAACAACAATATCCACTAGGAATGTATACACAGTATTGACTACAGACTGCCCACACAGCTCATGGGCGTCCAACGTCACTGTGTAAGTCACTGTCACTTGGGTACACCCTTTGCAAGCCCATGGAAACGGGAAGCAGGAGGGGTGTGTGTCTCACGAACCGAAGCATCTAACCCAAACTCAGGACAAGCCTGCATGTGCCCAGCCGGAATACAGTGGATGCCCACGGGAGCCACAAAAGGCAACACAATGTAAACAAAAAAAAAAAAAAATTCAAAAATGTCCATGTGGTGGCCAGGAGGCGTGGAGGAGGCCACCCAGGAGGTCCAAGGACAGGGTGCACACCAACAGCCACCTGTGTGGATGTTGGGAAAAAAAAGCACCTCCATGGGCTCATGGTCTGCATGGCTACGCTATTGTGAGAGAATCGCCGCTGTCGCTCTCCCCACCCTCTGCTGCTGCATCAGGAGGTGGTGGCACTATGGGAGGCAGCCCACGCAAAGCCCTAGTCTGGTCCTCCATGACAGCAAGCATGCGGGTGTGGAAGGTCTCGTTTTGGAGGATTATAGTGCGGAGATCCCCATGCACCACCTGACGTGATGCCCGGATCTCCTCCCGAGTTGCCTGCATATCCGCTGAGAGCGGACGTGTGAGCCGCTCCAGCTGCTGTTCTGTCCTCAAGTTAGTGGAAGCCTCAAGGTCAACAAGAGTCTCCCTGAGGTGATTGACTTCTACCCTCAGGGCTTCCCTGTGGCCCTGGGACTCTAATGATAACGATTGGCGTAGAGTCTCCAGTGCCGCCCGTCTGTCTCTGTTGGACGCCAACATGTCCTCCCTGTGTGATTGGCAAATGGAGTCTGTTGCCTGATGTAGTTGTTCCATCTGCCTTTCAGAGGGGACAATTGAAGTGGCCACCCTCTCCATTGCTTGAGCCATCATCTCAGCTGATGCTGCCTGTTGGTTTGCCATACCGTATATGGATTGCTCCCATGCGGTATTGCCTGGTGGCGTACGTCCACCGCGTCGGCGGGCACAACACCTGTTTGGGGCAAGGGGAACTGCGCCTTGCTGTGCCGGCACTGCCTGAGGCTGCAGGACTGCATTCCCCCTCTGATCTGCTGAACCAGGAACAGGATCAGATGTTGCGGAGTGTGACCCTGCATCTGTAACCACCAAAGGCGGACCTACCAACACTGACATCCCTATACAGGGTTCTACCCCTGCTGCAGGTGGGTTGGACAGAACAGAATCCCTGCCAGAAACACTTACCTGCGACGCCACATATGTCTCATCATCTGAATCAACACCCGAATAGAGGTCTGGGGAGGTGCACCCAAAGACACCCCTGGAGAGAATGGTCTGAAGCAAGATTGGGTTCTCTCCCACCACCACACCACGTCCCCCACTGGTGCCCGGTCGTGCCTGAGATCCCTCCTGGGTCTGCACCATATCCTCAACCTCAACAGCATCAAGTGCGTCATCCCCTGCAAAAACATGAAAGACAAAAAATGGAAACAGGCATTAGCACCATGGCACACAAATAGGCCTGACAAGCTACAGAACCAGTACATTATTGACACATGTCCCACATGACTATAACCCTCCTATGCATGCACTGCCACTGAGTTGGAAGGGGAGGCAAATGGCAGACACTGATGACACCAGGATGGAACAGCAACACATTAGCTGCATGCTGGGTAGCAGTGCCATCACACATTGGCCTGTGAGTGGCATGTCCAATCCACATACATGACACATGCCATCACAAAGATGGCATGTAGCATACGCATGGTACATATGACAAGTACTGCCATATGTCAGTGAATGAGTACTGTCACCCATCCATGTGGGATGGACATGATGAGATGAAAAATGCTACATAGTGTGACAATATTACACATGTGCCACTCAGTGCAACACATGCAGCGTACAAGAATACACTGATCGCAGGCAGAGGTACACATCAATGGTTGTTCACTTAAACCACCCATGAAACAACTATCATGTACCACATCCAAACAGGCCCCAAAAATCAATGTCAGCAGGCCAATACTCAATCAGCATGAATGCTGTACTCATTCACCTAAAAAGGTAACACATGTGGGCCAATGTGCTGTGTAATGAATGACAGAAGCATGTCACATATGTGACAATAGGGCTGAGAAATGCGTAGTAAAAGTGGGAGAATTGAAACAATCAGCCTGAATGAACACTGAAAAATACGGAACAATGTTGTTGCAAGATGCCACTTCAAGGGCAACTGCCGTAATGTTGCGCAAAATGTCTACTGTGGGCAGAAGGGAACTGTAATACACAAATCCAGGGCCGCAATGTTTTGGATGAAGCACATGGGTGACCCAAACCACTCAGGCACACACACCCTCAGCTGGCACTCAATCAGAACCCGTCACACACACAACATACACATGGATCACACACACATGCATGTGCACTCACCGGACAATGCCTCGTAATCTGGCAGTTCTCCCACACCTTGGATCTGTTCCTCTGTGATGTAGGTCCCAGCAACAGACTCATGTACAGTGAGTTTGTTGTCCTCTGGTGGAGACCCAACGCCAGACACCAGAGTAGCAGCATGATTTGAGGCCAGCTTTTTCTTTGCCCTGTGTTTCAGGTCATTCCACCACTTGTAGCAATCACCAGCTGTGCACCTCACAGATCCAAGGGCACTTATGCTGTCCGTGATGGTCTGCCAGTGTGCCTGACGTTGACCAGGTGTGGTCTTGCACCCTGCAGTAATCAACATTTTGTGGTCATGTGACGACACATACTGCACAAGTGCATCACTTTGGGCCTCATTGAAGCTAGGCTTCCTTGATGTGCCGGACTGTGTAGCCGTGTCTGGGGTATCATCCTGTAGTGGACAAGCACTCTTCTTCTTTCTTTTCGAAGGTGGTAGGGATCCTGAGTGGCATACACCGCTCTGGTCACTAGGGGCAGGAGCACCGGTGGACAGCGTAATAGGAGTGTGCGAATGCACACTGACCATAGGACTTGGTGCAGGCATTGGCTGAAGTGTGATGTTGGCAGGGGGAACATCAGTATGATGGACCAGGACCGACACTGTCCTGGCTGGGAGTTTCAGAGCTGTGGTGGATGGAGCTGCAGCTACCCCTGCAACCTCCCCACCCTGCCTACTCGGGGCAGCAGATGACATAGCTGCCCCTGATCCACGTGGCCTGGTGACACCAACTTGCACCGCCACACGTGGCCTAGACTTGCTGACCTGGAAGTCAGCCTGGGAGTCATCCTGTGTCAGGTCAGGTGCCACAATGGGCCGGTCCAACAAGGGCTGAGCTGGGATGGAGTCAGCCACGTTTCCCTCAACCATGGGGGGGGCATGGGTGTCCCTGATTGGTCCTCCACACATGGAGGGCTAGGGGCACCCCACAAATCCTGGCCATGTCCCCTACCGCGCCCACCACGCCCACCTTTTGAAGCTCAGCCACCTTTGCCTCCCTTAACGCTTGGTGGCCTCCCAGCCATGGCACTGATGTTGTTGTGCGTATGGGAGTTGCAGTAAACTATTGTCCTGGGCATTATATGTATATGGATTGCTCCCATGCGGTATTGCCTGGTGGCGTACGTCCACCGCGTCGGTGGGCACAACACCTGTTTGGGGTAAGGGGAACTGCGCCTTGCTGTGCCGGCACTGCCTGAGGCTGCAGGACTGCATTCCCCCTCTGATCTGCTGAACCAGGAACAGGATCAGATGTTGCGGAGTGTGACCCTGCATCTGTAACCACCAAAGGCGGACCTACCAATACTGAAATCCCTATAGAGGGTTCTACCCCTGCTGCAGGTGGGTTGGACAGAACAGAATCCCTGCCAGAAAGACTTACCTGCGACGCCACATATGTCTCATCATCTGAATCAACACCTGAATAGAGGTCTGGGGAGGTGCACCCAGAGACACCCCTGGAGAGAATGGTCTGCAGCAAGATTGGGTTCTCTCCCACCACCACACCACGTCCCCCACTGGTGCCCGGTCGTGCCTGAGATCCCTCCTGGGTCTGCACCATATCCTCAACCTCAACAGCATCAAGTGCGTCATCCCCTGCAAAAACATGAAAGACAAAAAATGGAAACAGACATTAGCACCATGGTACACAAATAGGCCTGACAAGCTACAGAACCAGTACATGATTGACACATGTCCCACATGACTATAACCCTCCTATGGATGCACTGCCACTGAGTTGGAAGGAGAGGCAAATGGCAGACACTGATGACACCAGGATGGAACAGCAACACATTAGCTGCATGCTGGGTAGCAGTGCCATCACACTTTTGAAGCTCAGCCACCTTTGCCTCCCTTACCGCTTGGTCGCCTCCCAGCCATGGCACTGATGTTGTTGTGCGTTTGGGAGTTGCAGTAAACTATTGTCCTGGGCAATTGGGGGTCAAAGGGGTAGGGTACTAGATGGAATTCATACCCTAGTGCACTAGCAAGGCTGTCTGTGACTCCTGGGGGAAGATGACAGGTCACGCAATGCACAGGCACCCCAAAAACAGAAAATAACGTGCACGCAACCCCTCGTAGACCAACTGCGTGGAAAAATGAACCCGCACTATGCTATGGCACCCAGAAACACAAAAATAAGCGTGCGCGTGTTACACGCAGCCTACAATGACCTCTGAAGGGGTACGTGACGCACGGGGCAAGCACAGTTGGTAAATACATGCGTGACACACCGTCTGCCTGGAAAAAGAGCGTGAAAAAGACCCGCGTGTGCGTGTTGACAACACCCCCGCCAAAAGAAGAATTGTACGCTGTCTGAGGAGACAGGACAAAAGTATAAGTGAACGCTGTTTGAGGAAACAGGTCCAACAGCAAATCATAAAAAAGCTGTCAGAGGTAACAGGGAGTACGAACTAGAAACGCTGTGAAGTAAATCGCGTGTGAACCGACAAGAAGTACAGAATTCACCCACTCGCTCTCCACAAAAAGCACGTACAAGGAAATGGCGTCCTACACATACCTTTTAAACCGGCCCACACGTCCAACGTCACTTTCGTGTGTACGCGCTAAGGCCCTATCCTACAATTACACGAGCTGACACTGGGACGTGCAGTTTTTGGACGTGTACGATGAACATGCACCAGTGCTCAGGGAAACGCCCGCGCGCGCACATCACAGACGCGCTTACGCGCTAAGGGCCTTTGATCCAATGAAATCACATACGTGTGCTGGCGCGCTTAAGCGCTAAGGGACTTTCCTCGAATTACACAATGACGTGCATATTTTTCACGCGCCAAGTCACTCAAGCTGGCCACGCGAAAACACATGGAAGACCACGCTTGTGCCCTGAAGGCCATTTTCCTGCCCCAAAGAGCCCCGAGCACGCTCCCACCTGCCATCTGCTGCTGCCTGCCTGCCTGCTGCCCACGTGCCCTGCTATTTGCTGCCTGCATATCAGCCAGGGGTGCAGTTGCTGTGACCACCCCTGCTGGAACTGAAGACTCCCGACTGGGATACCATCGCTCAACAGCCCAGCCCCAGGACCCAGTTGCCCACCCACACCTGCCTCTCTGGTTGCCATGTCGGGCACACCACCATCTGGCACCACTGGCAATCCCCAGCCAGAGAGGCAGAGGGCCACCAGCTTCACTGCTACCAAAGTTGGTGTCCTGGTGGAGCAAGACCTGGGGCAGTATGATGCCCTCTACGGAAGTTTGCACGCCGACAAGGAAGGACAGACCAGGATCTGGATGGACATCGTGACTGCCATCAACGCGGAGGGGGTGGCAGTCTGCAAATTCCAACATGTCAAGAAGCGCTGGGAGGACTTCAGGTCCAGGACCCTCAACAAGGCCCGGCGCCTCTTGAAGGCAGCGGATGCTAAGGGGCGCCAGGGCCACCTGTCGGAACATCAAATGCCCAGCGCTCCACATCCAGGTCCTTGAGAGGCAGACCCGTCTGGAGTCGAACGGTAAGTGTACATGCATACTGATTGTAAGCTGTGCGTGTGGTGGTGTGCCAGTAGTGTGCAGGTTGCACATGTGGTTTTGTAGGGCCATGTATGGATGTGTATGTACAGGGCCTTGAGGCTAACACATGCGAGTCCTCTCATGTGTGAGACACATGGATGGTGCATGTGTGTGTAAGCTTGCATACCAAATGCAGATGTGTGAGCACACATGTTTGAATGACTGTATGTAAGTTGGCATGGTTGTGATGTCAAACATGGATGTCGGTTCCAGCTGCATGTATCTGCACCATGTACATGTGCATGTGTGTGTATTTCACAAGGGTACAACAGTGATGGAACATGGATGCTTGGGACACTGATATGTCGAAGACTGATTGCCAGATGTGACATGGATGCCAATGTATCACTGTGACAGTTGGTGGAGGTGTACACATGCATGCAGGTGGGGTGGCGTGTGTGCATGTCTAGTGCACTCCCTGTGTTTCATGTGATGTCTGGCTCACCTTCGGCTGCTTGTGCTGTTGTTTGTGTGTGGATGGTGCTGCCTGGTGCAATATTGCTGTTGAATTGCTCATGCATGTGAGTTGAAATGACATGTGTGTTGGGGAGTGTGATGTCATGTCTGAATGTTGACACTGCCACTCATGTACAACTCTCATTTGTGTATCAGTCCATTGTACAGTGCCCTGATGCCTGTGTTCTATCTCTCCCTGTCTGCAGCGTCAACTGATGGAGAGGGCGAAGAGGGTGCTGTGGAGCAAAGCGGCAGGGATCCCACCGCCAGCCGGAGACGCAAGGCCCGGCTCCCCTCCAGGTTGCCATCTCGTCGGGGAGTGAGGAGTCTGTTGTTGCGTCCCAGGCAGCAGCTGCCGAGGGTAGGTCCAAGAGGCGGAGGTCGGAGATGGACTCCTCGGCAGTAGAAGGGGCAGCTGAGACCCCACAGGGTCCGACAGCGGAAGATGGCACCAAGTCATCCAGGTTGATGGGGGTTTGGTGGAGGAGGAGGCCGCAAAAGGGACAGAGACGGGGTCTGGAGGTGGGGTTTTCACTGGTGACAGTGGTGCAGTGCAGGGGCAGGGACAGGAGGCAGCACAGGCTGCCGCGGAGGTGCCTGTGTGTAATCCTGTCCCCGATCCTGTGACTGCATTATCCCGCACCAGCAGGGATGCCTACGTCCAGACCCGTTTTCAGGGAGGAGATCTTCTTACAACAACTGGCCATCCTCTCCCTGCGGACATGGCTATCCGGGAATGGGTTGAGCCTGTCCTAGGTGGGGTGGCATTGCGTCAACAGGCCATGCAAGGTGACCTGCAGTCTTTTCATGGGGAGACTGCACGTCATCTCGAATGCCTCGTTAACCACGTCAGCCTACTGGGACAGGTCACCCAGGCCAGATTCCTCTGTTTGCAGAACCTTGCTTCAACCCCCTCCTCACCTGAACCCCCTATGCTCCAGTCATCCTCCGTGCCATCTTCCAACCCATGTATCACCTGGATACCCTGTGGAACTGCCTGTGACCGTGCGGCCAGGCTGGTGGAGGAAGAATCCCTGTCACAGTCGGGAGTCGGACGTCAGTAGGGGTGGCCACCTCAACAACTGCACCCCAGCCGGAGGAGGATGTGCAGGCAGCAGGAGCCAGTGCACGGGCACAGGCACAGAAGCAGCAGCAACAAGGTAGGAGCCATGATCGCTCGAGGCCTTCGTCATCGGAGGGCAGGAGGACCCAGGACGAGAAATGTCTTCTGTGTGGCAGCGGTTAGGCCATGCTATAGATGCGGAGTGGCAGTGGGCGGAAGAGACACAGCTCACGATGGTCTGGGCGGAGAACTCCATGCAAAGGGCTCTGAGGTGGGCCGAGTGCCTCGAGGCAATTTCGCAGGGACCTGGGGGTCCGGATGTCATCGTCCCTGTGAACCCTCGAGGCCATGGAAGAGGACCACCTCCGGGACATCGAGCAGGAGTACGATGATGGCCTGGCCCGGGAAATCAGGAAGTGAGCTGTCAGACTAGCCCGCTGTCATTGTATATAGTTAATTAGTGTTAGGTTTCCTTTTGGTTTTCATTTCATTTGGGGCACTTGGACAATGCCCCACCTTTTTGTATATAGTTGTTCATTAGGTAGGGTTTTTGTAGGTTTCCTTTCAATGGTTGGGCTCATGGACCCTGGATTTGTGTATAGTTCAACACTGGATTTCACTTCATTTAAGTTTCTTTTTTACCATGGATCAATGGATGTGTCTTATTTTTACACTGTGGGTTTGGTTGGACGGACAGACTCTTTGGACCCATTTGCTTTTGGATTGATTTGGATTCTGCTTTCACACATTTTTTTGCAATATTTTGGACTTGCAGCTTTTTTTTCATTTTTTCCATTATTGTGTGATTTTGGTTTATTCATTTGGTTAATTATTGAATACACATTTATTATATACTTTACTGATGTGGTCTTATATCATTTGCTTTGTGCATGTCACAATGTTGATCTTTTCACAGTCATGTGTCACCATTGCGTGGGTCTGAGGGACATTGATTCATGGCCCTGCTGGTTATGTATTTTCTATCATGACTTTGGGAATTCAATGTGGGGTGTTTGGACTGGGGTGGGTTTTGGGTGGCCATGAGGGGCATGGGTCTGGAGTGTGATGACCTGTCAGGGGGGACATGTGTGGGGGCCTGCTTGCCAGGTGCCCCTGACTGCTGGGGGGTGGAAGTGCAGGGGGACATGTGTGGGGGCCTGCTGGCAGATGCCCCTGACTGCTGGGGTGTGGGGGTGGAGGGGGACATGTGTGGGACATAAGTGGGGGCCTGCTGGCAGGTGCCCCTGACTGCTGGGTGGTGGGGGTGCAGGGGGACATGAGTGGGGGCCTGCTGGCAGGTGCCCCTGACTGGTGGGGGTTGTGGGTGCAGGGGGAGATGTGTGGGACATGAGTGGGGGCCTGCTGGCAGGTGCCCCTGACTGCTGGGGGGTGGGGGTGCAGGGGGGACTGTTAGGGAGAATTCTCTATTTAGGCTGAATTTCCTAACCTAGTGAGTCCCCCAGCAGCTTTGCTGGATTTCGGTAGTTTGTTTTTTCCATCCTGCCAAGAGTGAGACTCTTTTTCTCCCACTCTTGGACATGAATGTGTGTAATTCCTTTGAATGTCAATGTGTTCTATGGGCTATGGGGTCTTTTACTCCATAGGGTCTCATATGTTTTTCTATGTTTTTCTATGTGTGTTACACCGCACCCTACGTGCCGTAACACTGGGAAGTCCTAGCGGACCTCGGTCAAGTCACCATTGGCTTTACTAGACCTAAATTTACTAACAGAACTAGTACAAACCATCCTATTGTGGACGTACTAGTAGGGGTAATTCGATTACTCCTGGGTCTGTTATTCGAGGGGGCACTGTCCCGTCCCCCCTCGTCGAGTTTTGGCTGGTGGCAGTGGAAACTACTTGTTATGTTCGACCCCGAATATAACCCTATGGGCTTCTTCCCATTGTTGGAGATTGATACTTTTTCTCGTTAGTCTCTAACATACCACCGGTCTACTTATCTTAAATAAGTCTATCGGATGGTATTTTCTGCCAGAACTCGGTTTTTAAAATGGCGTCTGTGTTCGTCTCTGTGACTCCTAAACCAAAGGTCGAGCCCTTTGTTCCACTTTTGGTGGGCTTCTGTACAGAGACCCTCCAAAGTCGTGCCATTCTGTCTGGGTTACCACAGGGGTGTCGGAGGGGGTTTAGGCACCCTGGACCGAGTTGCCTTGCCAACTCCGGTCGCACTCTGGTGTGATTGGCCCAAGTGGTGAGCCTCCCCGCTCACCACTTAGCGTGTGTTGATTGACAGCTAGACTGAATGAATGGGGGTTTTCTGCATAAAAGCAGGGCTTTTGGGACTGGATCTTCAGAAGTCGCCACAGGACCTTAGAATCCTACGAGGGTAAAGCTGAGCCGACCTGCAACAACGACACCTCCGGTGGAGCCCTGATGAACCGACTCACCACTTCTGACGACAGAGGAGATCTCCCTGCCGGAGAGTCTCTTCCCCTGACTGGTGGGAACAACCAGTCCCTTTTGCTTTTTCTTCGCCTCAGGACGCAGTGGTCGAATTGCCTGTGCAGAGCACCTCGGCAACCGGATAGCCACTACCCCGGTACTGCAACCAAAAGGTGGTGCCTTGTGACGGAGCACTCCGCGGCTGGTCTCTTCCCTGGTGGTGCAACGATCTTCGCCTTTCCTTCGACGACGAGATCCTCTCTTCTCTTGGCAAAGACCGGACGTGCACCCACCACCAGCAACAACTGCCCCCGCCAGAGCTGTCTCTCCACAATCAAGGTACTGTGTCCGCCTGGCTTCCCTTGTTGCCGGATAGAGTGAGGTGTCTTAATCCTCGCCTCTCCATAAGGTCGCCTCCAAGCTTTCTCTAGCGTGTTGTTCTGAACTGGTCCAATCTGCGGATAACAATTTGCTACAAAGACTCAAATGCATTTCCACTAAGATACTTTTTGGGACATATTGCCTCACCTCTCTCCGCGTGGGCCTGGCCTCTGAACTTTATGACCTACCGTGGTTCTTGTCTTCTTGCCTTGCATTTGTCCGTTAAGTATTGGATCCGTGTTGATTTCGTAACCTGCTTATTTTTCTCTCCCGTCCTAACCAATACTAGAGTGCCATCTAGGTTGAAGCATACACCTCTATCTGCAAATAAGTGATGCTGGTAAAACCTAGACTTGTCAAACTATTGTTAGGGGGATTGATCTTTTTCTTCGTAGAGTAATTGTAATTGAAGTGTTTGCCGTAATAGTGCCAGAGTGTTTTCTATAGATGTGTCATTATAAATAAATACCTTTATATCTTTTTTTTTTTTTTTTTTTTTTTTTTTTTTGAACTATTACTCGGTAAAAACTGAGTTTTGTCAAAAATAAGGCAGGCTTTCCTCCTTCGCAATGTAAAATTCGTGTCTCCGGGTTCTATTAGTTTCTATAGAGCCTCCCCCAGGTCTCCAGTGACTAAACAAATGGGTTGATTGATTTGCCCTTTATTACTCTCGGATTGTCTAATCTGGTCAAACGCCATTTCAATTAGTTTTGCTAGGGCTTTATATCTTTACACTGAAGCCTTGTTGCGTGTTTGCTTGTCTTACTGTGAAGAATTGCCCTATGTTGTATACTCCACATACTGTCTAACTCTTCTTGAGGGAAGTCTGACTGCTCAGCCATAGCTACCAAGTGAATCTGTGTGGTACAGACTGCTACCAAGTGGGTTTACTGCCAAACACATGTAGTCCTAAATCTTTTGCAGTGGTCCCAGAGGGAACTGCACAGGTTTCCGTCTAACAGGGACATGTGTGGGGGCCTGCTGGCAGGTGACCCTGACTGCTGGGGGGGTGGGAGTACAGGGGGACATGTGTGGGACATGAGTGGGGCCCTGCTGGCAGGTGCCCCTGACTGCTGGGACGTGGAGGTGCAGGGGGACATGAGTGGGGGCCTGCTGGCAGGTTCCCCTGACTGTTGGGGGGTGGTGGTGCAGGGGGACATGTGTGGGACATAAGTGGGGGCCTGCTGGCAGGTGCCCTGCACTGCTGGGGGTGGGGGTTCAGGGGGAAATGTGTGGGACATGAGTGGGGGCCTGCTGGCAGGTGCCCCTGACTGCTGGGGGGTGGGGGTACAGAGGGACATGAGTGGGGGCCTGCTGGCATGTGCCCCTGACTGCTGGGGGGTGGGGTGCAGGGGGACATGTGTGGGACATGAGTGGGGGCCTGCTGGCAGGTACCCTGCACTGCTGGGTTGTGGGGGTGCAGGGGGACATGTGTGGGGGCCTGCTGGCAGGTGCCCCTAACTGCTGGGGGGTGGGGGTGCAGGGGGACATGTGTGGGGGCCTTCTGGCAGGTGCCCCTGACTGCTGGGGGATGGGAGCAGAGGGGCATGTGTGGGACATGAGTGGGGGCCTGCTGGCAGGTGCCCCTCAGTGCTGGGGGGTGGGGGTGCTGGGGGACATGAGTGGGGGGCTGCTGGCAGGTGCCCTGCACTGCTGGGGGGTGTGGGTGCAGGGGGACATCTGTGGGACATGAGTGGGGGCCTGCTGGCAGGTGCCCCTAACTGCTGGGGGGTGGGGGTGCAGGGGGACATGTGTGGGGACCTGCTGGAAGGTGCCCCTGACTGCTGGGGGGTGGGGATGCAGGGGGACATGTGTGGGACATGAGTGGGGGCCTGCTGGCAGATGCCCCTCAGGGCTGGTGGGTGGGGGTGCTGGGGGACATGAGTGGGGCCTGCTGGCAGGTGCCCTGCACTGCTGGAGGGTGGGGGCACTGGGGGACATGAGTGGGGGCCTGCTGGCTGATGCCCCTGACTGCTGGGGGGTGGGGGTGCAAGCTGACATGTGGCTTGGCTGGGGGGCATGCCCATGGTGGATGGGCTGCCTGCGGGACATGACCAGGGGTGGGGGGTAGTCCCCTGTGGTGTGGGCTGCCTGCAGGTGCCTTGGGCGGTGTAGAGGGAACACCTGGGAGGACCCACACTGCCAATTCACATGTAGGACTCACCGCGCACCCCTGAAATTCACGTACCCCGCTCTGACAGCAAAATCGCGTGTGAAACTTCCCGCGAACCCCAAAAATACACGTACCCTGCTCCAATCACGTGTGAAACTTCCCGCAAACCCCAGTTATACACGTACCACACTCGCACAGGCCCTTTCGCGTGTGAAAATTCACGCGAACCCCCGAAATACACGTACCCGGATCCAATCGCGTGTGAGACTTCCCGCGAACCCTCGTAATACATGTAACCTGCTGAAATCGCGTGTGAAACTTCCCACGAACCCCAGTTATACACGTACCCCACTCGCACAGGCCCTTTCACGTGTGAAACTTCACGCGAACCCCAGTAATACACGTCCGCCGCTTGGCGTTTGCTGTTTGGTAGCCCTGTAAACTGGTCCAGGGTTAGCGCAGCCCTTTGTGCTGGATTGGGGATTTTCATGGCTTTTCCTTGCGAGAGGGCGTTCTTGGGGGCTTAACTGGTGCTGCTGCAGGCTCGTTGCGCCACTCTGCGCGACGGCTGGTTTTGGAGGCTAAAAGCCATGAATACGCTGTGCGCGGAAATCGATTTTAGCGCATGCGGCTGGCGCAGACATTCGCACGCGCACACTGTGCGCCAGCTGCGTGCGCCACTTTTGTGCGAAATTCTATGAATTACCCTGTTGGTCTTTAAAATAATGAAATATGTGGCACATTTTATGAAGTGTTTCATGCTAGTTTCCTCCAGCTTTCACTCTCTTTTATAATTGGTGTCAATATTATTAACCACTCATGGTACTCAATTTATCAAACATGGGAGAATGAAAGGTTGAGTGGGCATGAACGAGGCAGTATCAAATTCATCTTGCCGGGCATCCTCCCCTTTCTAAGACAAGCAGTGTAAGCTAAAACTATCCGCATACCTAACAAATTGCCTATTTGCCATGATTTTCTTCTCTGATTTTCCTATCTTTTTCATTTTTCTGCACAAACATTTTTTTGCTACACATTGCATAAGCATGACCAATGTAGGCATTGCATAGGGAAAGCTTTGTGTGTGCAAAGACAGAAATTTAGCAGCAGCACAAAACACTCCTTTTGAATAGATGGCCTGGAAATCTGGAAAGTAGCATTCGCTTTAAATTGCCAAGCAAAGCAATGCTTTAGTTATTTCAGATGCTTTGTTAAAGTACAGCTGTAGTGGGTTATCTATGATACTACTAAACATTGTAGGACTGGTAAAAATGCTATCATATGTCGGGTCAAGGAAGCATCCAACTCAAAAATTGATATTTGCTCACAAGGTTGGTGTCGGTAAGTCAGATGAAGCACACCAAAGTATAGGGGATGTATATTGTTATTAAGGACTGAAATTACATGTCAGACTGTATTGGCTACTGGAACATTCATGTTTATCTTTCAGGATTGTAACCACTGCTTCACTGTCTCATCCAATTTATCGAATAGGTAATTTCCCTACAAGGTCTTGCATCAAAACCTTACATACTTTGGGCTTGATTTACAAAAGCGTTTTTGAATTGGCAAATACCCAAAGTGTGTTGTAAATGATTAAAATGCCTTTCAATCAAGACCTGCCTCTCTCAGTAATATTCTTGTCCATGTAATCATGCCAATAGTTCTCGATTCAGAACATTCTTTGAACAACAGTTTAGTATTTCCATTAGTGGGACGCACAATCAAAAAAGCATGTTTGCATGACTTGCTGAATGAGTCATGCTGTTTCCATCTTCATCTTGTATCCTGGCTTTCAACATTATGGGCCTCATTACGAGTCAGGCGGAATGGGTTAACGGGGTCCGCTAATGGATGCGGACCTGTTATTCCCATTCCCCCTGATTACGAGGTCCCCTCGCGGGACCCAGTAAGGACGCCTGGGTTCAGGGAGCTAACAACGGGCCGGTCGTAATCGACCCCCTGTTAGCTCCCTGCACCCTTTCCCATTCGAGCCCTATAGGGGATCGAATGGTAATGGGGAAGGTCCGGACCCGGGTTCCCTGAGGGAGGAATTACCGGGCCCTCCTAACTCGGAATGGCCTGGTAATTCCCCATTCAGGGGACCCGGACCTGGACCCTGTTTTGGAGGCAGCCATTCCGCCAATAGCGGCAAAGCTACCGCCAAAGCTGTAATGAGGCCCTATGTGTTACTATTGATTTCCGCCGTTGTATTCTCTCTCCCCTCTTGCTTCTCCACTCTTTTTAACTTTTTACTCTCTGTTCTCTCCTTCTCTCCTCCTCTTGCTTTCTACCTTTCTCCCTTTTCCTATCCCCTCCTCTCCTCCCCTTACTTTCTTCTATGCACTTACTCTATCAGAATTGTCCCTGGACCTAGTATGATAGCCACCTTGTCTGTCTCCTCACCTCTCCCCTTACTTGTTTTTTTTCTTCCTCCTGAACTATCTGAAATGTTGTCAGGCTGAGTATTATAGTTAATTTCACATCCTTACTGTTCATGGCCTGTAAGAATGTTGTTATATTTTCCCGCGTTCCCTTTCTTGCCTTAAAGCGCTTTGAAACACATTGTGTATAGGCGCTATATAAATAGACTATCATATCAAATGATATCATTACATATTCTCTGCTTTGATACGCACTTGCTATTAAGTCCATTAAATATTATATTATCTAAAATCCTGTTTTTTAAATCATAATAAACAATACATTTCATTTCTGGGGCTGAGGGCAGCATGGGTATAAGACATTCGGATATATAGATCATTCCTTGGACTTCCTGTGCAGTTCTGGTCCAAGGGCTTGATCTGGGAAAAGGGTGTCAATTGGAGTTTGCTGAGAGCATCATATTGAAGTGAAACCTTAGAATTGTAGGAGATATTTTTTACTACAATTGGAATACCTGCAAGCACACGGAAAATGTCCTACTCATTAACACTTCCTGGTAGTAGGCCCCCTGGTGGCAGCGCATGGTAGTGGAGACCCAGCACTACCAGACATGGACGTTCAGAATATGGCACATTAGCAAGGATCCAAGGAGACAAATGAAAACCATCAGCCAAACCCCCCTCATGTTTTTAATGGTTGAGCAAGTGTGCAAATTTTGAGAGGGGCATTAAAGTTACAGGCCAGTGAAATTCTGGTACCCCTTACCAGAGACAAATTATTTCAACTAGGCAGGGGAAAGCAAGAAATAGAGCTGTCTCTCAATTGAGCTGTCTGTCTCTCAGGTGTATAATGACTTTTCTAAAGAGAGGGGGTATGTTTGATTGGTAGGGTGTTTATACATCTTTACCATTCTCCAAGAAATCCTGATGTCAATAATTGCTATGATGAGGAATGATCAATACACTGGTGAATTCAATTATCATTATCGGCGAAAGGGCGAGTATCGTGCTGTTTTGCTGTGTCTTGCTGTGGAGAACTGTGGAGAACCTCCTCTGGTGTCCTGCGCGTGCTGTGGAGTGCTAACGCTGTTAACATTGAAGCAGATTAAATCTAAATCTTTCAGGAGGTGCGTGTGCCTTTAAGTCAGCTGTACACGGAGGATCAGCTGACTTTAAAAGAGCCGCCTCCCCGCCCTTGCGGCGTAAGCCCTCGGCGAAAGGGCGAGTATCGTGCTGTTTTGCTGTGTCTTGCTGTGGAGAACTGTGGAGAACCTCCTCTGGTGTCCTGCGCGTGCTGTGGAGTGCTAACGCTGTTAACATTGAAGCAGATTAAATCTAAATCTTTCAGGAGGTGCGTGTGCCTTTAAGTCAGCTGTACACGGAGGATCAGCTGACTTTAAAAGAGCCGCCTCCCCGCCCTTACGGCGTAAGCCCTCGGCGAAAGGGCGAGTATCGTGCTGTTTTGCTGTGTCTTGCTGTGGAGAACTGTGGAGAACCTCCTCTGGTGTCCTGCGCGTGCTGTGGAGTGCTAACGCTGTTAACATTGAAGCAGATTAAATCTAAATCTTTCAGGAGGTGCGTGTGCCTTTAAGTCAGCTGTACACGGAGGATCAGCTGACTTTAAAAGAGCCGCCTCCCCGCCCTTGCGGCGTAAGCCCTCGGCGAAAGGGCGAGTATCGTGCTGTTTTGCTGTTCTGCGTGATTCTGCGGCTGGTGAATCGGCCGCCCTGCCTGACTCAAACAACACGCTAGCTGTAGCTGTTGATGCATGCCGACGCCCTGAAACAAACAACTCCTCTTCCTTCGACCATGATGCACCTTGCCAAGACTCGTGCACAAACCCGGAAATGGTCTGCAACGGACATACACTCTAACGCCGAGCTGACAGATACAGCTCCCCGTGAGGAGTACAACATAACAACTGTAAGTACCTTGAATGCACAAGCTTTTGCTGAGCTAGGAGACACTACTCGCATAATGGTCGAGGCGGACATCAACACTACGGAACTAAATGTTGAATATGTCGACGAAGTCGTAACACACACTCCCAGTGAGCAGTGCCCATCAGAGAATCCTAATAACTGCCCGGACCCTATCACAGACAGCCTATTACACGGTGCTTGTCAAGATCATCATGGAATCTTCACGAACACATTGCCAGACTCTACGGAAGAGACACTAGTAACAATGATGGCTACCGATCATACACAAAAACACACACAAAAACACAACCTCACTGACGAAAGTCATTTGAACGCATTGTGTTATGGTGACTCCAACATCGAGGTGACTGACATTTCGAACCCCATGAAATCAGATGGATGTAATAGTAATCTACACAATCTACTAACCAACTCTGAGAGCATGGGTGATAGTGTCGGAAGGCACTCACCACCTCCTTGTTGTATGTCTAGTGATGCAGCGGCCTTGTCTAATCATGACAACTTGGCTGTCAATGATGCATTGGCTACACTAACAACTAAAACAGCACACTCCTTGTGTTCTGAAACTCCACAAAGAGATGACAGGAGTAGAAATCTACCTACATTTTCCACATTACCAAACTTGGAAGTTTGTACTGAGGTACTCAAAACACAAGGTCATGGGACCCGCAGACATTCACTAGACATCGCCAATAAGTTAATTACTGATCTGGCATTAATGACCAAACTCCAACAACACCGACATGCTGTAACAGATGGGCAAGGTCACATCATGGTTAGAAATGAACGGCGAGAACAAGTGATCCATGAGGCCACACAAAGCGGTCCCCAGTGTAACACTCGCATAGCATTTGCGGGAACTAAACGCAGCTGGATTAACACAGACAGTTTATCTCCGCTACGCTGTTCACAGGTAAAAAAGCAAAAAGTCATTTCCATTACAGATCGTCCCATTGACCAAATGAGCTCTGACCCTTCCTCAGCTGAACACGTTGATCGCTCCAAAACTGCCAGACACCTACATTCACAAAATGTTTCTGATTCAGAAACCTCATCATCTGACTCCTCGATCATGGAGCGTCCCTATCCCAAAATTAGATCTTCCAGACGACTAAATTCATCACAACAAGCACGCTCGACCAAAAAACAAGAGACAGTACGAAATGCATCTGCTCCTAAAGATCTACAAGCTGTCATTATTGCATCTATGGGAATCTCTATCGCACCTTTTTTAAAAGTTTATGAGCAGATGAATGAAAACATAAAAGATCTTACAACTTTAATTGCTCTCCTTAACACAAAAATAACTGAACTAGATAGGAATGAAACGAAACAGCACACTAAACTCAATTCTTCTAATGACAAAATTGACCGTATCCTAAACTCGGTCTGTAGCTTCACAGCTAACAATATGGAAGACAAAAAATTACTGGCAGAAGTAGCACGAGAAGCTCTAAAACTTTTTAGAGAACAGCCGGGGAAGTCGGTGTGTAGCATTAATTCGGTAGTATCCAACCCTGCGAAGACACACAGTGACACTGATAATATGATTGATGTAACAATTATAACACAACAAGGAAATCGAAATACATTGAGTCATAACCCAGAAACCCAAAAACAAAACACAACCGATCAGTCTGATACGATCGCTATCCAGACCGTTGGTCTACACCCATCAAATGAGTGTGTTATACCACTACCTAATGTGCAGGATAAGGATTTGTCCTTGCAAACGACAGTCACATTTGACGAGATGATCGAAATTAGCAGCCTTCCGTGCAATCCTGCACACGCTGACCCCCAACCGGCATCATCTTCTGGAAGCGAACTAGCACCAAAGCAAATTGACACAAACGAAAACAGAATACCGATAAGATCGAGTGTGGCTCTGACCTCCACTAGTGTGGAGCTTTACGATATTTTCAAAACAAATAAACAGCAGCTTAAACCAGTGCCTAAACATGTTGTGGTGAAGCCCGACAACTGTGAGAAAAAATCTAAAAACTTACCATCTAATAACACGAGACGCGTAAATGGTTCCAGAAAGTTTCTGCGAAATTTGAAAGCAGTGAACTTAGCAGTTGCTGACTCGAGAAGTAATCTCTCCAACCCTACTAATTCAAAAACCTCCCAAAGAAGTGGAAACCCTAACGCCAAACGTTGTTCTCCTGAAAGAACCTTAGACGATGATCTAGAGCTGATAAATCTATCAACATATGATGATGACGAAACAAATCAAATAGAAGAGCCGATAGATCTTGCAAATGAGAGCTCACCCCTTAAACATCTAGGAGCTGAAGGTTCCCATCCAAATGACAACACAGAGAAAGAACGGTTCGTTGCAGCTTCAGACACTCAAAAATCAACAAAGACACGACGTACATGCACGATAATCCATGCTGTCGACACAAATTCTGATCGAAATAACAACCTGGATTCACCGTTTGTAACAATGGCCGAAAGACGAGCCAAACTGGCGGCCTCATGCACTATGGATCTTGATACGGCTGCTGGTCAATCAATGGCTTTTTACATGACTGAAGAAAAGGCCATTCGAACGATCACTGAGTTACCCGGAAATCTTGACTCGCCTATTAAAACACTAGCCGAAAGGCGGCTTAAGATGGTGCCAAAGATTCAGAAGGACCACGAACGGGACCGCAGCCAAGAGGAGTTTGCCGTCAAACCCAGGGAAACCGGAATAAGAGACTTGAACAGCTCAGGTCGCACAAAGTCTAAACAACAGCCTATGCTCAAACAGTGGAGTGACGAATGTAAACTAAGCTCTAAAAATAAGATGCCCAAACCAAAAACAACAAAAAAGGAATCTTCTTTCGAAAAACTTATTCTAGAAAGACTCGACTGTTGTGATAACATGATTCTAAATCGACAATACTTATCCAAACTATTCTACTTAATCCCTAGTTTGCGAACACTCACCTCCGATGACGTGAAAATAGTGGAGTTTCACTGTGAAGAAAGAAATGACACGGTGACTCTACACCTTGCCTCTAAAATTATCCGCGAGATGCTGCTGGATGCAGTACCTGCACTGTTATCCCTAGGCTTTGACTTATATCCATCGAGCCTAGTTGACAAAACTCCAGTGCCTCGTCTGAACAACACACATGACAAAGGACTGCAAACTCCAAAGAAAAGAACTATCTCGGGCATAAAAGATAAAGATTACAAAGTTTTGAAATCTGACACATTATCTCGAACTGAGACCAAATCAAGGGACTTTGAAACATCGCAGTTCCACGTTAACGAACAAATCCAAATAACGGTCGACGGACTGCATAAAAATAATGGAATAACTCAAAAGAACGATTCAGAAGATGGAAATTGGGCATGGTTAGCTGCAAACTTAAATAATAAAAACCATGACTAACGCTCAAACTGGAGTCCACCCCAGCATTTTATTCTCGGATCTTGGAACACACGCGGATTTGTTCATCTATTCAATTCTCCTTGGACGAACAATCTAGATCTGATTTGTCTGCAAGAAACTTGGCTGACAACCTGTCCGCTGCTGCCTGCCTTCGAGATAGTGGCAAATCCAGCCATTAAACCATCCAAAGGTAGGCCCATGTCTGGCCTCCTGATAGCGGTCAAAAAAGACAGTGGACTCAGAATAATTGAAACAGAAAATGTTTCACCGTATATACAAATTGCTAAAGTGGGTATTAACTCCCTAGACAAATCTGAATCTATGTACATAATTAATCTTTACTGGAACCATACTACAACTGGCGTCGCCAAATTCATTGACCAGGTGACTGCCATACTGGATAATATAATGGAAAATACAAACAGACCCTTGGTTCTGCTCTGTGGTGACCTCAATGCCGATTGCCTAAAACTGAATCTAGCAGCAAAAGGAAACTTTGCGAATCATAAAGTCAATGAAAAAACAGGTCAGCTCTGGATGAATGAAATGAATCTGAGAAACTTCACATGTTTGAATGGAAACACACCGGGTGATATCCCGGCTCAACCTACATGGAGACGTGACAATCAATTTTCAACGATAGACTATCTCTTCGCGTCCGAAGACCTTGCAGCCAACGTACATCAACTCGTGGTCACCAAAATGAAACATAGTGACCACGACATGCTAAGGATGTCGTTCAACGCCCATAGCCAGACCTTCCAACAACTATGGCCTTATGACACTACGTATCGATCTGGAAGAATTCGTCTTAATCTGAAAATAAAGGATATAAATGCGGTTACATCTGCCCTGCAGAACATCCCTGGGGAGACTGAATATCAACACCTGTTGATCCAATTCGTGGAACGTAAACAAGGACTCAAACAACAAAAAACACAGCACAAACATAAGTTTGATCTTCAAGTTTTACAACAAAAACGAAGTTTACGTAAAGACATAAGGATGTTACCTAGAAGCAACAAAGAAATATACGCTGCAACTAAAAAACGTCTAATGCAAAAATATAGAAACTGGAGAAATAACCACTATGCCACAATCTTGCAGAATGATTCTGAAGAAATGATGTGCAAACTCAAAAACAAAAACTCAGCTGAATTTTGGCGTGTAATAAACAACTTTGCCGCCCCACAAACAGCACTTCAAGTATCTCCGATATGTCAAGAAACTTGGATAAAACACTATACGCATTTGTTTAATTCACTTGAAGTGGAACACAAAAGCACAAGTGAGCATAAAATTCCGTGGACTCTTGAATTCGATTTAAACGATATTAAAAACACAATCACGAACTCTAATGCATCCAGAGCTCCTGGGCCGGATGGCCTCACGAATTATACAATGAAACAAAACCCGAAAGAATGGGCAAAGCTTTGTCTACTTCTTTTCGAACGAATAAAAATAAAACGTGCTACCCCAAGATCTTGGAAAAATGCTATAATTGTGCCAATTTTCAAAAAGGGGAACAGACTAGACCCGAGAGACTATCGACCTATCGCCTTGCTTGATGTGATAGGAAAAATCTACGCAACTCAACTTCAGCAAATACTAAAATCATGGGCACATAAAAATCATCGTAATGACCCTCGACAAGCGGGATTTGTTAAAGGCGTTGGTTGCGGGCTTAACACCCTTTTGCTAAATTTACTAAAAATGGAGTCAATACGAACCAACACTTACATCTATGTCGCATCTATCGATTTCTCACACGCTTTTGATAGTGTTGACCGCCACATTTTGTGGGAGAAACTCAAAGACTGGAAGTGTCCAGTAGACCTTTTAGACGCAATAAAAGAGCTCCATTCCAACACCACTATGCAGGTCAGACTTGACCAAGGAGGCTCCTTATCTCCTTTAATTCCAACTTATAAAGGAGTGAAACAAGGATGCCCCCTGGCTGCAATTGTGTTTAACCTTTTTATTTCTGACATTGGAGACGCACTAAATGTGGTAAAAGCCTTTCCACCTAAAATTCACGGCTCACAATTGGGCCATTTGTTGTATGCGGATGACCTCTTAATCCTGGACGTCACACCGGTCGGCCTACAGCGAAAACTAGATGCCTTAGAAAGATATGTAACGGAAAATAAGTTATGCTTAAACAAAAAGAAATGTGAAATCTTGATATTTCGCAACTTATCGGTCAACAAAAACAGACCAATTCAATTTGTGTGGCACTTGGAAAAAATACCTCTTAAGATCTCCACTCACATAAAATATTTGGGCTCCATAATAAGTGCACACATAAACGATAATCCCTGGGTGGAGGCCACCAAAAGGAAATGTCAGCAACTGGCTTGTCAAGCAGCGTGCATAAACAAAAAATTCGGGAAATTTTCCATAAAACCGGTGATTAACTTTTACATACAAAAAGCAATACCAACCATGATTTATGGTGCCGAAAATATGTTCGGCTGCCCATATGAGCTATGGAACACACTCGAAAACAACTTCTGGACAAGAGCGTTACACATCTCTAAAGGATGTCCGACCAGCAACGTAAGATTCGAACTAGGATTGACTTCCATACAAGCGAGAGTTTGCTGGAACGCTCTAATTCTATATAGGAAATCACAGCTTACCAACGCAGCTTCCCCATTTAATATAATCCATAAAACAGATTTAGAGCCCGAATACACAATGCTGGCTAAATGGAATCGACATTGCACTGAAATTCTGGATGTAAATAATATTAATATTACAACTTTACTCGAAAATCCAGAGATGGCCAAACGAAAACTACGGAGTGCGGACTGGCATCAAACTTGTAATGAGAGATCCAGTTCACGTCTTTTAAGAGAAGCACCACCAGAGGCAAGAGAGCTAGACAAGTTACAACCTTATCTGATGCAATTCCCCGATCAAATTTCAAGATCAATATATCTGCATTTCCGGCTCAATCTGTTCATGACTAAAGATCGCACAAGCACTTGGCTAAATAAGAAACCTGGCGACTTAACATGTCGCTTCTGTAAATGCTCGATAGAGACACTAAAACACTTGACGCTATTCTGCCCAGAATTTCGATCTCTGCGAACTAAGCTATTCGGACCGTTATTTAAGGCACGAAGCACCTATACTGCTGATGATTGGTGGAAAGTTATGTTTGAGGGTGTTGATCGTAAAATCATGTTTAGTCTAGTTGAATTGTTGAAAGAACTGAAAATACGGCTAAAAGAACCAATCGAGACAGTAGGAGGAGTGGTCCGTGAAAGCGTTTAGAACATCACACGGCTGACGAAAGAAGTGGAAAGAAATGTTTCTCGTGACTTGTTTTAAAGGTTTTCTTTTTAAACCATACAAAACCAATAAAAAAAAAAAAAAAAAAAAATTATCAAAGTTGTATTTAACTTCTATATATCTTTTTAAAAGCACACACGTCACCATAGCTGCATTTGGTTAACACTGAGCACACATTCTCCCTGGGTTGAAAAGTAAATGAGGGCTCCGGGTAAACCTTTATTACATAGAAAACAAAATTTATCAGAAAATTCAGGCCATCCTAAATCTCTCTATTTTTTTATGACATTAAATACCTCCTTTGTGATAAATACACACTACATTAAAACACATGTTTGCTAGTTACATACTAAAGTAAAAACAAATACTACATATATATGTCAATATTTCAAACAACATTTTAGAAACATCAATTTAAAGTCTTGCTGCATGTAAGTCACTTGCAAAAAGAAAAATGTCTTTATGACATGTATATTTGCTAGGTTCTCTTCAATGGCGTTTCTCTTTCATAAAGTGTAGTAAGTGACATTTGTCATTTCCCAAAAGGCATTTTAAATTGGTAAAAATTCCTGTCAGTTAAACATCCTTTCCCTCTTTCCTTCAGAGGTTCAGAAACAGTAACATGACAGTGATATGACTGGGAAATGACTTCAATTATGTTATGTGCCTACGTATGTACAAAGTGAGATGTTATTTGGCTCCCTGTCTATCCTTGGCCTTTGCACAGAGAAGTAGTTATGGACCTCCCAACATACACACCATTTGGGTCTATTTTAAGAAATCAAATGTTTCCAGCAGCCCAGCTGTGCAGAAATATTTGCTAATTTCTTAGGATGCAGTCAATTGGTATACCCCCTCAACACTTTCACTAATAAAAAGGGCTGGGATGTAATATATTCCCTTTCAGAGTACGCCTCTCCTCAGAGTTGTATTTCACCTTAGCCTTATACTTATATAGACATTTATTTTCTTTGGCTGTCTCAAATAAAGGTGGGTACACTGTCAAGGACTGGTTCAATTCTCCACCAATAGGAAATAGAGAGGATCCGTAGGCAAGATGGGTGTCACTGCACAGGGTCACCTGCAGCGCAGTGACTTTCCTCTGTGGTGGTGCGATTCCCACTTGCAGATGGTGAACCAAGTCCCTGCATAGGTGTTGCAGAACACAGCAGTGCAGTGGCCCCCATACTTGGGGGCCACCATATTTCCTAAACCGCACAGGCACAGGGGTTGAGAGGCACAGTTCTGATCATGCGCGTTGCCAATGGCAGGGGGCATTGCCCGTGTCACCATGGAGACTGCACCAAGTGTGTCGCAATTCCTCATGTTCCATAGAGGTGATGCTGACTTTGCTGATCCTGATTCCTTCTTACCCTTTGGGCACTGTGAACTTCTCCTGCTGCTCCCTGCTTTGGCCTGGCACCCTTCTTTTGCCTATTTACCAATATATGGCTTCACCAGCTATCCTCTCATTGGACCTGCCTCTTTCTGCTATCTTCTTTTCTAGTAATTGACACTCGCTGTTTTTACCTTCGATTGCTTATGTTCTCGGAGCTGTTGCACAGTCTCTGGCTCTTGGGATGCCCATGTCCAGCCTTCGCACTGCCTGGCACCTGGTAAACACGTGAGTGATCTCTTCTTGTGTTGGGAAGTACCTCTCTTCCTATCTGAGGTTTTACTCAGGGTTGGCTCAAATGTTTGGATGGGGCAGGTGTAAGTGTTAGGTATCAGATGTAAGTTTTAATTCATAACTCCATTATTTCACCTAACAAGGAAATATCAGACAGCATCATGAAATCACATGCTTTGTCATGCGAGTGGTGGTCAGGACCAGAATTGAAGCTGAGTGATGTATGAAGTAGACAGCCAATCAGAGCAGCATGTACATTGCACAGGGTGCACCCATGTTAAAGAAGGTTTTTCTATTATCTTCACGCAGCCTGGAAGGTTCTGTGCAGATACCGTAAGCCTTTCCAACTAGAAGCTGACAGGGCGTCAGAGGTCAGGCCCCATTGGCTCCCTGATAAACCAGAAGCTGGTACAAAAAAACACAACACTGTGTCTGGTTTATGATTGTCAGCAGACTTGGCCAATCTGAAACCAGGGTCTGCAGTCAGTCATGCACATATTCAATTTGCCTTGGCTGATATTTTGAGCTAATGTAAATTGAATATCTGCTATGCGTGGGTGGGGCTACTGCTAGTGACACACCTTAACTGTGTTAGTCCTGGCCTTGGTCTTAGCAGCATGTGCCAGATTCACATTGGAGGAGCCACTGCCAAGACTGGCACTCGAGCAGAACATAGTTTCTGTAGTGATTGGTCAGAGCCACCAGAAGATCCTCAGACCTGGCCTGCAAAGGAGGGGAGGATGATGAAGTAGGTGATGGACGTCTGTGTGCTGAGCATGACAGTGACCCTTGTGAAATTCACTGTAGTGGCAGGAGACCAAGACATTATTTTTAGCATTGCGACCCCGTGTGACACTATGATATACTGCTGCTGGCCTGCTGAGTTTATGAACAGACATGTTTCAGCAACAGATACAATATCAATACTGAAACCTCGTTGGGTCTAACTGTGGGCAGCCTGATCGGTTGGTGCGGTTGTATACGAATTGTTTGTATTACAACAGTTCGAATGACAATTGACCTTTTCACAATTGACCGAATTGTGAAGGTCAATTGTAACATATATGCGGGCGAAACACCCCACAACCCCCCCACCCATCCCAAACCCACCCAAAACCCCTGATATATATATATATATATATATATATACGGTCAATTGTGAATTGTGATGAAAAGGTCAATTGTGACCCTTTAAATTCGGTCAATTGCTCATTCGAACAATTGTAAATGATCAATTTGGTAATACCGTTGTTGCACCTGCTGACATGATCTTGACCATGTGCTCTCAATAGGAAGAAGAGACGGGTTCATAAAAGCCAGAGGAAGTGCAGAAGAGAAGCCGTGAAACCTGGGCCCCACGGGCACTATGGCGTTTTGCAGAAGTAGCCCTAAAAGCTTGTTTCAAGTTTTTATACAACAGAACCTGCCATGGCACAGTGATCTATATGTCATTTGTATAGCCACCACTTTATTTTTCTAATAAGAGTTTTTTTTTTTATTGCAGTGGGATGATGGGCTGCTCCTATTAGGTGGCCTGTTTTCCAACATTCCAGTGATGTGTTTTAAACACAAATTCCTCGTTTTCCCTGTTAAAAGGACACGAAATGTTTCAGCACTGCAGTTATTATCCATAAAAAGTTTAGAAAGTCGTGCTTCAAATATTTGCTTGGTAGCATAAAACTTGGGAGTGACGTTTTCCTGGAAGTTAATTGCTCCAGAAATCGGGGAGTGCATGGCCAGTGCAAGTGTACGGTTGTGATTTTTGATTTATTTAGTCATTTTGGCACTCATTACAAGTTTCCCATAACAATGCTGGTGATTCCACCAATCCGGTAGCACCATTACCGGCTAATGGTGTGGCAGAATCACCAGCATATTCCAACTCCGCGGGTGCACGCATCTCACAATTCTGTAAACAGTGACACTGGCATTCCCGTTATAGCGGAAAAAATGAGAAATGCCAGTGCCACCGTAGGAAAGAATGCTGCTAACAACGACGGGAACACCAGCACCGGTAACAAAGGCACTGGAAACAGCGTCATGGCAGGAACTGGAAGTTGGAAAACTCAATCTGATTTAAATTGGGCCTTTCCCGTTGCCATCCACACCCGGTAACACCACCAGGATGTATGGAAGCACTAAAAGTAGACTGCCTGAAGTCTGACTCCGTATGCCCCGTTTCAGAATTGACTGCCCTGAACAACCACATCATGGACAATGCTGAGATGCTGTTTGGCAGGGACAACTGCCACACCAGACAACGCGGCAAGTTGGCCATATGGCTGGAGGTGGCCAATAAAGTCATAGCTTTTATTATTATTATTATTATTATTATTATTATTATTATTATTATTATTATTATTATTATTATAGCAGTGGGGTCTGTCCTCAGAACTCCAAAGGACTGTCACAAGAGGTGAGATGAGCAACAGGCTGCATGTGCACAACTTGCTGGCTGCCCACCACCATGAGACAATGCCAAAAGGAGGCAGGACGGTCTACCCCATCAGACTCAAGCCATTGGAAGAGGTGCAGAGTTTGGAGAAGGGACCCAAGGGGATGACGGTGAGTACAACAAGCCACACCAGAATGCCCAGCACCACACAAATAGTGCACACACAACAGATCAGGGAAATGTGCCTATGGAAAGGGGTAGTAGGTGTGACATCAACATCTAAAGTCCTCATGCAAACATAGATGACAAGGTTTGGGGTCAATGTAAGCCATGCAACAGCATCATACACAACAAGGTTTGGGGTCAATGTAAGCCATGCAATAGCATCGTACACAACAAGCATCCATGCACTTGTCATGTGCACCATGGCATGACTGGACAGTTAGCACATCCCGAATGTACACACAACAGCAAGCCACCGTGCCATGAGTCCAACCAAAATAGACTGACACCATACATGCATGCATGCGCGCATTAGTGCACAATCCATCCCCACACATCTTGACCAGGTCAGGGAACATGCAATATTTAACTGGTATAATGCAAGTGCATAAATATCACGCACAGGCATCTAACCGCTTCAGCTTCTCACCCTAACAGCTTATCCACTGACAATGACAGTGCTGGTCCGTCGGCAGGCCATGCAAGACTAAGTCAGGCTACACCCAACGCCCACAGAAACCGCATCCGTGGCTACGCCAGCTCCACAGGCCAAGCCAGCTGCCCAGGAACAGTAGCCAGATCGTCAAGGCCAGCCAGCTGTACAGGAACAGCAGCCAGCTCATCAAGGCCAGCCAGCTGCCCAAGAACAGCAGCCAGCTCCTCATAGCCAGCCAGCTGCCCAGGAACAGCAGCAAGCTCCTCAAGCCAAGCCAGCTGCCAAGGAACAACAGGCAGCTCGACAGGCCCAGGCAGTGGCATACCCTTTGCACCCATATAACGCACCCATCACCCACCAGGACCACATAACAGAGCACCACCTATGATGAGGCTGAGGCATTAGATGGAGGGCAAGGTACTGATGACACACCACAGACCACCATCTATCCTTCCCCACCTTTAGTCCCTCCACCCTCCACAGCCAACCACGACCCCCAATGCCGTCCATTCAGGAGATGGACGAGCGCATTTGTCAGATGGTGGCCCAACATAATTTGAAGGCTGCAATTCAATGCCAGCACCGGGCAGAGGTCCGGCTAATACAGGAGGCAATACAGGCAACTGGCTGACACTGTGCCTGTGCCGTGGCCCGTACTACTTCAGCCCACATACTCAGAGGGTCTGTGAGGGAAATGAGGGGGTTTAAGCTCTTGTGGAGTCAGTGGCACTCTACCTGTGGGCAAACTAGGAGTGCTGGGGGACTCAGAACCCACCTCCAGCATAGCCACTCCTGCAAGCTCAGTGCAGAGCAGCTCTAGGCACCACTCACAAAGACGTACGGGTACACCTGCCTGCGGCAAGGGTCCTTCCTTAAAAAGGCACAGAGAGTGAGACTGTGGACATGGACTTGGGACACTTAATTGTTAGGGTGTGTGGGGAGTGGGTGGTGGTTGTTTTGGGATGGGGTGGTGGGTGTGTTGGGAGGGGGTAGTGGGCAGGGTGTTTCATCTGTAGATTGCAACAATGAGTTAACAGTTGGTGGTTGAGGAATTTTATTGCGTGAGCACATCTAATACCCTGATGTATCATGGGTGGTGCACAGAGAGGGGCCTCAGACGAAGTTGTCTATGAGTTCTTGACGATAATATGCCCGTACCTGGGTCCATGCGCATGTGCCTGTGCCTGGCTGGTGCTGTCTCACCATCATCATCATCACCATCATCATCTGGTGGGATGTCTGGGGCCACGGGTATGTATACAGCACAGGTCAGGATATCTTCTCTGGCCTCTACATAAGTGCACCCCCTGACCTGTGTAGGCATCTGAAAGTTGACTTTAAGAGTCCAAATGTCTGCTCGATGGTTGCCCTTGTTCGCACATGGGCACAATTGTATGCCTTTCCCTCTTATGACTGTGGATCCCTCAGCAGGGTCATTAGCCAGGGCAGTACTGTATATTTGGAATCAACTGCAAGGGGGCGGGGGTACAAGGTGAGCCATGGCATGCATGTGTCAGGACTGACGTCCTCATGGCACGTAATTGTACACTATGATATGTCATACATCCCAAACCATGATAAGCTGTTAGTCATGCAGTGTGAGGCACCATGTGGTGGGAAATGTGTGTCATCCATACCGAGTTGTGTTGTACTCCCTGTGGTGAATTGATGTGGGTGGGACTACAGTAGCTGCCAGCAGGCCCTGCATGAATATCCCAATTATGTGGTGTGGTAATCACCATGCCACTGCCACAACAGTGTCTGCACACACTACATGATGCCTGCATTGTGTTCTGGACATACACTGACATGTATCAACGCAGCATGAAGGCTCACAAGCACAGTAAGCACAGTCTGCTGTCCCATAAGGAGCCTGATTATCGCCAACATTGCTTAATTTGTATATTAGACATCTCTGCAATCTCTTAACAACTGTAGGGTTTTATTTTACCAACTACACAGACGACACTCAGCTCGCAATTGAGTCGATGTTTTCAGCACAGACTCAGCGAGATTAGTTTACATCTATGGAATAGTGAAGAGCTGGATGTCCAACAATTGGAAGTGCTTGAATTGCACAAAAACTGATCTGTTGATTTTTGGCTCCACACAAGCTAGAGCTAAACTAGGTCCAGAATATAAAAGATTCTATATCGATGGAAACCACATTAAAGTTGTAAAGAAGGTTAAAACAATTAGGGTCTACTTATAGGTTTCTCTTGGAACTGAGGCTTAAGTAGATAGATTGTACAGTACCACCTACCGTTGCTAAGACATGTTAAAACCCCTCCTGTCTCTCAAGAATCATGAAACTTTAGGTAGGGCAAATATTATGCCGCGCATTCATTATTGTATTGCACTTTTAGTTGGAGCTAATAAGAAATGCCTGAATAGGCTGCAAGTGCTCCAGAATGAGGTAGTTACAATCACCTGTGGCATTTCTAGAAGGGATCATGTGACTGATGCTAGGAAAAAGCTTCATTGGCTTGCAGTGCCAACCAGAATACAATTTAAAACTCTCTCCCCGGTTCATAGATGTATCTATGGGTGCACACCTTGTTTCCTTAAAAGCATGTTGAAACCATACTATCCCATCTAGATCACTCCAATTTGGTTCTAAATCCAGTTCTAAAAGACAATTGGCGCTTTTTCGCCATCCTCGCAGCTCAGGCATAATGCCCTTCCAATAGAACTGCAATCAGAAAAACACCTTCTTTGCTTCTGGAAGCGTTTAAAGACCCTCCTATTCAAGTAGCATCCGCCTAGCACTTGTACTTCTGTTGATGTGCCAGAAACAGCACTAGGAAGCTTAACTTCTTTTCTCTTTTTCCAGTTCTGTTCTGTCTGTGTGCGCCCTGATGCCTGCAGGCTTTGGCACTATATAAATACAAAATAAATAAATATACACATTACTTCTTCACAGTAACTGGCAACAGCACTCCATGGATGAGTTATCCGTCCCCCATTCAACCCTCCTGACTTACACCCCTGTGCTTGTCAGATAGCAGTTACAATTGTGCACCGGCATTCACACAGGTGCCAATGGTGCACTGTATGGGGCACCTGGATGTTTGCATTGAATGTGTAAATGCATTGCAGGTGGTGTTGTCTATGACTGATTGTTCTACAGTCATTGCATGCATGCACCTTGCAAGGACATAACCTCATTGGTCTGGGTGGGGCAGTGCACTGCAGGTATTGATTTGTTGGAGTGGCAGTGTTGTATTCTGGTTGCCTGTTTACCTCCTCAGGGTTCATGTTGTGCTTGCCACTGATACACCTGTGCTTCATGGTCTGACTTTTGGCCTTGTACTGGTTGTACCGTCTGATGCATAGTGGTTGTGGCATGCATTTGTGTCATGCCCCCACATTGCAAATGACCCATGCAGAAATGTGTATGTACTTGTCCATGTACTCACACAACATCCAGATACTTTGTCTGCTGTGCTGCGTCATATATGCTGACAGGGTGCTGTTCCACAAAGCCATGGACTCGTAGGTTGACCCTGAGAACCGGAGACAGCAGTGAGTGATGATGACTTCGGTGTCACAGGTCATCTGTACATTAAGGAAATTAAACTGCTTGTGGTTCCTGTACACGTCCTCTGTGGTGTGTGGGCACCAGCTCAACTTGTGTGCAGTCCAATGGACCAAGCATGTTTGGCATGCCTGCAAGCCTGTAGATGCGGCCCTCGTGGCATTTACCTGTCCTAGGGTGGTTGGGAGTGCAATGTGTGGGCCCACATGCCGCAGGAGTGCCTCCAGTACCTGCACCAGCACTCTGGAGAAGACACACTGCGATATGTCATGCAGCTGGCCAATGGGTGCTAGAACGTGCCTGTGACTAGGAAGTGCAGCACTCACTCCAGCTTCAACAGTGGTGGTATGGCTGTCAAGATGCCAATCCTGCTCCCTATATCGCCCTGGATTAGGGTTAGTAGTTCTTGATTTGCCTCCCGATTTAGCTGGTACAAGGTATGCATCTGCCCATCTGTCAGGGCCTAGGGTGTGGCCCTTGTGTAGGATATGACTGCTTGCCTCTGACTCACTATTTGCATCACAGCCATCATCTTTCTCCTCCTCCTCCTCCTTTTCCTTCTCTCACTGGCCTCCTGCCGCCATTGGTGCTGCTCCAACTCATTCAGCTGCACTGCAGCATGCAGCACCTCCATGTCCTTTGCTACCACTCAGAGAGGCAGCAAGGTTGTGTTGGTGGAGTGTTCTGGTTGTGGGCCTTTTCTAGTGTCCCTGGTTGTATTGGGTGTTATATTTGACCCCACCCGGCACCATTTACTGCTTGGTCTGCCATGCCTGTGTTTCCGGCGTGGTTTTTCCAGCACTACTGACATTTTTATGCTGCAGTACCGGAATTACAATGTGCGTAATGTGCCGGTGGCTTCGTAGTGCCAGGGTTTCTGGCAGCTGTCAGGGAGGGGTGCCATTACTTCCGATGTCTGTCTGTCTGTCCGGTAGCACCGGGTGTGCTGTTAGCACCGGTGTTGCCAGGAAATTGACTCAGAATTGTTTGATACGCTAATAGAGTCTTACCGGCACTTTATTACCGGACCTCTAAACTTGTAGTGAGGGCCTTTGACTTGCATTTTAGAATCAAGTGCACATTCTGTGTAGAGACTACATGTATTTTCTGTTGATGTCTTAATTCAGCACCAGAGCAAGAAATCCTTCCTTCACTAGGCAATTTTCGAACCTTGGAAAAAACGATCTATGTCAGATGACCCACTCTTCTAAGCAGAGCAATATCAGTGTTTTTTATTACCCAGCTCAGTGCCACTTATGTCAACCTCCGAATGATGGAAGGCTGGGTTAGTCAGGCTTGATCATATTCCAACATGTGACTGCATGTTATGTCCTTGGTCTGTTTGTCAGTTTGACCAGTCTTGTATTTAGTCAACAGCATGCCCGGGCTTGGAGATGCACATTTGTGAAGGGATTGGCTAAACGTGTCACCAGGAGGCAACATTTGGTACTTATGCCAAGGAGGGTATGGTATTGTTTGAAAATTCACATCTATTAGTTTTATAATTAAGAATGTAAGAGTCCATTCCAGTAGCAATGTCCAGAACCTTCATTCATTAGTCAACGATCTGTCCTCTCAGGGGAAAATCGTTCAAGGCTTGTTTTTTTTCCCTTGCAGGTGCCTAATGAAATATTTATCTTGATACCAACATGCATCCTAGTTGCAGAAGGTTCAGGTGATTCATGTAATTAGTTGTCAGTCATTTTGGGGCGAATCAAGAACACACAGGCATTGGACATATTGCAGATGACGATTTGCAAACGGCTTTTACTGGATTTATTTGCTCACAGAAGGCTGCCTGGCAATCTACTGAATTATTATCAAGCAAGGACTTCTGATTGTATTGCATCTGGTGAATTTCATTGTAAAAATCCATATGTTACAACTGGATCCATTTCTTCGATGTCAATAGAAGCTACAATTTCATCAGTTATTCATAGAGTGGCAATTTTAGGAACACACAGGAAACCCATAGGTATTTGTGATGTTCTGCAATTCAATTGATTGCTGACATCTGCTCTGCTAAGTTAGTTGAGGTGTTTAACAAGTATGTCACTGGCACAATGTAATATGATTATTTTACTGTGGGATCCTGAGGAAACGATTAGCGGCTACAGACTATGTGAGGTGTTCTTTCATGTATTGTGCTGAGGGTCCTCTGACACGCCCATCTCTGCAGCATCGTTTGTGTTTTCTTACCTTTAAAATTCCTGTTCACGCGCATCTCGCGTGCGCCTCCGGAAGTGTATCATTAGTGTAGTGGCTGTTGGGCTGCCACGCTGTTTGTCTACGCTGCTCCTGCTCCTGTCTCAACAAGAGATACAACTGTAAAGAATTCCTTTGAATACTTACCACCTGCAAAATAGAAACACTTTTATGCACAGCAAGATGGTCTGGGACCTCATGCCTCCAAACGTTGCAAACAAAATTGATTCTATATCCTTAAATGAGATCCAATACCTTATTGAGTCAATGTCAAGTCAACATCAAGACAGAGTTCTATGTGGCTCGAGTCAGCTTTCAATGTGGTGTGTCGCGAAGTGCCCAACAGGTTTCAGATTAGAGGGTATTGAGTGCCCGAGAACAAAAATAAAAGCTAGGTGCTTTGAAATGCAACAGCTGTTGCTTGTGTGACAGTGTTTCAATCTAATTCCCACATATGTTTCGAGCATGCATGAAATTGGAAGTGTTCTGGGTTCATGTTTTTACAGAAACAGCATATACCCTGAAAATGTGGATACCATTTAGACTATATTCATTTTTGCTGGGGACAAACCTCAAATACAAGCAACTGAGAGGATGGAGACTCAAGGGGTGCTATTCACAAAAAGCGAGTTTTTAAGGCGATGGAAGGACAAGGGCACATTGATTAAATTGATTGATTGATTAAATTCAAATATGTTTGGCAAAAAATCCAGCACTACTCTACCACTCGGTAAAACGTGCATTGCTGGGGGTGCCTCAGTGTACTTCCTTCCCCCCTTTATTCTTTTCTGCCACTGTGTTGCTGCCAATCTTTTCTTTTATGTTTTCCAAATTTGATTCAACAGGTAGACGGGAATGTACATTTATATAGTTGTTGATTTTGATATGATGTGATAGGGCATTTGTAACACGCCTATACACAAGTGTTTCAAGGTGCGACAAGGCAAGGAAGGGTGAACAGAGGGAGGACAGAGACAACGATCCTACTAGGCCAGGTGACATTGAGATTGCGCAAGTGCAAGGGAGGGCAGAGCGGAAAAGTGCCAGGGGAAAGAGGAGGGGCAATGCTGTACATGGGATCAAAACAAAAACAAGCAGTGCGGCCAGTAGGTGGCAGGTGCATCCTTAAAAAGGTGAAAGGGAGATCTCAAGATGAAATTAACAGGAAACTGATTAATTTGGAACAGAAGCTTATCTTCCTTACCAATAGTCATGTGACAGGACTGAACGAGAACATCAAGTGGCACAATATTAGATAATTGTGCTACCGCCTTGGGCTCTGTGCTCTGGACAATGGAGTTGTGCACTTTCTGTTATTACCAACTGTTGGTTAAATCAGTATCATTTGGTTGATGCAAAATACCATGGGACAATATGTATTAGATTGTGTGTTTGTTTGGAGTTGATCCAACACATTACTTACAAAATGGGTAGTGAGTCCCTATTAATATGACATAACATTGGACATCATGACTTGATCCGGAATAAGGTAGAGCATGTTTGGTAGGTCTGATTGCTGTTCATTGGTAGGTCTTGTGTATTGCCAGGGGCAGGTAACCTTTTTGGTGGTTCTCGGGCGGAGGCCCAATGGTGACATACAGCACTGTGGAGGGAATCCATGACTTTATGAAGTTGTGCATTTTTGTGCACTCGTCCCATTATAAATTGCCGTTTTTTTCTCCCTGTTAAATCATCTTGGGGGCATGTTGATTTTCCCTTCCCGGGTAGGTGGCAGAGCAACAACTAAGCCATGATGCTTTTGCTGCCCTGACAACAGTGGACATTTATTCACGGCCCGCTTTTGGACGCATGACGTCATCACGCAACGGATGATGTGATGATGTCATCTCGGAGCGTCAAAACGCTATGCCGAGGGTTTCTTTAGTAATTGTTAGCCGCAGCGAATGTGTACATCCCGCTACTACTAGGATTCCACCTTGGACCTGTTCTTTCTTCTAGGATAATTACAGCTCCATACTAGGTAAGAGATTGAGCTTGGAGGGTGGGAAGTGTGTTTTCTAGAGGTCGATTCTTGGCACCTAGATTAAATCATGTCCTTGTGCTGACTATTATTTACAGGGCGAGAGGTGTGATACCTCTGCCGTGGATTTCTCCATTGGAGGAAGAAGAGACTCTTCTCTCTTTCGTGTTTAAGACCCGTCCTGTTTGGTGTGGCTGTCTTTGGGTGTTAGCAGTATAAGAAAGGTAAGGGACCTCACTGGAGGTTTCTCCCCTTTATTTTCAATAATACATAGAGGGTTGTTACTTACCAAGACCTCTCTTTTAGGCAACAAATGGCCAAGTGGATGTTTGAGCAACTTGTAATGTGAAGACTCCACCATTAATGAGTCTCTTTGAAGAGAATAATAAGCACTTACATTCCAGGGTGAGCAGTTTTTTATTTATGGGGCTCGGGTCTTGTTTGGGTATACAATCCCCCCCCTTTTTTAGGGGAAGTGGCATGGCTACAGATTTTACTGATTAAAGGTTAGTCTTTTTTGGAATTGGTTCTAGGTACTCAGCGTGTATCCCCCTATCTGCTAGACAAGTGAAGAGCAAGAATTTGTTTTGCTATCAAGTTTGAAGACACTGACTTCTTCTTACTACTGGTTCAGGTATATTATTTATTTGATACCGTCCACCCTATTGGTGATTAGGGTTTGGCTAGGTCGATTTACTAGACCCATAATGCCCGTGGAGTAATATATTTTTGTTTTGTACCTTTAGATATAGGAATCTGGTGTGTGAACAAAATAGATCTTTCTGAAGCACAAGATTACTTCTGCCCCTGAAGAATGTCCAGTTACCTGTAACACATAGGACAGAAACTTATATAAATTGGGCTTGTGTAACGCAATGGGGAATAAGAATAATTGAGTTGCCATTGTCGTTCTGTAATCAAGTATTTTGTGACTTGTGATGTTGTGAGGTGGAATAATTTTATCATGTATATTACTATGTGATGTGTATATGTTTTTTAATGTTTGTATTACTTGTGCTGAAAAAGAATAATGTATTAAAAATGATATATTTTTTTAACACTGTCTGTTATTTAGGACACAGTACACAGAATACAGCCCATATTTGCTAAGAGGCTGTTGTGAGATTCCGCCATCCGGGGGTATTTTTAACTATTTAGTGTAGAGATTTATTTGTATTCCTTCCGTTGGTTAAAATATATATTATATATTCTCACTGCGTAGGAGGGAAAATCACCTGAGTGTGGGGCTACCCCTAAGATTAATATCTCTCCTCCTATAAATTAGAGACATCCGTGGGTTGTCATGTCGACCGGTTTCGATAATATATCTTGCTCAAATCATTTTCGTCCGGACCGATTTCTTATCTTTTGGGAATTAATCTTCTGTCCGCCCAATGTGGCAGTACCCATCCCACCTAAGGAATAAGAGAAGTGTGTTTTAGGGGCCGGGTTCGGGTTAAAAAGAAGTTTCTTCATTATTATTTGCATCTAATGCAGTACATCCATTGAGTTGTGCACAGGCATTTGTGAGTAGTTTCCTTGCACCCACCGTGCGGGGTCAGCCCACACCCGTGATATGTCCCTCCATTCCTTCATGCAGAGCTATATATATGTGTGGATAACCACGTGCTGTCCAACCCCAGAGTAAGAAATACCAGGCGGGTGGGGGACCAAGTGGCTCTGATCCAAGCGTATTTGTGGTCTCACATGCACCTTGGACATTATTCATGTCTTGTGATGGTTACCTTAGAAGTTTTTCATCAGCAGTTGCTTGCAATCGTTGACAGACCAAACACCTAGAGGAGAATAACTCGGACACCAGGGAGAGAAGGAGGGATTCCACCACATATACCCATTCCCTTCATCGTGTCCCCTTGGGCTTGCACCGAGAAGGTCACAGGTGACTCATTGGAGGAGATGGATGACCTGCTGGGTGAAATCAAGGTAGGCGTTATACTTAGGAGATATGTCTTAATGCTTTCAATTTATTCTGAATATAAATTGCGCATGTTGTGAATAAGGGCCTGAGGAGAATGTATAATGCGGGATAAGGCTGATGAATGACATACTTTGGTGACCTTATTGATTGATGGTGATCAGCATGCTTGCCACCGGTTAGTTTTTGCTTCTCCATCGAACTATTAGCACATTAGTGGTTGGTGCTGTGCTGCCAATAGAAATGATAGATGCAGTAGCAAGCTGGATCACTTGTTTACCACACACTGGGGCCAGCCAATCCAGCCTGTGGACATGTTTGCATAACTCAACATCTTTTTAGCTATGCAGTGCTGCTCACCTGCCTTTGTATTGCTTATAAGCGAGTTATACACCGGTTTAAATAGGCCCCGTTGTTCTGAGATTGGCTTTTAAAACATGCAAACATATTTCACTGAGTCTGCTGTGTTTGACTCTCCTGTATCTGACATGTAAACATGATAACAAAAAGGTAATGTTTGAACCAGCATATGCAGACAAATCATCCCATTGTTACATTTGACCTCAGATTGGAGATCGCCCATACAATAGTGCCTGGATTATATTCTAAATGAATATCTGTTGGTCTTCTTGAGAAACAATGTCAACCGCAAGTAGTCCAGCATCGTTAAGTGCATCAGATACATTGGCAAACAGTTGGCAATCGTTTCACTAGTTGCAAGCGCTTCCCAAATGGAGCTATGACACAATACATCTTGTCAAACGAATGTATTCAAAGCCCTACATCTTATACATAAACGTTTTCTTGTTTTGTGAGTTAGTTGCAATGTGATCAAAAATAGAGTTTCTATCTACGCACAAAGTTATAGTATGCACAGAGTACTTTGCGGGGTCTATGCGCCTATTGTATGAATCGGGGCCCTTAATGTTTTTTAGTTACCAATTCGTCCCACCCGATATCGAAGCAGGTAGATGATGGAGTAATGATCTTTCTGTCTCTTCTGCCTCATGGCTCCGAAGGGACCGCTGTGCTGAATTCATGTGGTGGGGGTCATGGTGTTGAGATGGGGCTGTGAAAAAACTGACTTTCATGGAAATGATTCGGCACGAGACAAGGGATGCACGGTTTGCTCAGAATATTGACTGTGTACTACAGCATACATGTCGGTCATGTTTTGGCCGGGTATGTGATGACATTGGCACACGGGCAACGCATTGGTCTTGGAAGCAAGGCCACCCAGAGCAACAGAGGTTTGAATCCCTGATCTGCGCTTAGAAACCAAACTCAGAATAGGGGCGTTATGAAAAAAAAATTAAATAAATAAATACATTGCAATTAAAGATTCTCTGCCATTTGAACAAGCAAACATCATTAGTTATTGATGTAATGTTATGCTGTGCAGCTAAATCACAGCACACCACTAAGGACAACACATAAATGTGCACTCTGGGAATTGTGCGAGTAATTCTGTTACATTATCTACCGAGGTCAAGTTACCAGATGGTTCTGACACCGGGAACACTGTTCACTACTTTGCATTTATTTCAGTTTTATTGAACTGTATTTACTTCCAATCGAAAAAGACCCATCATTTGAAATAGCAGACTGCAGCAGGGAAGATGTGTGTGCCAAGTATTGGTTTCTGGTGTCTATGATGACATGGGGTCATCTGGTGTTTATGTGCACAGGCCATAATGCACAAGATGTCTCTCAACACTTGCTTAGTGACGAGAGGAACAAGGATCGGTGGTCTACAAATCAGTGACAACAAATGTCATTAGGTTTTTAGCACACATGTGTCATGCATGCACAAGTTAATGGTTTGCCCACTTTCAGCTGGGCATAAGGATATAATTATTCTTTTTATGCATGCGGTATGTGTCTCATCTTTGGTATTCTTTTTCAGCTTTTTGTCAATGCACACATGGTCTTGCTGCCTGCCATGTTGATCACCGTAGATGAATGCCTTTCCCATAGCTGCATCTCCAGGGAAGGTGGGGCATTGATACATGCGGCTAGTGCCTCCTTGCAACGTGCAGCTACCAACTTTTAGCAAAACCCCCCTGCAGTCCTACCTGAGCTTTCCTAGATTCTCTCTGTGGCGTGGTGTCGTGGACTGGGCAATGGCATTTCCCCAAAGGGTTTGCCACAGCTTGGAGCAATGACCTTTTAGGTTATTCCACCACAATGACTTCACAACTCCCATCCTGACCTTCAGCTTTGTGGGTGGTGGACTCGGTCAAGAAAGTGTGTCATGATGGTGTGGGAGCGGTGGAAATAGGGTTGCTGAAGATATCAAGGAAGGAGATAGGGTGGGGGAAGAAGAGGAAGAGGCAAACATGTGCGGCGGATGGCAATAGGTAGACCGATGGGACATCCTGGACGAGGGGGAGATTTGTCTGGCACAGCAGACTGGGTTTCTGTCTCCAAACATTCTGGGGAGTTACAAGCACGTTCTTCACCCTTTCTCTCCACAGGAAAAAAAGTGAATGTCATCGATGTGAGAAGGCATGGCGACGCCAACTTCACACCCATTATTTTAAAGCAGCCCACCTCCGGAAGCGCGAGCTGTTGGCAGTTTTGTTGGCTCAATTTGCTCACTGGGAATCCATTTGTTACATGGCCAGGTGAAAGATGGGCCATTTATTTGACCTTCCACTATTACGAGTTGTTAGTAGCAGCTAAACACATGAAAGAAAGTCTGCATTTCCGACAGGCAATGAGGTTAGGAGTTGAAGAATGTTAAATATTCTCACGCATGGAACTAAAGATAAACGTGCCCACGTCATCAGAAAGACACACGTAACGTATGATTGTGTCAGCGAACATTGTAAAATATCAACTTGATATTAAAGAAGAGCAAGGTAACGACATCGTAGCGAAGTGTTTCGTATTATTTACTTTTCGATGGGCAATTTAATACACACCCAGTCATTGAAAGAGTTGCCTTTCCTTTAAATTTAATTTGTGAGGCCTCGACAGATATATTCGGAGAAACGTTTTGGGGGCTAAAATCATATCAGCTCGTAACACATAACACGGATCTGTGAGTATTCGCGTATTACACCTAACCACTTCCGGCTTCAACAATTATGAGGCGAATCTGGCTACGGATGCACTGACATCCTCGCCATGGGCCGCGCTGCGGACTCCTGGGGGTGTTTCATACGAGAATCTGACCTGTTATCTTAACGGCAAACATGGTCGCAGGAATCTTGAGAGTCTAGATTGAAAAACGAACAGTACATTGTCTGCGAATATTGCACGTTGCCAGACAAGGCTGGCTCAATTTTGATGAACAAATTGATTCAGCTTCGCCTGCTGTGAGATCCTCAGCCGCCTGCAAGGTGGCATTTGGTTTTGCACAAACTCTGCTGACAAAGTAACCGACAGAATAAAGAGTCGGTGTCAAAATGAAATGTATTTTATAGACTGTGACCAAATATGTCATGCTCTGAAAAGACGCTGGTATGTAAACATTAACAATGGAAAAGAAAACTATGAGGGTAGGTTAACAATTGTGTTATGTCTCTAGTCTATTGCGGATAGGATTTGCTCAATCTGTTTGAAGTTATAACCAACATGTTATTTTGCAAACTGTCGAAAAATGTATATTTTCACATACAATAACTATTCTTATAGGACTGAGGCAATGAGTGATTGCTAGCATTTCCTATAAATACACAATGCTATTACGGATTAGAAAGTGAACATCTGCTTGGGCCTGTACTATTAATAGCAGTTGGCATAGTTATGTAAAGCGAATGTTGTCGAGTAAAGGCAATAAGGCAATACAATATTGCAATATTGACATTTCAAGTTCTCACGTATTCTTAGGGAAACAAACTATTATGCAGGGATTTCATGAACATTTCTCTTCAGAAAAGTATGCGAGAATGAAAGTGATAGGTAATGCATAACAAAACGGTTGAAATTAAAAATCCTTTGTTGAGCAATTCACCAGAACAAAGCCATGGCATTAGGGAGCATTGCACAACTCACGAACATACTGATGACAACAAAGAGTAAATGATTGATTTACTGATTACTTCATAGAAGAGTTTAGGTAAGACATCAAGGAAGGACTCAGAGCTATTTGTTTCATTTACAGCACTTGTCAACTTTCATGTTTTTTTTTGCATGGAAGTTAGCTCTTTCTTAACTGTTTTCTGTTGTGCGGCAGTTTTCACACTATAAGTTAAGCTGAAACCTGAGATTCATTGAGTTTGTAAACTTGTGTTTGTTAATAACTTTTTACTCGTTTGATGTATCTTCATGACATTTTACTAGGATGTTTTCTGGACCAGGTCGCATGACATTACTAGAGTTGGGTGCACATTTGTTCAATGGCTAAAACATTAGGATGCATTTAAAGAATGCGTTTTATTTCCAGTTCTGCATTATTTTTCTGTGGTATCTTTCTTCTCCTGTGTGCCTGCATGCCATGTCCTGAATGTGAGGGCACCTACAGAGTGCTCTGCCAAGGGTTCCAGAGAAGTCAGTTGGGGCTGGCTTCCTTGCTAGTGAGAGCAGGTGGGTTCTGTAGCGACTTCAATTCAACACTACAGCTAAGTCAATGCCTAGTCTGGGATGCTGATGGAAGCCCTTATTGATGTATTTTTTATGTCCCGTTCTTTTACTCTGGATAACAACCCTTATATAACACCCCTCTCTCAGAATCCCCCCGACCCCGCTGAGCCAAGAAGTAGGTTTGTTTTGCAAATTTAAAATGTTTATTTGAAAATTAAACAATATATATCTATCACACTTTTATAGTAAATTAATATTTGATAGCACCCTTGTGAAGATGATAGTGATCAACAATGGATAATGTTACAGTGGTACACTCTTTTTGATGGCTTAGAAGTGATATAGAGAGGATGAAGTAGCTGAGAATGCTTTTATGGCTTCAAGGACAATACAATGATGAATGAAAATGCAGTACAGAAAATAAACTAGATATGACTTCAACAAAAGACAATGTAATAACTTTTCTTTGACAATTCACCCCCCCCCCCTTTATGCAAGGTAAAGAGATGGACGGAAAGCACACAGTTCTCAGGAATGCAATCAAATATAATTCAGTCCCCCCTAGCAAGCTTAGAGGAAAAGGGATGATTTTAACACAGGCAAAGTATTTTAAAGGTGGTATGCAAAGAAGTGAAAAATATACCAAAATTATTTTAATTCCCTATAGGAGGTTCAGGGTGAGAGATACTTAAATTAATTCAGGATCACTTTAGCAATGCTCTATGAATGATTGTCAGGTTGCACACGAATTTCAGCAAGGAAAGCAAGGACAAATATTTTTACATGTGGCTGAAATTAAGCAAAATGTCAAATCGCTGCAAATTCTGTCGTGTGCGTCGATCGCATTTACGGAGGCACTATAAGGGGCAAGTCGGGTCTAGGCTTGTTGGAAAGCTTAGAATCGTAGCTTTAAGATGACAGTTAAAACTCGCTCCTAGCACATACGATTCAGGAGATACGGTCGATTTAGTAAAGGTAGTTTTTCGGATTTGAAATTTTAAAGCTCAGAATGACAGATGACAGTTTTCAGGTTTAAGGATGACAGAATGACACGATTATAGGAGGCAGTTCTAATAGGCTAAAATAGTTTGGATTTGATTATTTTAAACTAAGAGATTGGTTTTGGCACAGTGCTAGCTGGGTACTCACACTAGATTTTGGACAGGAATGGGCCTCGTCACGGATCTGGTCAACAGGTTGAACGGGACTTCTGGCGGTTCTGCTCACAGCGTCTGGTCTCTGGTTCTCGCTAGTTCCGTATACAGCACTGCTTTCTGGATACTGCTACAGGTTCTTGCAAAAGTTCTTGGCAAAGAATTCAAACAGCTCACCCGGCTGTTGAATAGTTTGATTGGTTTTGAGGCCTGCTGAAGAGGATTCAGCTTGTGGATTCCGGCCTCTCTTCTACAAATTCTGTAGTTAATTTCTGGTCTCTGGAGATTGATGGATTTGAAGTCTGGATCTCTGGATGTGAAGTCTGAAGCCTCCCGGCAAAGCGTCCCGCAAGAAAGTGGAAAGTGAATGTCCCTACCTGTCCTGCACTCTCTGCTTTTATGTGTTTAGAAAGTGGGTGTGTGCATGGCATAACTAAGCCTGCCCCTCTCTACTTGTAATTGGCCCAATTCTCCCCTCTCCCATGATTGGGGGAAGGAAATGGATTGTCATCATGATGAGGTCTGTTTATGGGTCAGAGGATCCTCCCCTGGTCAATTTGCCCACAAATCTATATTTGATTCAAATACATATTTCCCAGATACACAAGTGGTTGACATTACATGTACATATTACAGATGAATTAAGACAGGTCTCTGTTCAAGCCCCATTTTCCTGCAAGCTGGGATTCAGAAATGACAACATTTTGCACTTTTTGGTCAGTTTACCAATATCGGACATTTACCAAAAATTACACAAATGTGAGCAAGGAGTATGGACATTCATTGATGAAGTGTCAGATTTTTAACATGCAGACATTTGGAGTAAGACACTAATTTCCGCTAGCAACCCCCCAGAATACACCACAGGGTCCTAACACCTCTTAAAACGTGCACAGAAAAATCACAAGAATAATGATATTACTTATACAATTCTGACAAGTCCGTACTATAAATTATCCATCTTTTTTTAAATTATGCTCTGGCCCAAAGGGGTGTGGTTTCCCCCAAGCACATGGTGGAGTTTCTGGTTTGTCCACTTCCCCCAAGCTCAGTTTTCTCTCACAGGCACTGCCCCTCCCAGTTTCTCCCAAGAGGAAGCCATTTACAACCCCCCCAATATAACATTTGCCTGAGTCCAGGACAGGGCTTTGTTCAATTTCCTGCAGTCCGCAGGTACCCCTCCCTTAATTCAATCAGAGAGGTGTGATCTCCCTTTGGTGGGGGCAACAGGATGCAGCCAGGCCTAGGAATAGTTGTTGAGCCAGTTCAACTCCTGTCGTGGGTAGTTGTCAGGCAGAATTCAATTTCTTTAAGCCAAGCTTCAGCTAAATGTCCTGTTTGTTCCCAGTTTAAATCAAACTTCCAATTTTTACACATGCAGCTAGAATGCTGATTCTAAGTTCAAAACCATGGCATTTTACAGTTGCAAACTATGTGACATTCAAAAGTAGGTCACTCATTTAATTTAAACATTTCGATTTTAGTGGTTTTAAATCCAATTTCAATTAAGCTGCTGACATCCACAGCTCAGCCAGTTTTGGTATAAACATTGTTTTGGGCTCTTCATCTTTCCAGATTTAGTATGCATGCAAGAATTCATTCTGCCGCATGTCTGCTGGTGTTCAGTGAGATTTTTGGATATCTCGCAATGTTTGAAATGGGCATTTTGAGCTTGCATTCAGAGAAACAAAGGGTGATTTTTAAAGTGATTTTTAGCTAACAGGCACTGCTGTTTTTCTCTTTGGCACCCCATTTCACCCATAGCTCTTCTGACCCAGCACGCTCGCACTGGTGGGTGGCAGGTCAGCCGATTATTTTGGTGTGCGCACAACTGCGCAGTTCTCCTGGACTCTGGGATGGAATGATGGGCGGCGACAGCTCATCCCCACATCTACCCAGTCTATTGGTTCAACATGGGTCAAAACCCTTGACAGTTCTCTCCTTTCTTACATGTATCTTTTAATCTGAATAAAGTGACTTACCTTCAAGATGTACCGCAAGAGCCCAGAGTAATTTGTGCAATGGTATACTACAAACTGGTGATTAGTGTATCATAAATACCTAATTACCAGGGCTCAGGATTAAAAGGTTAAAGCTACATGCAGGTGTAGCACAAGAATAGCCTGAGAAAACATAATGTATAACCACCTAAACTATAGTGCATGACTGTTAAAGCTGCCATAAATGAATTTCAGGTAGAGAGTACACTTTCTGATTGGCAAGAAAAAAGAAATGGGAGTTTGTGGGGTACATTTACCAGCCCCAACAGAAATTCCCTTCATCACAAAACCGCATTTCAACATTCATCCAAAAAAGGCTGCGATTTTGTCTGCTTAGCACATGTGTGGCGAGATATGAAAACAGCCAACCCAAGAATTGTTGCATTTTGTTTTCCTTCACATGAATCCAGAGAAAATAAACTAAATTCAGAATGGCTCTACATTACTGTTCTGTCATTTAAAGACTCAAGGCTGCACAAGAAAATGACCCGCATTCAAGATGGCATTGAACTTGTGACTCCTTTCATCTCAAATATCACACAGTTTTGCTCCATTAAAACACAGCCCCACATGTGTATTTCATTTGATTGCCATAAAGTAAGGCAATCCCTCCCAGAACGGCATTGTTTTCATTAATAAAGTCCATTAAGAGCAAAGAATTCTGTTTGAAGTCTGCACGGCTAGGATTTATATTTGAAATGAACCAGCACACACAAATTATTGCAAAGGAAAGCTATAGCGTGGCTCTCTCTCTTGCCTTGTGTCAATTACCAAGAAACTTTTTGCAGCATATGTCTGTGTCCAGAAACTGACCATATCTTTAAAAGCCTTTCAGTAAGTTAACTCAAAGGAAACTGTGTGTGGCAGAAACGGCATTTCTTGAAATTAACATGAAAGAAAAGAATACATCTAAATCTGCTTTTGCAAAGCAGGAAAATGCCCTTTGAAAACTAAATGTGAAATAATACCGTTGCTCGCACAGAAACACAATTGTTTATATGGGTGGAGGGGCTGCAAATCTAAGTATATTATGCTGTTTCCCCCAAAAAAGACTTCCATCTGCCTGGCTGAAGCCCATGAATTCCTGTCAAACGAGTTTGGCAGAAAGGAAAGGCTAATTTCGCACTACCCAGTGTACTGATGCTGCAAGGGCATGGGCTGGAATTAACAGTGTGATCATTACTGGTTCTGCCAGACTTGCCAGACAGAACTGCTCCAAAGGACAAAAGTAGGGGGTGAAGCACTGTGTTTTGACCGGGAGGTGTGATTTCCTCTACATTCATTCCCAGCACCCACTGGATGGCTTCAAAGGGGAGTTATAGAAACCCTATGTTCAGGTTGACCCATGGGGAGACAATTTGGTTGGGGGAGTGGAAGGATTGCCCACACACGTGACTAATCTAGCCCATTGATTTTAAAAACAGTTGCGCATCAGACATTTTGCCCAGCAACCTCAATATGCAAGAATTCAATATTATGCTAGTATATTGTGGGATTTCCAGACAAACACAAGGTAACCATGTTCAACCTTCTGGAACATGGTGAACTGGAAAAGCAGGAAAAATGCATTTCTGGGTGAAGTATAAATGGCACAGACATCAAACGATGAAAATATGTGAAATAGTACTGGGAGTATGTGTAGACATTTTGCAGAATTTTTAATATTATGTTTCTCCTCGAAATGGCAACATTGTGCCAAAGGGTGATACTACATCACACAGAATTGGCATTCAGACTGGCAAATTCCTTGTGAAATATAGGATCTGCATATCTGCTTTTTATGATGGTGACTAGTATAGATTTGAAGTGTATGCTCCATATCTCATTTTTGTTAAAAAAAAATAGGCTTGCAAGACAAAGAAAGTCATAAAATGCACACACATAAAGTGATGTCACATCCCTTGAACCAATCAGCCCAGACCGAGGAGGAGACACCAGTAGCCTGTTCTAACCCATTGGAGGGGTATGTCCAGAGTACTTCCACCCAGATTGTAAAATTCTATGATTTCTCTCTGGCTATATAAGCGGGAGACAGGGAGACACAAGGGATATTCAAGATTCCAGATTCAAAGACACAAAAAGCAGGTCCAGAGGCAGCTGATCCCACACAGGCAGGACCATCCAGATCCAGGCAGAACTAACTATTCAGATCCAGGCATACCCAATAATAGAGGGGAAAGGAGGAGAGGCAGCTGAGCCCCTTTAGGGGAATCCAGTGACCAGACTCTTTGCCCAACTGGCCCACCCCACTGTCCACAGTGATCAGGCCTTGCCCATCTGTTCCCATCCAGGAGAGCCCAGCTGTACCAGTGACCAGCTCTCTTGACCCTGCCGTCCCAGAGACCAGATCCTTGGCCCGCTGTCCAGAGACCTTGCTGGCTGTCCAAGTTACCTTGTAAGAACCACATCACTCAGTACCCAAAAATTGCATATCCCGCTCTTTAACCTTCATCCTTTTCAAACCCTATTAAAATCCCATTAAAATCCCACTCATATCCCAAATTGCCAGTATCCTCTGTTCACCCTTTCCTTAGAAGACTCTGTATTAGTCCATATCTGTTAGTGCATTCCTTTTTTTTTAATTATTTCAGTTATCGGTGTAAGTCCCTAGTATCATTTGAATTAATCAATTAATTCCCCTATAAAGAGATTCACAGTGAGCTGGTTGCAATTCGAACTCAACCACCTCATGACAAGTGCCTTTATTTAACAATGATAGTACTTAAAATATAGTCTCAGTAGAACGAGTCATTGTGCTAACAAAACCGAATTTGCCCGTGTATTTTGCTTTTCTTTAAAATACGACTTGCATTTCCCATAGAAAAACCCACACTATCATCCTATAAAGAGTCATCCCTTCCCCTCAGTAGCCTATCTGTTCTGTGCCTTTGTTTCCCATCCCTAAAACCAATTTCCGATTTTGCCAGCAAAGCCCATTTTCTTAACTGATTGTCATTCTAAAGCCTGTGTAAAATAAGAAATTGCAATTCTGCCGCGTGTGTTTTCTTGTGCATTGTTTTCCTCCCAAAATCAATGTTCTTACTCACCTGTGTTCACGTTGCTTTGGCACGCTGCTCAGTAGCCTGTAAGCTTCCTTGTCTCTTCAGAGCAGCCACACAAAGCTCTGTCCTAGCTATCCTACCGCCAGTGTAAACTGATCTATAAGTAATCAGTAAAATCTGAGTATGCCATTTTGCTAATTTTGAGGGTTTTCATATTTGTCTCTGGCTTCCCATTCTGGGTTGGTGTGCTGAATCTTAAATCTGATTTTTCCCTCTTCTTCCTGACTCCTTGACACTGCTTTCCATCCACAAAGAATGTAGTGAGCAGGTGTTTGGGGATGTGTTGCAGGGGGAGTGCATAACCTGTCTGCCATCTGTGATTGTGAAGAAAAGTGATATTGTTTCCATTTCTATTAAAGGTTCATGTAGATGATGTTAGAAAGTTGAATTAACTGTATTATAAGATTTTGCATTTGTATTGCCACACTGTGGTGGCTGCTGCCCTAATTTTGTTTTGCTCTGATTTTTCATTGAATTCTAAAAATAAAAAAAAATATTTCATTGTTACACACCGGATTGGTTCATTGTCCATTGTGACACAGGTTATTTGTCAAAGTGGGTGTGAGACGGGTTGGGGCCTACCCAAACCAAGAATCCAGGAATCAAATAAAATATTTTTAAAAAGTTTTTATTGCGTGCCACCTTGAGTGTCTGTGGAAGAAGTACCTGGCTGTCGGGTGCTGTGTCATAAAATCAGTTACAAATTTCTGGAGTAAGCTAAGAGTGCTTATGGAAATGAGGCAATGTTAAGACCTCTGCAGGAGGGTAAATTGTGCAGAGAGATTGCTAACGTGGTAAACTAGCTCCATGTGATGAGCCTGGTATGCTGCCTGCCATATGACCCAAGAAAATATAATGCAATCATTTTGCAATCAAACATGTCTGCAAAGTGGATTGAGGCCATACAAATGGGGAAAGAGTGCTGTATAAATAACAAATACAATAGAATACAATAGAATACAATACAATTCAAAGAAAACATAATACCTCGAGTTCTACCATTCCTGTGAAAAGATAGTGTGGCCCATCAATATTGTGCATGAGCGTCGTTCAGTCTGATTGCTAATCCATGATTGATGATATTGCCCTGTAGAGGGTGTGGGGTAAAATATAACCCCTACATGTCAGAAATAAATAGACCAGGCCATTATTTAAGGGTGAAGCTGACTGGTGCTACCCATTGGAAACAGCAGGCCAGTCCCAAAACATTTTTTGTTTCTGACTTTAGGCTTAGGAAAGGAACAGAAATGGGCCTCTTTCAACTTTGCCAAAATGAACAGGCGCTCGAGTGAATGAAAATGTGCCTGAAAACTTAAAAGTGCTGGATGTGCCCAATGCACGGCAAAACACATATGTGGCTGAAAATGCTGCTTTCCTAAATAAATGGAAATCTACACTTTCTACTTAAAGAGACAGATGGAAGCATGTACATTATCTTTATGCAACATGAGAATGTGATCCAGACATCTAAAGTGAAGCCAAGCACTTTGCATTTGTCACAAATAAAAACATTATCTTGTCAATATTTAAATGGCATAAGTTAAAAGGAGAGGCCTACTCAGAGCATTACAATACTCATGTTATTCCAACTGTTATATTAAAGAAAGCCATTACACAGGGAAAGAAAAACTGAAGCTGTATTTTGAAAAGCATGGATGCAGAGGGGCACTTCCACTGAAACAAAACTGTGACCCATGACCTGTTGGTTTGGGCTCTCTGGGATAAAGATGCCTGGTTGTCATTTAGTTGCGGATAACAGTTCCTGCAGAAGTAACCTTCAAGTCAAGCTTTCCATAAAGCTGTACATTAAACTCTTAAGTGCCAAGGACAAGGTTTCTCATCCTTGACACTACGTTCACACTGCCAAGGATGAGATACCTCGTCCCTTTCGCACAAAACTGAAATCCAACCCCGGGCATTGTGAGGGGGAGGTTCTTCCTCATGGCCCGGGGTTGGATTTCTTTCAGTTTCAGGTCAGCATGTGTAACGCACACCGACATGAAACTGAAAGCAATTTCATTGCGGCAGCCATTTTCGGCTGCGGTGGTAAAACAGAGATGGTGAGTGCTCCTCTTCCCCTCCCTCGATCTCCGGTATTATTAAGCCATTGAGATCGAGGGAGATGTCGCTGGAAAGGGCAGACTCTCCCCTTTCCAATGACACCTTTTGTGAAGCATTGCTGGTCGCAGATAGGGTGCAGAGCGCTCGATCCGCGGCCAGCAATGCACTAGACCAGCAGGGATCTGTTTGTGACGTGGGGGATGAGGGGCTGCTTACTATGTAAGCGGTTGTCTCCCCATCGGTCCCCCAAAGCTTGAGGCTGTAGGTTTGGGCCCCCCTGGGGGCAGATTGGTGCCCATCTGCCCCCTAGGGAAGGGCCCAAACCAACAAAAAAAACAATACATGAAAAATTGGGAGGAGGGGTAAACTACACCACCAGGCATTATTGTGAAATTAAAGGGGGTGGCTCTCTCCCCTCACCCCAGGTGGATGGGGGCACCTGATGTAGCTATCCCTGGGGGCAGATTTGTGCTCCTAGGAAGGGACATCTGCACCAAGGAAGGACTACATGAGATGCCACCCCATACTTTTGAGGCGGGGGAGAGGGCCGACAGAAAACATGAGACAGGCCCCCCAATGGATGGGGCAGTAGGTATTGGCCCCCCTGTGGGCTGATTGGCACACTAATGTGACCATCTGCCCCAAGTCAAGTTAGCAAAACAAAAAAAACCAAGAAAATAATCAGATAGTTTGTAAGGTGTGCTGAGGGGCTCCCTAAACCACCAGTGAATTTTGTAATGGGAAGGGGGTGGCCCTCTCACTCCCACCCATAAGGGAGGGGGGCATCTCATGCAGCCCTCCCTGGGGGCAGATTCTTGCTCCTAGGAAGGGGCATCTGCCCCCAGGGAGGGCTACACCTACACACCATCCATTTGGGGTGGGGGGAAAGGGCCACCAAAAACATGGGACAGGCCCCCCAATGTATGGGGCAGTAGGTAGTGGGCACCCTGGGGACTGATTGGCACACTAATTTGCCCATCTGCCACAAGGCAATTTAGCACAAAAAAAATAGTCATATAGATTGTAGGGGGGCTGAGGGGTACCCTAAACCTCCAGTGAATTTTAGAATGGAAAGGGGGGTGGCCCTCTATACCCCACCCAAAAGGGAAGGGGGCTTCTCATGCAGCCCTCCATAGGGGCAGATTTGTGCTCCTAGGAAGGGGCATCTGCCCCCAGGGAGGGCTACATGGGATGCTCCCCCATTCATTTCGGGTGGGGGTAAGAGGACCAGTAGAAAGCTTGTAATTTTTATTTTTTTACTTTTATTTTATTCAGTTTATTACAAACTTTTAAAAAGAAAAAGCAAAAGCAGCCATACAAAATGAAGAAATGAAATACAAATAGAGATTGAAATGGCAATCAGGGTCTTCTTTCGCTCACAAATCATCCTACTCCAGTTGCATTTCATAACTTTCCTTGATGACCATCCCTCAACTGACAACACAGTTTAATTGGTCATCCTACTAGTTAGATTGGTCATCGAACAGTCAATTGCCAAGTTTTATGTACACAATCATGTTGTCTATTAACCCATTGGTCGCAGTATATTTCTCACGTGGCCCAGGAGATGAACAAGGCAAATGTCAATTTATTATTCACTCCTTCAAAGAGTGCTGCCCACCAGTCTTCGCAACTCCATGATCTTTGTTCAGCTTCATTTCCAAAGGTTGCAATTCTTTTGTCTAGTAATGCCAGACAAATAGCCACAAGGTGTTTCAGGGTCTCTGTTGAATTGTTACATAACCTACACGTAAGATCGTTCATTGCCAAACTGTTTCTTCTTCTTTGTACTTCCTTTGTTTCAAATAGATTTAACCTACATCTTAGAAAGGTGTTACGAGAAGCACTATTCAGGAAGTTTCTTATGTAGCTTGGCAAGATGTTATAGGCCCTGGCTTCAAATGGTACAAATTCCATACATTTGTGGGTGGATCTCTGATGACACATTTCCATCCAGTCCCATTGCCACAATTTTTCCTTTATCTTGTTCGGATTCCACCACAAGGTATCTTCGTTCATACTCAGAGTTTCGAGAATTGACTTGCAGTTTTTTGCCCAAAGATTTTGAATAGGGTGAGCCATTGTACCATACTGTACTTTCAATATGTCAAATGGGGTGCAGCATTTGGGTCGGTTATTTTACCACATAGTGAAACGGCATTCCACAAGATTTTTGCTGAGATCGATGTTAGTCTCAACTCATAGCGAATACACGCTTTTGGAACTCCAATTCCCAGATTTAGAATGTTTGCCCAAAATTGATGTTCACAGGTTTCCCAAACTGTTACGAAGCAGCTCCCAGCCTTCTTAGGTTGACATGCTAGGTTTATTACAGCTTCTCAGGACACCTTCACAAGCAGTTACAAAGTCCTTGAGTAAGTTACATTAATAGGACAGAAACACTGGCAGCGTATCACCCAGGCTTCTGGCTGACTACCTGCCCAACATAGAACCTTCCCTCAGGCATTCTGACACTCAGACACAAACACTCCACATGACATCACAACATTCCTTCTGCATTCCCACTACCAAGCTAAACCCGACACAACACATCTCCTCCCCTAACATTGGCACATTGCACAGAGCAACAATACATAACGCATACACAACACACCTCCCCTCTTCCGAAAACAACAAAGACATTGCACAACACACCTCCATACACATCAAAATCATTCACACTGACTCACATCATCGGGGCAAGCACACAACATGTGCTCTGACACTCAAACACTCGCCTCATACCCGATGCGCTAGCCAGGCACACCAGGACCAACAACTAATGTCACTGTCGCACTCCGGACCCTGATGGGGTGAAAAGAGTCATAGAAGGACACACAGTACAGCTTAACACAGCCGCACATGCACAACAAATAGAACAATACATTATTTGTGGTAATTAGACCACAAAGTCGGGGTAATACGTGACCATGCAATGACTAATACCACAGGCACGCCCAAACCAACCAAAAACCGGGGGTGCTACCACCCATACACACATACCCCTAACCATGCATGACTTATACTGAAGTCACAACCCTACACCTACTGGGGGTGATACCACCCAGATACCAAACTATTCACCTCGGAAGATTGACCACAGTCAAGCTCCAACACTTGGTGGCACTACCACCTCAGACAGCCATACGTGGGATAACCATGCATAACTCATTACAGTCATGCCACGACATATATGGTGGCACTACCACCATAAAACCACGTACACTGTTTAACCCTTTGCGACTCATTACAATCATGCCCATACTGTACTGGAGGCACTACTCCGAAACACCACATAACGTGGCACTACCTCCCAAATGCCCTTGTGTATATCATTCCACACCCATACTCAAAATATTACTGAAGGCGCTACACCCAGAAATCACATTTGGAAGGCACAAACATTCTGACCTGGCATTCCCACCATCAGCAAAACCATACTTATATATCACATATATGCTTCATCCAAAACCAAACACATGGGAGGTGCTACCCCCGCATTCACCAAATCATCATATCCACACCTACACAAGAAACAATTGAAGGCGCTACCCCCAATCTCACTAAATTCCCGGAGCCAATACAGATTTTCTATACTGTACACACTGCATCACATATGAGATTATACAGTTCACATGGCATTGCTCTATACATTTGAAATGATGCATTTGTTTTAAAAACACCATATTTCATGAATTCTGAACCAATCCAATCCTAATAGTCCATGTCGCAACTTAGCGACCTAAACGCTGAAAATCCTCAAGAAGGTTAGTTTTAGACCATAATACAATACAATAAATGCCATGAGCACATTTCCATATCCAATCCTAAAAGTCCATGTCGCTATAAAGCGGCCTAAATGCTGAAAGTCCTCAAAAGGTTAATCCTAGTCTTCAAACATGACCCACACCACTCACAAATAATCATGAGAAATCCATGCAGCAAACACCCATACCATTACCTGAAGTGGCTAAACAGAAATGCATTTGCTTAAAACAAGATGTCAATTTCACCTCCTATGTATCTTAAAACACCAAATATCAGTGGCGCAACACACAAGGATAATATCACAAAAGGATACTTAAGTCCCATCTCCTTGAATCCTTGGAAGATAACCCGTCACCACCTCAGTGGTCTGTCCATCAGTTTTTAAACAACCAAACAGCACCTCGGCCCCCGCTCCATTCCTCCTTCGGTGGGGAGAATGATAGATCTCCAAGTCTGCGTTGCATTTACAATACATAACTTTTTCCCTCTCCATGCCATTCAGAATGCATAGGTAGTACTCCAACGGGCATTGCATACTTTCCCTTCGCTGGGTAGACCGCTACCTGAACGTCCTGACACAGTACAACACAGCGCACACTCAACTTCTGTGTGCCATACTATTCCTCAATGAATGTTACACTGCGTTCTGAACATGCAGCCTCAAGCCTTTGGGTTCCTTACTTGGAAATTCCCAGCATTTCTCACCCTTGACGCGATACAGAGCATTGTTTAAGCCTCAGGATTCTTGCAACTCCTGAAAGTTCGGCTTGTTTAAACCTCGCAAGCAACGATTCCTGCATCTCCTGAGCATTCGGCTCATTCGCCAACTCCGTTCACTTCCATACTGATGTCACCATTGCCTTGCCAGACACAGGGTAGTCAAGATCTCTGCTCACCCAAAGATCACTGTCTCTGGCATCTACTGACTCTGCTTTATGCACCATGATCGTTTTACACTTTACCAGTACAAAGGACACATCCCTTCACCCTGGCTTCATTTACTTTAATTTCCTTCATCATGGGGAGCTTTCCCTTGGTTTGTCTTGTCCCTTGTTTTACCTGCTGGAACATATGATTACACCTAATGGGACAGGCCTGCTCTTCATTATGGGCAAACCTCCCACTTTACATTGAAAGCAACTTCTTCCGACTTCACTTAACCGGGACAGCATCACTATTCTCCCTTTGGGCCAGCTCCTTTCTACATCCTATGCTTCATGACTTCTAATTTCATTACTGGGACACAGCTTCCTTTCATCTTCTGGCCCAGCTCCCTCTCCAGCCCCCGGGACTCAGCTCTCCATACAGATCATGGGCTGCTAGTCCCTCATGCTACAGAGTCTACGGGGTCTTTTTCCTCCCCCTTTGGTGCCCTGGGTGATGGGTCTTACTTGTATTGGGGGCAGTGTTGTCCTTCTTCTTGTCCTTTCCTTTCCTGCACCCCCCGCAGCAGGTTTCTTCAGCTTCCTACTTTTTCTTGCACTTGGGTTCTTCTTCTTTAAAACCGACTCGTCGCCAATGTTGCGAAGCAGCACCCAGCCTTCTTAAGTTGACATGCTAGCTTAATTACAGCTTCTCAGGACACCTTCACAAGCAGTTACATAGTCCTTAAGTAAGTTACATTAATAGGACAGAAACACTGGCAGCCCAACACCCAGGCTTCTGGCTTACTACCTGCCCAACATAGAACCTTCCCTCAGGCATTCCGACACTCAGACACAAACATTCGACATGACATAACAACATTCCTTCTGCATTCCCACTACCAAGCTAAGCCAGACACAACACATCTCCTCCCCTTACATTGGCAAATTGCACAGAGCAACAATACATAACGCATACACAACACAAACTTTATACGAACAGCCAAAAGCAATCTGGGCTCCATAAATTAAAGTCAGTACAACCTTAAATTTGTAAAAGTCTATCACAGGTTTTAGACTAAATTTACCCTACTTTTTATTGATGAAAAGACCTTGCGCCATCAGATGTTTATTTTTTGCCTTTACTGCTTTGGCCATTGGATCATCATTGATTCTCGCACTTATTATGGCTCCCAGATATCTTATTTGGCTTGTTCTTTTTAAGATATCTGTTCCGATCTTCCATTGAAAGTTCCGCTTCCGGATCCTCTTTTGACCATGCAGATTTTTCTGTTCAATTATCTCCGTTTCGAGCTGTTAATTATCATTCCGTTCTCTTCAATGTATCTATGTAAAGCTGTTAATTTCCTTTGAAGACCTATCTTGGTTAGATCTAATAGAATGATATCATCTGCATAGAGCATCCATTCAATGTTGTTATTATTGATTTTTGTAGAGAAGGACCGTATGTCTTCAAATGCGGAACCTACATCAGCAATGAAAAAGTTAAAGAGGACGGCTCCAAGTGGGCATCCCTGTTTCACTCCACATTCAATTTTTATGGAACTTGACAGGGTCCCCTTACCGTCAAGCCAAATTCTTATGTTAGTGTCCGTGTACAGTTTTTTTATCACACGGATAAGACCCTCCGGACATTTTTTCTTTTTCATTATGTTCCAGAGCCTATTGCGATCTACTGCATCAAATGCAATTGCGAGATCAATAAAGATGGCAAAGACAGTTCTGTTTGTGTTAATAGCCTCCATTTTCAAGCTGTTCACCATAAATACATTTAGATTGCAACCAACACCTTTGAAGAAGCCTGATTGCCTTATGTCAAATTCACCTGACTTTTTACGCCATTTTGTCAACTGTTGTTGAAGTTGAGTTGCGAAGATTTTGCCCAAAACATCAAGGAGAGCAATCGGCCTGTAATTTTTTGGTTCTGAATGTATCCCCTTTTTAAAAATGGGCACAATTATAGCACTCTTCCAAGATCCTGGAAACTGTTTCTGTTGTATGACAATGCTGATGTCAGCCCACTCCTCTGGATGCGATTTTAACATAAAGTTGGTTAAACCATCAGGTCCACAAGCCCTTAAAGAACTCAATCTTTTAATATTATCCAAGATATCAGATTGTTCAATTGTTAAGATCCAGGGCAGATCCTCGTCGAAGGATATTTCGCCAGTTCTGTTTTGACACTTGAATAATTCAGAATAATGTTTAATCCATTGGACTTCAGTCACCAAATTGCTTATTAGAGCTTGCTGTTGAGCTCCACCGTTGTTAATTAAGGTCCAAAAGTCTTGTGTCGTTTTTATCAATAGACTTTCTTGCATTATTTGAGCATCGTTTTGCAACGTTATTCTTTTGTGGCTTTTTATCCAGTTGTTATAGGATCTCTTTAATTTAAGTATCGAGGCTTGATTGCATTTGCTTTCTTTATTTTTCAGATGTCGTATGTTTTTACGTAATTCACATTTTTTCTTCATATTTTCTGCATCGAAATGATGTCGCGATTTGAAGTTAGGTTTGCCGTTGTAAGTTTTTATTTCTCTAAACTGCTCTAGAAAGAAAGCTTATAATAGGGCCCCCACAGCATGGGGCAGTGCATTTTGCCCACCCTGGGTGCAGAGTGACACACTAATGTGCCCATCTGCCCCATGGCAAAGGGGCCAACAAAAAGAATAAAACACTTGTTTTTTTCTGTCTGTGTTTTAAGGGATTGGGGAGCGCACTTGACACCAGGGATTATGATGAATGGAAGGGGGCTGGCTGCTTTGCATGGAAAGCAAGTGCAGTGCTGGGTGTTGATCGCTGGATCTGCACCTTGCAATGGCACAGAACATAGGTGTGGTGCATACTTCCTGTGGACAGTATTCAGACAGGGGAAGTGAGCACCATAGAAAGTGGGCATTGGGTGTTTTGAAGGAATGAATGTTGTGAGTAACCCCCGGTGCTCAGTAGCAGAAGTTGATGATGGGAGCATGACAGTGTGGGTTGATTTTTGCTGGGCTGACACAGATAATATATGTGTTTTTTCCCTTTACAGCGATTGTACAGTTCAAGCTTCTCCTTTGTTATGTAAGTATGGAATTTGGGATTTTTCAATATTGTTTATTACGTGGGGAGCAGGTTTTAGTGGGGTGGGTGGGAACTGGGGCAGGTTTGTTGGTGGTGTGAGCGGGAGTTGGTGCTTGGGGAAGGTATTGTGGTGGCCAGGGAGACACTTGCAGTGGCAGGCCACAAACTGCCCCCCATACCAGCTGAACAGTGCTGTTCCAATGCGAGGGCAGTTTGCCACTATGCCATCTGCACAATGTTTACTTTGTGGTGGGGGTTTCCATATGCCCATTGGTCTTATTTCCATTTCCTATAAGTGTGCAGTTCACCCTTCTGTGGTGGAAGATGACTGGGATGTGCCATGTATCTGGTTGAAGAAATCGAAAAGTTTGCAGATAACAGCCTGACAGTTTGGATGTGTTATTGGTGGGCTGAGAACATATTGTAATTCTTTTTTGTTCCCTTTGCAGTTGTGGCTAATTGAAAGTTTTCGCTGACTTATGTAAGTAGTAAAAAATGTGCATTTCTAATTATGCATTGTAATGTGGGGGTGGATGGTTACTGTGATGGGAGCGACTCTGGCTGTAGTATCAGTGGTATAGGTGGGAACGGGTAGTGGGAAGGTAATGTGGGCAATGATAGGTGTGGCCTGAATAGAGGAAGTTGGCTGCTTTGGAGGTAAAAAAACATATTGACTACCACTTTCTGAAATACGTTTGCTGTAGTAATGCAGATGGACATTTCTTCTGAGCATCCAATGCACACTTCGTATGGAGCTCTATCCTTTTATTGGAACGGTCACCATTTGTGTCGTCCAAGTCCAGCAGTGGTCCCAGTGAGCCCCGCCAGGGTCCCCATTCTTTCGCAGGGGGCAAAGCTGTAACACAGGCCAGCCACAGAGCCAGGACAGTGGGGGGTGATGTTGCTGGACTTGGGCACTGGTCTTGCATGTGGGTCTTTTGTCCCCCAAGTTCAGCAGTGGTTGCAGGGAGCCCCAGCAGGGTCCCCATTCCTTCCAGGAGGGGAAATCTGTAGCGCTGGCAGGCCAGAGGTCTGGGATTGTCGGGGTTGATGTATCTGACCTTGGCCGCCTCTCTCCCTTGTTGGTCGACTGCCCCCAATTTTGCCAGTGGTCCTGGAACTTTGGCCAAAGCTCTCACAATGAAACTGTGCAAAAGTTTAACCACTGGTGTTGATGGGCACACATTCTGTCAGGGTGCCTATATTGGCTGAGCATACAATGCACACCTGCTGTGGATTTCATTTCCTCTGTCAGAATAGTCACCCTGCCAAAGTATCACGGTTCAGTATGTGCAAGCCACCATAGCACCGTGCAGTACAATCGGTGGGCCACAGGAACAGAAACCTTCACTAATTGCAATTGTGGCAGCACAACTGTGCCATTGGCACAAGGAGACATAATGTTTCTTTCACCTCTTTGTATGTGCCAATTACGTAATTACCTACTGTCTTCTCACATTTGAGATTGGGGGAAGTGTGTGTCTGGGATTGTTGCAAGAGACATGTGTTGAAGGAATAGTTGTGCTGATTGATAAACTGTATGTCTGGCCATATTCATGGGGATTTTTCATTTTTCCATTTCCTAGTGAGGATGTGGGTTGTGTGGATTATCGGCCCCTCTTTCACCCAAAGGGCTACAGGACATTTCAGAGGGCCAACCACATCTGGGCCTCGGAGGGATGCACTCTCGGTCCACTGGTAGGGGGTCGGGGGAATACGCCTTCAACCTTATACTTATAGTGGTGCACCTGGGAGGAAATTATTTGGTGTCTATGGGACGGAAAGAGGTACGGGAGCTATTTATGGTGGAACTGGAATGGATGATTCCCAGGAGGGATTGGAGAACTCCAGGGAAGGAACATTCCATTAACTCCTCTGTGAGGAAACTGAATGGCCAGCTGGCAAGACTGACAAGGGCCAATGATAAAATTCTGACAATTCCAATGGGTTCATCAAAGGTGATCTGATATTTCACCTATCCAGCAACAATGAGTAGAAATCTCTTTCAAGCACTGCAATGTATGTTGCATTTCAATGACAACTCAGCAGCATTACCCAGAACTGACCCACATTGTGATAGGCTATTCACACTTCAGCCATTTCTGAAGCACTTTACTCAGCAATTTTCAGAGGTGTATGTTCCTAGCCAGAACATCACCATTGATAAATCATTGGTCTTGTTCAAAGGTTGGCTAGTGTGCAGGCAGTTCATTCCGAGCAAGAGAGCACGATGCAGGATCAAGATGTACATGTTGTGCGAAAGTAACACTGGGTATGCCTAGAGCATGAGAGTCTACAATGGAAACCCTCCGGGCTGCCCAGCCCATTTAGGGGTAAGTGAGAAGATTGTTTCGGATCTTCACACAACATTGCTTCAAAAGGTTCACCATTTGTATGTGGACAATTTCTACACAGGAATTCCATTCTTCAAGGATTTGTACAATGTTTGTACACTGGCATGCGGTACAATACGCAGTAACCGCAAAGGCTTCCCCAGACAACTTGTGTTTAAGAAGTTGGACAAGGGAGCATGTATGGTATTGCTGCGGGATGAACTGTTGGCAGTAAAATTCTGTGACAAAAGGGATGTGCACAGGCTAAGTACTATTCAGGATGAAAGTACATCACTAGTCACTGTGCGCGGGCGGCTCAGCAAGTGCGAAAGCCTGACTGCATTCGGGACTACAACAAGTACATGGGTGGAGTAGATAAAGCAGACCAATTGCTTCAGCCATACCATGCTGAGCACAAGTCGCGCATGTGGTACAAAAAGTTGCCCATACACATTATGCATTAAACTACGCACAACGCTTATGTAGTTACCATGCAGCTGCTCCACAAAACAACCTCTCGTTTCTGAACTTTGAAAAATAAGTTGTACAATCTCTGACTATGGTCCATGTACAAAACTCCCTCCTTTCCAGAGGTAGAAGATGTGCCAGATTGAAAAGTCAACACTTTGCTGATTATGTTCCTGCCACACCCATGAAGGCACAATCTTACAGAAAATGTAAGGTGTGTACAAACCAAGGAATGAAGAGGGATACTCAGGTGTACTGTCCCCAATGCCCTTCTAAGCCAGCCCTCTGCCTATAGCCTTGCTTCCTTTTGCACCATCCAAAGGAAAAGTATTGGGAGATTGACTAAGTTCCAGGAATGCCCATCATTCCTTGAAAGGGGCCCATGGGCTCTCTATTCGTGCATGCCTTACAAAGGAATGGCACTCCTTCTCCCTGCACTGGAGGTGTACCTTCAATAAAAATGCAACAGCATTTCAACTCACTTCACTTTATTTAGTGTGCCTTCACAAGCCTTGGAAAGGCACACCCCTCCCATACCTTTCACTTAAGGCCTGCCGCCTTCGAAATAAATGTCAGTCTAGCTCCCTCAGCTCGAGGCATGACTTGCAAAGGAATGCGATTCAGGGTACATCCACTTGAGGCGTGCCTGCGAAAGAAACTTCACTACAGCTCCCTCCACTCGAGGCGTGCCTTGCTCAAGAAAGGAACTCCATTGTGTTTAACTCCCTTTTTTCGTGCCTTGGCAAGCAATGCTAGTCCAGCTCCCTCCACATGAGGCCTACCTTGGAATGACACACCACTCTGGTACCTTTCACTTGAGGCCTGCCTTAGAAGGAAAGGTCAGTCTATCTCCCTCTGCATAAGTTGTGTGACTTACAAAGGAACACAATTCTAGCTCCTTTTAATTGAGGTGTACCTTGGAAAGGAATGCCACTCCAGCTCCCTCCACTTGAGGTGTGCCTTGGAGAAGAAGGGAACACCACTCTGGTTCCCTCCCCTGTGGGGTGTCTTGGCAAGGCATGCTAATGCAGATCGCTTCACTTCAGAACATCCTTAGAAAAAAAAAGTCAATGAAGCTCCCTCTGCTTCAGGCATACATTGGAAAGGAATGCAATTCTGGCTCCTTCCACTTGAGGTATGGCTTAAAAAAAGCATCAGTCCTGCTGCCTCCACTGGAGGCGTGCCTTCACACATGAAAGGAACACCATTCTGGTTCACTCCCCTGTGGCGTGACTTGACAAGCAATGCAGTCCTGATCCCTCCACTTCAGGCCTCCCTTAGAAAGGCACACCACTCCGGTACCTTTCACTTGAGGCCTGCCTTAGAAGGAAAATTTAGTCTAGCTCCATCTGCGCAAGCTTTGACTTACAAAGGAATGCAATTCAGTCTCCTTTCACTTGATGCGTACCTTGGAAAGGAATGCCACTCCAGCTCCCTCCACTTGAGGCGTGCCTTGGACATGAAGGGAACACCACTCTAGTTCACTCCCCTTTGGGGTGTCTTGGCAATTCATGCTAGTGCAGCTCGCTCCACTTCTGGCCTGCCTTAGAAAAAAATGTCAGTGAAGCTCCGTCTGCTTCAGGCATACATAGGAAAGGAATACAATTCCGGCTCCTTCCACCTGAGGCTTGCCATGCAAAGAAATGCCAGTCCCGCTCCCTCTACTCAAGGGGTGCATTGGAGAAGATGGAAACACTATTCCTGTTCCGACCACTAAAGGGTTGTCTTTCGAAATGAGTACTTGTCACTTTCAAAGTGGTACTTGGACACCATCTATATGACGGCAGTATCTTGTGTACCTCGTACCCTGCCCTCTTCATTGTTTTACATGAGCTAATGTCATGTTTTGTGTGACTGAAATGTTTTCTGTAGGAATGACTTTGATACGATTGGTGTGTGAGTGAGGTAAAGCTACGTAGTACATGCAGATGTGATTTATGTGAATGCACTTTCCAAGCACTGCAGAAATTATTAGCATGTCCGTTGATGTGTGTTTAGTGTGGATAAGGTTGCTGATATGAATGGTTCAACATGACCAGTGAATGCAGGCATACTTGAAGTTGGTGTGAAAGACAGCGCCAGGTAGCCACAGTTGCAATGTGAGAAGATGTACACTTGCTGTGAGTGTGCAGATACAGTTGGTGCCACATGACATTTGAATGCAGACACAGTTGATATGCAAGTACTCGAAAATGGTGTGAAAGATATCGCTAGAGACATGGTTGCATTGGGAGCAGATGTCCACATGCTATAAGTGTGCAGGTACTGTTGCCGTGCAGCAAGTGATTTGGTACAGGTGTGACTGCTGAAATGGATGCCTACTGACTGCAGACACGAAAGGTATATGAATGGCCAGTAAAATGGTTGGTGCCTTGACGTAGCTTTACTGCTCTCATGAACTTCCCTTCATGTGCTAAACCAACCCTGTCTGTCTTAAGGCACTGTGAACTGTATGTATGACGAGTGTGAGCAAAGATGTCTGTGAATGGGCATGAAGAGGAGAAACAGGGTGGAAGTGGGTAGTTCATAGTGATTCTTGTATTCCCAGAGCACTTACCGTGCAGATGATTTACCCATTCTCAACCAGGTGTCGACACCCACGCATTTGAGGACTCCCTTGCATTGGGACACCTGTGGGAATGCAGGAAGGTAAGCCATGTGTTGTTGGCGGCGTGTTTTTTTGGGGGTTTGGCTGTGGGAAATCTCTGAAAAATGTGTTATTTTTGCCAAACTTCCAACTTTGCCGGAGCTTGTGTTTAATACATTCTGTGGTGATTTGTGCAAGTCAGATCTCTGCAGATTCCCACGGGTGTCCTCTTTTCAGAAATGCATGGGGTTCCCTGTTTTCTGTAGTGGCTGCGACAACCCAGCCCCAAATCTGTAGGTTGGCTCTCCAAACCCTTTGGGCATTACCAGTGGTTTATCCTTTTCCCTTTTCGCCCCTGTAGGTGCACCCACACATGTGAGCTACTGTTTTCACCAGGACACCTGTGGGAATGCAGGTCTGTAGGACAAGTGTTGTTGCCGGCATGTTTCGGTGGGTGGCCTGAGGTAAATGTCTGAACATTTATTTTTTGGGATTTTGCCAGGGATTGTGGGTAATACATTCTGTGCCGATTGGTGCAAGTCAGACCTCTGTGGATTCCCACGGGTGTCCTCTTTTTGTAAATACATGGAGTTCCCTGTTTTCCCTAGTGGCTGTGACACCCCAGCCCCAGATCTCTAGGTAGGCTCCCCAAACCCTATGGGGGTTACCTTTGTTTTAGCATTTTCCCTTTTATGCCCAGGTATGTACACCCACACATGTGAGGTACCATTTCCGTTCCAACATGTGTGGGAACATGGGAATGTAGGACATGTGGTGTTTGCGGCATGTTTTGGTGAGTGGGCAGAGTGAAATATCTGACAAATTGAGATTTTTTTGGCAAATTTCAGACTTTGCCGGGGGTTGTGGGTAATAGATTCTTGAGCGGTTCATGCAAGTCACATCTCTTTGGATTGCCACGGGTGTCCTCTTTTCGGAAATGCATGGGCTTCCCTGTTTTCCTTGGTGGCTTCGACAACCTAGGCCTAAATGTTTAGGTTGTCCACATGAGCAAAAATCCTCAAAATCTGCTCAGCCGAAAGACTCGTGGTTACCAGTGGTGTAGCCATTGCCCTTTGCGCCCAGGTAGCTGCACCCACACATGTGAGCTACCATTTTCATCAGGACACCTGTGGGAATGTGTGAAGGTAGGACATGTGGTGTTGGCAGTGTGTTTCGGTGGGTGGGCAGAGTGAAACGTCCTAAACTTGAGATTTGTTTCGCAAATTTCAGACTTTGCCGGGGTTTGTGGGTAATAAATTCTGTGGCGATTCATGCAAGTCACATCTCTGTGGATTCCCACGAGTATCATCTTTTCAGAAATGCATGGGGTGCCCTGGTTTCCTTGGTGGCTTCAACACCCTAAACCCAAATGTTTAGGTTGTCCCCAGGAGGAACATTTCTCAAAATCTGCTCTGCCATAAGACTTGGAGTTACCAGTGGCTTAGCCTTTTCCCTTTGCACCCTGGTAGATGCACCCACATATGTGAGGTAACGTTTTTGTAGTGACACCTGTGGAAATGTGGGCAGGTTGGACATGTGGTGTTGGCAGCATGTTTTGGTGGGTGGGCAGAGTGAAATGTCCAAAAATTTAGATTTGTTTGGCCTAATATTGGACTTTGCCGAGGGTTTTGGGTAATATATTCAGGGGCGATTCACGCAAGTCAGACCTCTGTGCATCCCCACAGGTGTCCTCTTTTCGGAAATGCATGGGGTTCCCTGTTTTCCTTGGAGGCTTCAACACCCTAGGCCCAAATCTGTAGGTTGTCCACATGAGAGAAAATCCTCAAAATCTGCTCTGCCGAAATACTAGGGTTTAACAGTGGTTTAGACTTTTCCCTTTGCTTGCCCTTCCTCACCGCATTTGCTTTCCTTATTTACACATGCTAAATATGTCTGTTTAGGACGTAAGCATACAACTCCTTTGTACCATGGTTAATTTTTGGGATTGTGGTATTGCTTGGTTTGTGAAATATTACGAAAAAATGTGTGAGTTCCTAACTGGAAGAGACAGAGGAATGTAGCGAAGCATTGTTTTTCTAAAAAGTGACGGAATTCATTGCCTTACCGTGCCAACGATGTCCACCACATAACATTTCTTTCTGTCATTTTTCCAATTTTTCCCCAAACAATGGAATTTTTCCCAAGATAGTTGTTGCCTAGCCACTCAAATCACCCCTTCCTAAACTTGGAATTTTGGCTACTTTTCAGAAATGAATGCCTTTCTGTCTTCAAATTCAAATTTCCTTCTCTTCCATTCCGTCCACACATGTCCTATTGGAAAAAAAGGCCAACATCGCTGACATCTCACAAAACGGCTGGTAACCATAACAAAATATATTTTTTTTTGGTTTCCACTCAACCTGTTCTTGAAAGCCAGGAAATTGGGGAATTCAGCACAGCAACCCATTTGTTCCTAGCACTTACAAGGAAAAAAGCCACATGCTTTTTTGTACATCATTGTATTGGCATTTTCTGAAGAAAAAAAAACATTTACGACCTTTTTGGTTATTTTCTCTCACCCCATACAGCAAACTAGGATTCCTTGGTGGCATTACGACCGCTTACATGTGGGAAAATGAGGGACAAAATGTGGCTGAGATATCTCATGTAACAAAAAATTTGAAAGGGATTGAATGCCGACATACTGAAATCACTGAATAAATGTGTTGCCCTGGGGGGAAAACCCATACCAGTTAAGTGGTTAAGCAAAGAGCAAGGCCTTTGAAGCCAAGGACATGTGAAGATAAACACAGATAAACTAGATGGCAGATCACCTGTTTTCAGGGAAATGGAAACCTGCCTCCTGCGGCCATGTGATGCTTTGCCACTGGTTAAACATTGAACATTGAATACTGTTTTTCCTTAGTAAGAGGAGCAGTGTGTGTCTGATAGAGCCCATCCTGGGTTCAAATTAAACAGGAGAAAAACCCATTTTTGACCCTGTAAAAATATAATGTGTGTGATGTACATAGTTTAAGTTTTGCAAACAAGTATGATTGTTTCCATTTACATACACCTGAGCAATGGGAGAGTTGGCACGGGGGTAGATCATGAAAATTAGGTCTAAATGGGACATGGTCCCATTATTAGATATTTTGGCGCAACAGAAAACCGCAAAAAATTGTAACTTTGCTCAGGAAGGTTGCGCCGAAGTAAAATTAGCATGGCCGGATTGACTGTAAAATATGGAAAACATATTACTGGGCCTGCAGTAGCAACCCAGTAGTTATGGTTCAGTTGCTAAACCCATAGGAAGAGCACTTTTTTGGCAGATTATAAGTTCGCTCCCCCTGAATGAATCCTCACCAAACTTTTTAAAAAAAAGTATATGGCCAGCTCTCAATTTTATTTATAAAGTTTGAAGAAGTTTCGTCAAGGGGGGGCAAAGTTATAGAGGGGTCCCAAAATGTCTTTTTTGTTCCAGAGACTGAATGGAGAAAAACTTTGCTCACGCCTACAGCCCAAACCGCTGGACAGATTTGCACCAAATTTGCGGCAGGTGGAAATCCGTCGAGTAGTTTTTTTTAAAAACGACCAAAAAGTAGGTCCAGAAAAATTAGTGATATCTATGTCCACTCCATGCACACACTTCCCTGTTTGCTCTGTGGACAGGGCACCGATTGGCTTAGAAGGCAATGTGGTATCCGCGGACATCGGAAGTACCCACTTATAGGATGGTGAAAAGCGTGAAGTGCGGACATCGCTGTAAAACAATATTAAAAAACACAACATTGCAGTTGTCAAACCTTTTTGCTGTAAAAATCTGCAAACAGTCTGGATGTTCGCCAACAGTCCTGTGAAGTTCGCAGACACCTCATCATTGCAGGGATGGTGAAAAGCAGTTCTTGGATGTCTTATAAATTTGGAGCCACTTAATTAAACTGAATGTAATTTTGCTATTACATACCTGACAGGATTCCGAATGAGTTTGCAGAGTTTGGTGGGATTCTGTCAAGAGGGGGCAGAATTAGATGGGCAGTCCCATAATAATGTAAAAGCTGATAAATGAGGTGCCATTTGATGGATCTACACTTAATTTGGCAAACTGATAAAAGATCTAGATATAAATGTTTTTGTGAAGTTTGGTGGGATTTTGTCAAGAGGTGGCAAAATTAGAGGGGGTCCCAAAATAATGTAAAGGCTTATAAATGTGGTGCCATTTGGCAAATATACACAAAGGTTTACAAAAATATTATAGATCTAGATATACATGTTTTTTTGTAAAGTCTGAATAGATTTTGTCAAGTGGGGGCTATATATGTCTATTATATGTGGATACATTTGACACTTTTTTTGATAAGTGTCATAATATAGGTACAAAAAATAGTGATATACCGTTGATGAATGAGGTGTAGCCTGTGGCCATTGGCAGTGGCCAGATTGTCCAGGTCATGGAATAAGGTCATGATCCAGACAATCTGGCTACTGGCCATGCCCACGAGGAACAACACATGGGGTTCAAGTGGCCACATCCACCTGGGATGGCTTTGTGGTAAAGTTATTCGAAATTGGGATAGATTTGAAAGGGAAGAAAAATGTGCTTGTGGTAATATGGTCATAGGGTTCTCTTTTCGCCTTCTGCAGGCTGCCATGGAAAGCGAAGAGGTGCCCTGTATGGAACCCCGCATTACCTTTCGATGGCGGCCATTTTGGAAAACGATTTTCCTTCCTACACTGGGATGCCAGAGGCGTCCCAGTGTAGGAAGAAAAATCCATTTTTAGCACCCGGGTTCCCGCTTTGGGACCCTCGGGTGCTCATGGCCTTCATCTCCCATTACAGCGGCTGGAATGGGGGGATAATGGTCCTGAGACTTCGTTATCCACCCTCGCTTCGCTTGGGCTGATAACTTGGGCTGCCGGGCTAGTATCCACCGTTCCAGTCCCTGCAAGGGGAAATGAATGCCACAATATTAGCATAACACAACATGCAAATGGAAATGTTGTAAAATCTTATTGAGTCCGTGTACTTTACTGAGAAATATAAAGTAGATGGAGTCTATACGTTTTATTTTTTTATAATTCTATTTTTTAACTGTGAAAGGTGGTTCCTAAAGGAACATTTCTTTTGTTGTTTTTGGATGTATTTTTTTTTTACAGGAGAGCTAAAGGTGGGGAGGGAAATGAACGAAGAGGCACTAAACACTAATATGAAGGGGCAGGTGGACAGGGGAAAATGTTGCACGTGTGTTATTTATAAGGTAGGGGGCAGTGTTTCTTATGCTCCTTGATTACAGCGCTGTTGGTAGCTCTTGGTGAGGAGGGATGGCATTAGCTGATGCCATTTAAGATGAATAGCAGTTTTGCTTAAAGTATGTACTGTGTACTATATTGTTAATGGATAAAGAGTAGGAATAGGTGTTGGAGCTGTGCAAGGGAAATTTTGAAGTTGAAAGTTCCTAGATCATTAGAAAATGCAGTTCCGAACTGTCCATGAAGCATGGATCTTATCGTGAAGTGCGGACAGGTTCTCGGACACGTCATCATGCCGCGCTCCAGCGTATGGTCATGTGGCACTGTACAGAAGGTCCGCAATGAAGTCAGATGTTTGTAGATGTCTACTGATGTAAAACTATTTGAAATAGTTCCAAAAAGTGTATAGAAGTGTTAAAAATGATTCTAGAATGTTGGAAATGAGTTTTAAGGTGGCACATTGTAAATTGGACACAAATATTTTCTACTGGGTAAGTATGGTATTAGTAAGTTGTAGGAAAATAGCATGCACTGGTAAAAACCAATAAAATGTACTGAAAAAACGTTGTTAAAGGGATGTCATGGTTAAGTTGTACTAATAAAAACCTATGAAATTCAATGAAAAATCTTTGTTAAGGGGCGTTTTGGTTAAGTTGCACTAATACAAACCTATGAAATTCAATGAAAACACTTTGTTAAAGGGAGGTTATGGTTAAGTTCCACTAATAAAAACCTATGAAATTCAATGAAAAAACTTTGTTAAGGGGACGTTATGGTTAAGTTGCACTAATAGAAACATATTAAATTCAATGAAAAAACTTTGTTAAAGGAATGTTGTGATGTCATCTTTGATGTCCTGGGTGTTAGCTTTAGCAGTGCACGGTGGTGGCGCAAATTATGGTTGCTTAGCTTACCATAACTAGCGAATTTCTGGGGGTTTTCGGTTTTACTTGTAACCATAACGTCCCTCTAACAAAGTTTTTTCATTGAATTTCATAGGTTTTTATTAGTGGAACTTAACCATAACCTCCCTTTAACAAAGTGTTTTCATTGAATTTCATAGGTTTTTATTAGTGCAACTTAACCATAACGTCCCCTTGACAACGTTTTTTCATTGAATATATAAAAACTTTGTTAAAGGGACGTTATGGTTCAGTTGCACTACTAAAAACCTATGGGGGGGTATGTTTGATTGTTATATCATAATATAGGAACATTTAACAAATTTAAAAAGCAGCACACAAACACATTATATATAGTAATACATAAGAAATGTAACCCATATATGTAACACTAACCATTCATTTAAATACAATATGTTCTGAAATGGAATATACCACAAGAAGATAAATTGGCTTCCAACATAATTACCTCACAGACACAACAGAACTGAGAACAAGACCAGACCCACTGAATACATAGGACTTATCTTACCAGAAATAGTAAGTGTACTTCATTTTACTCATATATTTATAAACTTTCTGTATTAGATTAAAAAATATATTATCTTTTTTTTTTCTCACAGAAATGTCTAGTACTCTGGAATGGCTAGAGGACAATTTCCCACATGAAGAAATGTCACAAGATAGTGAAACTAATGGTTAACACTTTATAATATAAATCATTTATTTATTATTTTTTTATATACATTTAACATATATATAATTTTTTTGTACAGAGCATACCAAAATAGAAAAAACTTCAGAAAACCCTGTTATGGATAACAGTCTTCACAAAATAGAAGAAAAAATGGATGTATTGTTGGCTAATTTTAATAATTTAAAAACTTTTGTAGAAAATCATTTCAAACCAAAAACCTCGTACCATTGCCCCACATGTACTTGTCCCTCCTCACCATATTCCAGTCAATTATCCCCAAACCCTCTCCATAATCCAAAACGTTTTGATGAGATTTCCATCCCTTCTTCACCTAATACCAATCATGTTGAAACCCCAAATTCTCCTGTTTTTGTTTCTGTTTCTGCCTCACCTTCTCTGTCATAAATTATTAATATATGTTAAATAAAGTTTAATTTTTATATTGTATTGTGAATAGTTTCTGTTTTTTTACAAAAAAAAACAATAAAAGTGTCCGCGGACAGTGCGAGTGTTCTGAAATGTTCGTACATAAACGAAAATGGAGGTGTCCTGAAGAACACCACACCTGTTCGTACTGTTCGCTAGCAAGTTGAAACTGTTCTAAGAACACACGTGGTGTCCTGAAATGTTCGTAAATAAACGAAAATGATGTGTCCTGAACAACAGTACAACTGTTCGTAGTGTTCGCTAGCAACATGAAACTGTACTAAGAACACACGAGGTGTCCTGAATTGTTCATAAACAAACAAAAATTAAAGTGTCCTAAAGAACACTATACTTGTCCGGTACTGTTCTCTAGCATGTTCAAAATGTTCTAAGAACGCTATTGGGGTCCTGAAATGTTCATACGTAAACGGAAATGGAGGTGTCCTGAAGAACACTATAGCTGTTCGTAGTGTTCGCTACCCAATTGAAACTGTTCTAAGAACACAATTGGTGTCCTGAAATGTTCGTACATAAACTAAATTACACGTGTCCTGAAGAACACTATATCTGTCCTTACTGTTTGCTACCAAGTTTAAACTGTTCTAAGAACACACGCGGTGTCCTGAAATGTTCGTTTCATGTGTGACGCACTTTTAATTACTTCAGAACCCGAACAGTGTCCGTAGGACATCAATGCGCATGCGCTAACCAATCTCCGTGCACTTGGTGTCCTGCGAACAGGCGCTTCCGTCGCGGACTAGTTCGCGAATGGATCATATGACCGCGCCCATGCTCATCGTGTGTCCTAAATTGCGGACAGTGTTCGTGTCCCCGAACAATTTAAAAGTACATTTTCAGTTAATCCATAATATTTTTCAATAAAATCTCACCATGGCACAAGTCCCACATAGCAATCTTGAGTTTCTATATACTTTTTTTGTGTTCGATCTGTCCGCGGAGAGTGCGCATGTCCGTGAACCGCGCACAAGCACCCCTATAAAAGACCACGCCCAAGAGCTTATTCCCATTGTGTTTCTGGCTATTCTTCAGAACACAGTGATTTTTGCTGCCACCTGCAGACTGCCACTTGGTGCTGCACCTGCTTCAGCACCACCCCCACCCCCTCCACCACCACCACCTCCCCAAGGGCCTGAAGAGGGGAACAGGAGTGAGAATGCGGAGGAGGAAGTAGAGGATGATGAGAATGAGGTAGAGGAAAACCCTACTACCCGCAATAGGCGTGAGTCTTGGGTGTGGCGGTTATTTACAATTCATTGTAATGTTCCTAAGGCTCGTGCGAACCGTGTTACCTGCAATGAGTGCAAAATGATACTCAGTCGCGGAAAGCACGGTAAGTACAGCTTTGGGACCACTACTATGAAGCGACACCTGAGGTCATTTCACTCTGGGGCTATTTGCAGGGTTGTACCTTGCGAAGAACGTAGCAGGTTGATTTCCTCTACTTCATCCTCTGTTTCTGATCCTGTCACCACAAGGACTACCTCTGTGGGACACCGTCTTCCTCAAGCTGCCTCACAGGCCATACAGAATGCTGATGACCCTTACCTTTCGAGGGTCACAGTTGTATGTATGTACTGTGACACAGTACTCTGCAGGGGGGAGAAATTTTGGAGTGCTTTTGAGACTATCGTCTCAGAGCACGAGAAGACCTGCTCACTACCCAAATAAAACCCACTCTATATCTTCCTCTCTCAGCTCGCCCTTTCTTATCCCTGTGGTTGGTGTCCCCCCTTTACCCTCCTTTGCCCTCCTCTCCTAGTGTGTCGTGTCTGAAAAACCAAAAAAAACACAAAATGACAAAAATCAAAAAAAAATAAGGCTCTTTTCAGAGCCGCCTTTCCCAGTTAAATAATAGAAGTGAACATAAATGAAGCAGGGCTCTTTGTATTTTTTAGAAGTCTGCGGACAGTTCGCGAACATTAAAAAAATTGGGTTGCTACTCCATCACAAACATTGTAATTTTCTCTGGAAAGAAGTGGTGGCTCTGAAAAGAGCCTTTGGGTGGTGTTTGTAAGCCAAAAATTGTAAATGCTTAACATCTACTTCAAAATCGTTGTTGTAATTCCAAAAAACGTCGCAATGCATTTTGTACATTTCTCAGAAAAATCTGATTGCCAGCATAAGTAAGATGGACTTCATCTCTGCGAAAAATGTATGTACTACAAAACATAATATTTTCATTGTGAAAAGAAGACATGCCAAAATCTCTTAGAAAGCCACAAACAGCCTTATTAACATTGTGCCTTGCTTTTTCCATTTGTGGACCAAATGAAGAAGAACGAAGCCACATTTGTTTCTGCGCAATCCGTGAAAATATCACTTGAGAATTAGGAAACATGTCCATAACCTTCCCAAGTCCTTCTTTCATAGCAAATTGCAAAAAAATTCCAGTCACATGTCGTAAACTGTTCCCTCCACAATGAATTACAATTATGTCTGGAAGTTGCTCTGTCTTCAAAGTAGCACAGAGAGGTAGCAAGTCCAACCACTTCATTCCACGTACTCCATGCCAGTGTACTTCCACATGTGGGAATCCAAGATCTACAGCTACTCCACAGCTTTCTGCATGCACCCTTAACCAATGTATCCACGAATCTCCTAAAATCCAAACAATATGTTTTCTGAAACACACAGCCATAGCTATCTTTTGTTCTCTCAGCAAAAAGAGTATCTGAGAAAATCTCTCCTGGCACAACACACCCACCAAACTTTCCTGACCAATCCCTTTCAGTGCTTATTCTCATTTGCATGACTTCTGAAGCCAAAAATCCCCCGATGTAACTCCCAATGTCCGCGAAGTACCGCCATGTCCAAGGACATATCGTAACATGGACAGCCCTTCTACCATTTCCACTACACTCTCTCTGCCATTCCCTCATTGGATGTACCTCAAAAATCACATGACCATGCACCAATCACATTCAAGACCTTTACATCTAACTGCATCATCATAGATCAGCACTGCAAATGTACTCTGAATCTCTCTGAGTACAAGTGTCATATCATTGGCAAGCACCATCTACCAGAAATACTGTACAAGTCTTCAAGATTTCTACTTGCAGCTCCATGCATATCCATATGCATGAACACAAACTTCAGGTATGCATATTTTCTGTATAGTAGATAAACACATTTTCAAACAGACTTTTACCTTGTAAAATCTGTAAAATTCATTTACTGTACTTTTTTCAATTTCCTAAAATCAACTATCACTTATAAACCTTTATACTATTTACTTTCTTTATACACACACACTCAAATCATGTAAAACTAACATTTTTTAAATGAAATATATAGACTATATATATTCAAAAAAAATTGCATGCAAACACAATCTATGTTTAAACCTTTATAAAAATACTTAAACAATTTCATATTTTTTGTTTTTATTTATTTATTTACTTAATTACTTTAAATTAGACATGACATTGAGGCGCTATTACCTAGAACAGTTTACTTACAGAAATAGTGGTATTCACTAATATATTATAAATTTCACAAGACATAGTAAAGATATTTTTTTTTGCTACAGTTAGTCATTCAATACAATTTGTTCATTAAGAACATATCATATGTACTGAACTGATGCAATGTATCTTATGTAAATAAATTAGTTTAATGGTTTTACAGAAGGCACTGAGGATTTCAATTAAAAAAATCAATATCTAAATTAAAAACAGTGCTATATACAAACAAAGTTACTAATTTGAAGCTTTTACAATTGCAGTGAAGACCAGTTTCCTGAAAAGAAGCAGCCGAATTTGGAGAAGAAAGAAAAACTAAGAAGTTACCTGTTAATTTAAAAAAAAAGTAAGTAAAATATCACCATAATATTTGTATTATTAATCAAATATACTATAACATTAATACGAGCTATTTTAGTTTCTAAAAATAGAGATTTTGTACCATTTTGTCCAAAAATTTCCATGTCTTAAACAGCGATTTATAGCCAGAATGGCCCACAAATTTCTATTTTTGGACACACAAATTACCCAACTGAACTACTACAATTTTCATATTATAGAACAAACAACTGTTTTAATTGTATACATTAGATTTACTATTTGTACTTTTCCACACCACTAGCTTACTTTTGTTTTGTCATCTGAACCCCAGTTTAGTAACCTATCCCTACTAGTTTTAGTTCCCAATGCACAATCACACACCATTACATACATCTTTATCATCTTACTCAAACACTCATGCACACAGTACACATACATTCCAGAACACCCCAACCCATATCTTCTTTATTTTTTTCAACAGACCCTAAAGAATGCCTACCAAAAGTCAGGTCCTTAGAAAGCAAGGCAAAAGTAGAGCAATTAAAAATAAAGGTGTCCAACATAAGCATCCATCTCTAGCAGAATTTGTAAAAAAAGTTGAAACAAAACAGCTAATACAATCATTTAGTGAAACACAAGAAGTTTCAAGTACAACAACTTCGCTTCCTCTATCAAAATGTAAAACAAACCAAAAAACAATTAACAGAAGATCAGCTATCAGTACAGATAAAACTACTTCTTCAAATGTTAGTATAGTGCAAAGTAAGCATACCAAGAAAAGTATTTTAGCCAAAATATACCGTCACAAAGTCCTTCAAAATCTTATAAAAACAGGAGAGAAATCAGGTTCAAAGCTTAAAACCTATTGTAGGAAATTAATCTTAGAAGCATTGATGGACAGTGCAATTCTTCTCAAAAGAAATGTATTTATTTTACTGTTAAACAAAATGAATCCACTAACAAAACTAATAACTAAATTACAAAAAAGACTTCTCAATAAGCAAAATGTCAACAGAAAGAACTTCGTAAGTATCTGCGGAGGTGAATGGAATCACACTACGAGCACAGAACCATATTTTAATGAAGAAGCGTACAAACAAAAGCAAACAAATACAATTGCCATAAATAGCAGTGGTCGAGGCTATGAAAAAGTTAATAATACCATAATGGAACAAGAAGTACTCCTTACAAAAATATGCCCTGAAAACTTAGAATTACCCCTCCATTCAACTGAATCAGAACGTCTAGTGTACAAATGGGCATGCACGTCAATGTGTAACATTCCCAAACAATGTTTCAAATCTTTACGCCAATTCCTCAATAAATATGTAAAAAGCAAAGACAAAATCAAAATTAAATTGCTGCAAAATATAGATACCTGTCCAGTGCGCAAGTACACAGGACTACAAGGACATTCATTGGCCTGCATTACAGGACCTACTTGTAAAACCACTTTCCATGATATCAAAAGGATATCAACACATCATTCAACTATAAGAAATCTAGTCTATAAACTGTACTATGCTAAAAGTCCTGCTTTAGCACTAGCAAAGTTAAATAACATCCGTCTACATGGTACAGCAAAAGACCTACTTGAAGAAATTCACTATATCCAGAAAAAATATTTTGGAAGTGAAAGCCATTTACAGAATGAAATAGCTTTAAACCAATTAAGCAACAATTCTACACATGGCAACCTTTTGCTAAACACATGCAAAAAAGAAATCGAAAATTTAAAAGTACATCAGCTGAAGTACCAAACCATGTATGTGTATGTTGCCGTAGAATTTTTTATAAAAGTAACACAAAAACTGTGGAACTATCATACAAAATAGAAGACAATGAAGATTCTAAATGGTTTGAATTAGCTCTCTACCTTGTAGCAGAAAACAAATATGAAATAACAGCCCTTAACACTTTGCAGTTATTGCACTACAAAACTTGACAACAACCAAACTCCTTCACGTTCTATCACAAATAATTTGGAATTATACCCAGTACCAAAACCTCTACAACTTAATTTATATGAGAGCATCATAATTCAAACAGTACACCCATTTCAAGCAATAATACGCCTTCAACCAAAAACAGCAAAATTACCTCCCTCTGAATTGTTAAAAGGCATTCGTGGAAAAGTAGTTTATTTACCATTAAATCTAAAAGAAAATGTGCATACTCTAGGAGTGCAACGTCCAATGCAGCATTCTTTAATTATATTAGTAAATGGAGTACCTACGAAAGACAAAAAAATATGGCAACAGCTGGTAGATTTATATAAAGTTAGACAAGCCTTCCAATATCTTAAAGAGAATAATGAATATTACAAAGAAATTAATATTGAAGAAAACTTGAAAGATACAACTGTAATAATTCAAGAAACACAAGAAGCTGGTCAATTTGAGCTACTAGATCTTGCTACAATATCAAATACTTTAGACCATTATACAATTCATCCTTTGCACTGTAATGACACCGTACAAGATGTACTGGAAACTTACCAAATGCGTCAAACAAAAGGATCGCCAATCAGTATATTGGAAAAAAGTATAGAAGCACGTGCTTTTCCTCTACTCTTTCCTATTGGCAAAGGAGGAAGGTATGATGATAGACCTATTCAAATATCAGCTTCAGAATATCGCTCATTACGGATGTATTCTGAAGATCCCAGATTTAGACAAAATGTGGAATACATATTCCACCTACTCTTTGAAAGTGAACTAGCAACTTTATGTTACGGAGTTGCACACATATTAAAATCAGGAAAAAGAGTCAAAATATGACAGCTACACAATTATTAGAGAAAGTGCAACAAAAGGATGAGGTTTTACAATCAAATATTACAAATCTATTAGCAAATGTGCGTGGTACTAAAGAGTACTGGTTTCGACGTCATGGAGATGTACGTTGTATGATCAGAAACCTTGGCCCACCCACTTGGTTTGTTACATTAAGTTGTGCAGAATATGCATGGGAAGATTTACATGATTTCCTACGCATATCAAATAAAAACAAAACACACATAGATATTCTAATACCTGGAGAACTTTGTTCTTTGGATCCTGTTAATGTTTCAAGATATTTTCACCATCACTTCATTGCTATGCTACATTTTATTTGTAATAAAACTGTTCCTCCTTTTGGAGAAGTGCAACACTTCTTTTGGAGAAAAGAATACCAAGCCAGAGGAGCGCCACATATCCACATGCTTTTATGGATTAAAGATGCGCCTAAATTTGGTCAAGACAGTGATGCCACTGTTTTACAGTTTATTGAAAAATATGTCACTTGTGAAATTCCATCAGAAGCCACAAATAGTGATCTTCCTGCACAAATTTTACAATTTCAAAGACACAAATGTGGAAAATATTGTCGTCGCAAATACAAAAACAAAGGCAAATACTACTCCAAATGCCGATTTGGTTTCCCTAGACCAGTTACAAATACAGGTCAAGTAAACAACCTCATGTCTTCAGTTAGACATAGTGTTAAAGGTAAGTCACCTAAAAATACATATTACATAAAAAGAAAAGAAGAAGAAAAATATATCAATGATTATAATGCAATCTTTGTCCACTTATGGAATGCAAACATAGATGTGCAGTACATTGCAGACAATTCTACTGCTGTTGCACGATATGTCACAGCATACTTAACTAAAGCAGAAAAGACAGAGCTCCAAGACCTCTGGAATGACCTGTCATCAGATAAAACAGTATCTCAGAAATTATACAGCTTGGGCATAAAAATGCTCTCCCATAGAGAATGTGGATCATATGAAGCAGCTGATCGTTTAACTGGCACTTCATTGTATGGTAAATCTTATAATATAGTATGGCTAAGTCTTGGTCCAGCTAAATATAGAAAAAGAGTTCTAAAATCATATGAAGATATAGAAACAATAGCCAAACATGATCCCAACAGCCAAGACATTTAAAAAAAACAATTTATTGGACACATACTACCCAAACAGAAGTAATACTTTGGAAAACATGTGTCTATACCAAATAGCCCAAAACTACACATACAAAAATAATATGAAACCTGATGAAAAAAAAGGTAAATATAGAGTGACAGACTGTGAAGGTAGCTTAGTTAAACTCACTAAACCAAATTTAATTAATCATATCAAATTGTCAGTGAAGACTCCTCAACATAAAGAAGTATATTACATGTCCCTGCTACAACTCTTCAAACCATGGAGAAAAGAAGAACAATTACTAGATAACTATGACTCATGTGAATAAGCTTTCAAAGCAAATGAAAGCACTATAACTGATGTAAACTTTACACAGTACAAAACAATGTTGCACAATGAACAGCAACATGAAGAAGAACTCCAAGCCCAACTAGATAAGGATACTCCTGACAGTAGTCAACCTTCTGTAACAGGAAGCCAAGAACCACTGGGAGAACCACTAATAACAAATGAGGCAGAATTAGCTATGATAGAAGTAGAAAACACCATGTGTCAGTATGATGATAAGGAAGACTTAACTATACTACAATCAAAACTAAACAATGAGCAAAGTAGCATTTTTGAAGAAGTAACAAAACAAATTGCACATGGTGTAAAACATGAAAATAAAGAATGTTCCTGCCATAATTATAAACCTATACTACTGTACGTCAGTGGTGAAGCTGGTTCTGGCAAAACATTCCTAATCAAAACCATTAGTAAGTTCCTTCAACAATTGACAAACAACAAACTGTCAGCTGTTGTCACTGCCCCCACAGGTTAAGCTGCCTACAACATAGGTGGTGTTACATTACACCGATTACTACTATTACCAGTAGAACACCAGAACAAATTAGACTATTACAAACTTTCTGCAGAAGCTGCAATGGAATTACGCAGAGTATTGAAACAAATGAAAATGCTACTAATAGATGAAGTAAGCATGGTCTCCAACCTGATGTTAGCTTTGATTCACCTCAGATTACAAGAAGTACTCAAAACAGACTATGAAGAGCTCTTTGCAGGAAAACACATTATTGTTTTTGGAGATCTGCTTCAATTAACACCAGTAAAAGGTGAACCAATTTTTAAAACATTAGGGCACAAACTCTGCCGTAAAACTGTTGGCAGCATTGGAAATGTCAACCTTTGGCAACATTTCCAATACAGAGAATTAACAGAAAACATGCGCCAATGTGCAGATCTAACTTATACCAACATTTAAAAAAGTTTGAGAGTTGGTATACTTTCTAAAGAAGCAGAAGCAACATTGAAAACCTGGCACATTAATGCACTTTATGGCGATAATGCATGTGCTACAGATGTTATGGAACAATTAGCCCACAAAAATGTCAATTGTATGGCCTTAATGCCAACTCTTGCAAGCTGTCTCAAATTCAATGAAATAATGTTAAGTAAAGAAATGCAACCAATAATTGAAATTAGCGCCACAGACAAACTAGATGTACATGGTATGACACTACCCATGTGTGACCAAGCCACAACAAGACTAAATAATTTAGAAAAATCAATCTCAAACACAGCAGGCTTAGAAAAGATGTTAAAATTATCCTTAAATTGCAGAGTAATGCTTAAACGTAACCTTGACGTGGACCAAGGACTAGTTAATGGAGCACTGGGTACAGTTGTTGGCTTTCAAACATACCCACGTGACAACAAAATTCAGTTTGTCAATATACTCTTTGACAAACTTTCAGGAGTAAAACGGATAGGACGCTCAACAGCTAGATTCCTTCTCTTCAAAGATATGTATGTACGCAGAGAACAATTTTCTCTAACTCTTGCATACGCAGTCACGATTCATAAATCACAAGGTCTTACCCTAGACAAAGCAATGATAGATATTGGTAACACATTCTTTAAAGAAGGCATGAGCTACGTAGCACTATCACGCTTACGTACACTTGACGGTCTATTTCTAATCAACTTTGATGCAAGTAAAGTAAACGCTGATATTCCTTGCATTTTAGAATATAATAGACTTCGCTCACTATACACTCCCCATCTAAACACATATTCTGTTCCACAAAAACTAAAACGTTGTAAAAGAAAACTAAATCAAACAGAAATGCAACAGGACGTCACTGCAAATCCTCCAAAGAGAGTAAAAGAAACTAATACTTCATCAAGTACCACAAACAAAAAAGAATCAATTAGAGAAAGTAAACCAGGTACTTCTTTAAAGAAGGAAGACAAACTCCAAAAAAAGCAGTTAGATACAGAACTACCTGGACCATTTAAATGCTCAAATATAGTTGGTGTAGGTTGCTATGCAAATGTAGCAATGAATATTCTATTTCAATTACCACCAATTGTTGACAACATTTACTTACACAGTACAGACCGATTGTGTTTGCAAATGTTAGTACTTCACAGAAATGAAGCAAACAATCCTGACAACACATATAGGGCCTCATTACGACCCTGGCGGAAAGTTACCGCCAGGGCCGTGACTTTACCGCCATGGTGCTAACTACGTTAACACCATGGCGGTAAGGGGATTTACCGCCCCATTCCGACCTTGGCGGGGCGGTAAATCCCCAATCCCCATTTACCCTTCCCCATTCCCATTTTTGCCCCATAGGGCATAATGGGAGTGGGGAAGGCGTTAATTACGCCACCGTAAATTACGGTGGCGTAATTAACACCAAGTTCCCTTACCGCCATGGATTTTTACACCCGCTAGAAGCAGGTGTAAAATCCGCCATGGCGGAAAGGGAACTCGTGATTGGCGGTAAGGGGTCGGCGCAGCTAACGATGGCGCTAACCCCTTACCGCCAGGGTCGTAATGAGGCCCATAGTGTTTTTCGAATATGACGATAATTGGACTACTGTGCTGGAATGGTGAAATTCACTATAAACTCACAGGAAGATCCACAAGAATTTCTAATGTACTTACTACAAGTACTGGAAAACAAAAACATACCTATAAATGAAATCATTCAGATTTCATACATGTGGAAACATACATGCACTCTCTGCAACAATGTGACACAAGAAGAAATCCTCAATGACCGCTTCATATATATATCAATACCAAATTGTGAATCCATTCCATTTCAGCAACTTGTACAAAATGCAAACCATGTAGATTATGCTCTACCTGCAATTCAGATAATCGCTCCACGTTAGTAATACAAACACATAGTAAATACATAATACTAATGCTTCTACGTTACAATGCAGATGATACCAAAAACAACTGCAAGCTGACTGGATTCACACATGGTCAAATATCACTTGGTAAGAAAACCTTCACAACAATAGGTATAATCTACCACGCAGGAGCCAAAACCAATTCAGGGCACTACACTGCATATATACAAAAGAAATGTGGATGGTTTGAATCTAATGATAGTACCATTACTCTAAAGCAGAGATTACCAGCAAATCTTACAAACGCTTATTTGATGTTCTTAAAACCAAAATTTGATAAATAAACTGTATTTAAACCTTTAAGTAAATTTGTGTTAAAAAAATATAAACTGTTAGAATACTCCAAAAGCTATCTAACTGCTCAAAGATTCTACAACAACTAATCAGATAAATGAATACCACTAAATTAGACCAAAAAATACACAGTTAGAATACACCAATTGGTATCTAACTGTCCCAAAATTATAAATTTGTGTTAAAATAATATAAACTGTTAGAATACTCCAAAAGCTATCTAACAGCTCAAAGATTCTACAACAACTAATCAGATAAATGAATACCACAAAATTAGGCCAAAAAATACACAGTTAGAATACGCCAATTGGTATCTAACTGTCCCAAAATTTAACAATATCCAAATAGATAAATCAAAACTACTAACATATATTAAAAAAATAGACAGTTAGAATACGCCAATTGGTATCTAACTGCTCCAAAATTGTATAATATCAAAACAAATGAAGAATCTGTTACTGCTCCAAAAAAAATACATCAAAGCAAAGTATAAAGCATTAGCCAGAAACAAAAAGTGAACATTGAAAACAAACAAACAAATAAACTGTAGTATAACAGAAAAAGTTTTTTTTTTTTTAATCCAACATGGATTTTTTTTTCTCCCACAGACCCAATGATTTTAGCAACAAATACAGAAACTGAGCAAATTGCACAGTACTCTGATTTGTACTCTACTAAATATGAGGGTCGAAAAAAAATAAAAGTATATTGCTTATACAATGTAATAAGTCATTACAAAATACTAATACTAACATGCTATTTTCTTTTATCACAGAAATGAAGAAGAAAAACATGGACTCCCATTACTAGACCAAACAGTAAGTATACAATAATAAGGACAACCATAGCAGCATATCACATCCATAGTATCTAATACCTTTCTTCCTTATATATTTGTTTTTCACCCAAAGTTATAAGCAAATATGAATGTGATATTTGGTGGTTGTTGCCAGGGCATAGAGTCTTGGGTGCATGGCCAAATGAATCCGTCCAGGGAGAGCGAAGTTATAAGCCGCCCAAAAAGTGTTCTTCCTATCGAAACAGCAACTTAACCATAACGACATGGCTACTACTGTGGCCATGTAATATATATATATATATATATATATATATATATATATATATATATATATATATATATATATATATATATATATATATATAATACTTTTTTTGCAAAGTTTGGTGAGGATCCGTCCAGGGAGAGCGAAGTTATAATCCGCCCAAAAAGTGCTCTTCCTATGGAAACAGCAACTTAACCATCTGTCTGATTTTGAACGCTTGGTTCAAGCAGTTATGATTATCCTTCCAAATGCAAAAGTAATTTTTTCTGGATTACTACCTAGGGCAATATGGGACAATAGTTCCGTTTTTTGTCCTCAGCAAAATATTGCTAGGTGTGTCATCAACCGAGGCATGTGTGCCTTCATGCTTAGAGCTGGTATGTTGTTCTGTAACAATGAGTATATTGATGCCAGTAATGCTGTTAATTTTAAAGAAGATGGCATTTCTTTATCTTTTACGGAAAATGCCTTTCTATTTTGGAATGTAAGGTTTGCTTTGGAGAAGGTTATGTGAAGATTTTAGGAGTGAGTAAGAAAAAAAAACAAGAAAAAAAATACAAAGCATCTGTAAAAAAAAAAAAAACGGCTCTTTTCAGAGCCAACTTCAAAGGGGAAATAGGGCACACTATTTAAATTTACATTCACCACGCTCAGATTTTCGATGTGTCCGCGGACATGGCGGTAGTCCGCGGATATGAAAATCACTACGAGGGGGTTAGTATGTTCTATGTTACATGTATATGAAGTCAGGGATATTATGGTTAAGTTGTGCACTAAAAACATATGAAATTCAGTGAAAAAACTTTGTTAAAGGGACGTTATGGTTAAGTTGCGCTACTAAAAACCTATGAAATTCAGTGAAAAAACTTTGTTAAAGGGACGTTATGGCTCAAAGTAAAACCGAAAAACCCCTGAAATTCGGCAGTTATGGTAACATAAGCAACCATAACTCGCGCCACCGTGCACTGCTAACAATAACACCCAGGACATCAAAGATGACATCACAAATGTCATTGATGACATCACTGATGACATCACATGGCTGGCTCTCCCTTTTTATCCTTTACTGACATATCGAAGCCACATAGTTTTCTTCAGTAACAGTCAGGAAGTAAAAATTGAAAAGGTACTATATTTGTAGACTTAGGGTCCAGTGACATCATATGAAACATATACATAGCGGAAGATACAGGCTTGAAAGAGAGCAATCCTTTCTGTGCATGAAGATAATCATTATGGTTATCAGCACTTTCTTATAGTTTTATTTTTATTACTCTACCTTCCCTCTATATGCTCATATTTGTATACATTATACTCACTCTCCATAGAGTGAATGGGAACAAAATTTTGCTCGCGCCTAGAGTCCAAACCGCTGGACGTATTTCCACCAAATTTGGACCAGGAGCAGCGGCTTGGTCCTGAAAGCGTGCTTTTGCAAATTTGGTGAAAATCCGTCCAGTAGTTTTTTTTAAAATGACCAAAAAGTAGGTAAAAAAAAAATAGTGATATCTGTGTTGGGTTTGCGGACACACTTCCCTGTTCATTCCGCGGAAAGTGTCCTGATTGGCCAATCGTCTTGCGACATGCAAAGTGTTCGCTGATTGGACGGCGTGGAGCGTGAAGCACGTCAGATTTTTCGGTAGCGCCCGCCATCTTGGATTCACGGACGTCCCCGGACTGCGCGGTGAAACTTTGTTCAAAATGTGTATTTTGTAGAGTGTGTTGGTGTGTAGGAGTGTTTGGAGATGTTGGGAGTGTATGAGATAGGATGAAAGTTGTGTTTTTTATGTTTTAGATGTTCTTTTTGTGTTCGATTTGTTTGCGGCCATCACGGGTGTTCTGAAATGTTCTAAATAAACTGACTAGGGGGTGTTCTAAGGAGTCAATATGTGTCCGTTTTGTTCGCAAGCAAAGTGAAACTGTTCTAAGAACACTTGCGGTGTCCGGGGAGTGTTCGTAGGGGG